>NC_042975.1:35024922-35332422 GCF_901001165.1 Salmo trutta
TCATAGCGCTTGATGGTTTTTGCAACTGCACTTGAATTTTTGTTTTGGTTACTACATGATTCCTTGTGTTATTTCATAGTTTTGATGTCTTCACTATTATTCTACAATGTAGAAAAAGAGTAAAAAGTAAGATAAACGCTTCAATGAGTAGGTGTGCCCAACCTTTTGATTGTGTGTGTATGTATATATACTGCTCAAAAAAATAAAGGGAACACTTAAACAACACATCCTAGATCTGAATGAAATAAATAATCTTATTAAATACTTTTTTCTTTACATAGTTGAATGTGCTGACAACAAAATCACACAAAAATAATCAATGGAAATCCAATTTATCAACCCATGGAGGTCTGGATTTGGAGTCACACAAAATTAAAAGTGGAAAACCACACTACAGGCTGATCCAACTTTGATGTAATGTCCTTAAAACAAGTAAAAATGAGGCTCAGTAGTGTGTGTGGCCTCCACGTGCCTGTATGACCTCCCTACAACGCCTGGGCATGCTCCTGATGAGGTGGCGGATGGTCTCCTGAGGGATCTCCTCCCAGACCTGGACTAAAGCATGGATGGAGCGAGACATGATGTCCCAGATGTGCTCAATTGGATTCAGGTCTGGGGAACGGGCGGGCTAGTCCATAGCATCAATGCCTTCCTCTTGCAGGAACTGCTGACACACTCCAGCCACATGAGGTCTAGCATTGTCTTGCATTAGGAGGAACCCAGGGCCAACCGCACCAGCATATGGTCTCACAAGGGGTCTGAGGATCTCATCTCAGTACCTAATGGCAGTCAGGCTACCTCTGGCGAGCACATGGAAGGCTGTGCGGCCCCCCAAAGAAATGCCACCCCACACCATGACTGACCCACCGCTAAACCGGTCATGCTGGAGGATGTTGCAGGCAGCAGAACGTTCTCCACGGCGTCTCCAGAGTGTCACGTCTGTCACGTTGTCAGTGTGAACCTGCTTTCATCTGTGAAGAGCACAGGGCGCCAGTGGCAAATTTGCCAATCTTGGTGTTCTCTGGCAAATGCCAAACGTCCTGCACGCTGTTGGGCTGTAAGCACAACCCCCACCTGTGGACGTCGGGCCCTCATACCACCCTCATGGAGTCTGTTTCTGACCGTTTGAGCAGACACATGCACATTTGTGGCCTGCTGGAGGTCATTTTGCAGGGCTCTGGCAGTGCTTCTCCTGCTCCTCCTTGCACAAAGGCGGAGGTAGAGGTCCTGCTGCTGGGTTGTTGCCCTCCTACGGCCTCCTCCACGTCTCCTGATGTACTGGCCTGTCTCCTGGTAGCGCCTCCATGCTCTGGACACTACGCTGACAGACACAGCAAACCTTCTTGCCACAGCTCGCATTGATGTGCCATCCTGGATGAGCCACTTGTGTGGGTTGTAGACTCCGTCTCATGCTACCACTAGAGTGAAAGCACCGCCAGCATTCAAAAGTGACCAAAACATCAGCCAGGAAGCATAGGAACTGAGAAGTGGTCTGTGGTCCCCACCTGCAGAACCAATCCTTTATTGGGGGTGTCTTGCTAATTGCCTATAATTTCCACCTGTTGTCTATTCCATTTGCACAACAGTATGTGAAATTTGTCAATCAGTGCTGCTTCCTAAGTGGACAGTTTGATTTCACAGAAGTGTGATTGACTTGGAGTTACATTGTGTGGTTTAAGTGTTCCCTTTATTTTTTTGAGCAGTGTATATATAAACTCAGCAAAAAAATAAGCATCCCTTTTTCAGGACCCGTCTTTCAAAGATAATTCGTACAAATCTAAATAACTTCACAGATCTTCATTGTAAAAGGTTTAAACACTGTTTCCCATGCTTGTTCAATGAACCATAAACAATTAATGAACATGCACCTGTGGAACAGTCGTTAAGACACTAACAGCTTACAGACGGTAGGCAATTAAGGTCACAGTTATGAAAACATAGGACACTAAACAGGCCTTTCTACTGACTCTGAAAAACACCAAAAGAAAGATGCCCAGGGTCCCTGCTCATCTGCGTGAACATGCCTTAGGCATGCTGCAAGGAGGCATGAGGACTGCAGATGTGGCCAGGGCAATAAATTGCAATGTCTGTACTGTGTGACGCCGAAGACAGCGCTAAAGGGAAACAGGACGGACAGCTGATCGTCCTCGCAGTGGCAGACCACGTGTAACACCTGCACAGGATCGGTACATCCGAACCTCACACCTGTGGGACAGGTACAGGATGGCAACAACAACTGCCCGAGTTACACCAGGAACGCACAATCCCTCCATCAGTGCTCAGACTGTCCGCAATGGGCTGAGAGGCTGGACTAAGGGCTTGTAGGCCTGTTGTAAGGCAGGTCCTCACCAGACATCACCGGCAGCAACGTCGCTGGACCAGACTGGCAAAAACTGCTCTTCACTGATGAGTCACGGTTTTGTCTCACCAGGGGTGATGGTCGGATTCACGTTTATTGTCGAAGGAATGAGCGTTACACCGAGGCCTGTACTCTGGAGCGGGATCGATTTGGCGGTGGAGGGTCCGTCATGGTCTGGGGCGGTGTCACAGCATCATCGGCCTGAGCTTGTCATTGCACAGCGTTGAGATTGCCTGCGTTACAGGGAAGACATCCTCCTCCCTCATGTGGTACCCTTCCTGCAGGCTCATCCTGACATGACCCTCCAGCATGAGAATGCCACCAGCCATACTTCTCGTTCTGTGCGTTATTTCCTGCAAGACAGGAATGTCAGTGTTCTGCCATGGCCAGCAAAGAGCCCGGATCTCAATCCTATTGAGCACGTCTGGGACCTGTTGGATCGGAGGGTGAGGGCTAGGGCCATTCCCCCTAGAAATGTCCGGGTACTTGCAGGTGCCTTGGTGGAAGAGTGGGGTAACATCTCACAGCAAGAACGGGCAAATCTGGTGCAGTCCATGAAGAGATGCACTGCAGTATTTAATGCAGCTGTTGGCCACACCAGATACTGACTGTTACTTTTGACCCCCCCCCCCCTTTGTTCAGGGACACATTATTGCATTTCTGTTAGTCACATGTCTGTGGAACTTGTTCAGTTTGTCTCAGTTGTTGAATTTTATGTTCATACAAATATTTACACGTTCAGTTTGCTGAAAATAAACACAGTTGACAGTGAGAAGACGTTTCTTTTTTTGCTTATATATAAAACAAATTGCCAATGTCATCAAATTCGTTTTTATTGAGGTTATACATTTTTTGAATTCAAGTTGGTTACAATTGTACTGAGCCTTTGCTCCGCAGACACTGAACAAAAAAAATAGGAGGCTAATTCATCACTTAACATAAGGGGATGAGAAGGGGAAATAACAATGATTAGAAACAAATGAGATTAAAATAATTAAATGGATGGTCTAGAAGAAGTCCATGTCATCAGGTGCATCCAGGTCACGGTATTCAATGATGTTGCGTGGATCTCCCCGAGACATTCTGAAGGAAACAGCCAGGATGCAGAGTGAAGAGGCACAGCACAGAAATAGGAAAGAGTGAGAGAAAAATTAACAAAGGTTTCTAAACGCAAGTCTGTCATTAGCAGAAAAGGAAAGCTTTTTAAAAATGTTTTTATTTAACTCTTATTTTACCAGGCAAGTTGACCGAGAACACATTCTCATTTACAGCAATGACCTGGGGAATAGTTACAGGGGAGAGGGGGGATGAATGAGCCAATTGGAAGCTGGCAATGATTGGGAATTAAGCCAGGACACCGGGGTTAACACCCCTACTCTTACGATAAGTGCCATGGGATCTTTAGTGACCAGAGTCAGGACACCCGTTTAACGTCTCATCCGAAAGAAGGCACCCTACACAGGGCAATGTCCCCAATCACCGCCATTGGGAATTCAGATGTTTTTTTTAGACCAGAGGAAAAAGTGCCCCCTACTGGCCCTCCAACACCCCGTCCAGCAGCATCTGGTCTCCCATCCTGGGACTGACCAAAACCAACCCTGCTTAGCTTCAGAGGTAAGCCAGCAGTGGGATGCAGGGTGGTATGCCGCTGGCCGAAGCTATTGGTGCGGTATTCCTCCCTAACTGACCATGGTCTCACCTGTTGTTGCGGGGTTTACCAGGGTAGCCACCACCCTGTCCACGGAAGTTGTCATAGTTACCCCGACCGCCCCCATACTGGTTTGGTGGGTAAGGAGGTCCACCTTGGGAAGAGAAACGTACAGTATGTGTGTCATGTCAGAACAGAATACCTGAGAGCTGCAACCAAATTACATAGTTGTGGTAAACTTAATTTGTTAAATTCTCAGGATAAGTGGTGATGTAAAAAGGGCTTAATAAATCAATGTGATTGATAATATGATAGGAGATGAGGCAGAGGCTCACCTCCGTAACCCATGACAGGAGGACGAGGTTGGCCGGGACCAAAGCCCATGAGGCCCTGGGGAGGGAAGGGCATGCCTGGAGAAAGAACTCCTACAGAGAGATGGAGAGACAGGGTCAGTGGAAAAACACACACTAAGATTCAATGATACAGCTACACCTAAACTATTCTAGAAACATTTGTTCCCCGGGGGCCTGTTCAGGAGGATGTAACATTACAGAACGTTCGAACACAAAATGTATGGTGTAGAACAAATATGATTGTCAGCGACAACAGGGAATTGTGTCAGCTCTATTCATTCTATTTCTATGTGCAACGTGTTCATCACCCTGTCCTGGGCCAGGCGGAGGAGGTGGCTTCATCTCCGGGAGGGAAGGTCGCTTGGCATCCATGAGGAAGTTGTTGAAAAACACCACCTCCTTTTTCACCTCATCAATTTTGTCCCCGTGTTTGTTCAGGATGTGCTTGCGCACAAACTCTGGGCCCTGGCCAGGCAGAGGGAACAAATTCATTCACATTTTAATCTGCACCACACAGTGGCAAGGGAGATACAGACCAGTACATGTTTAATGTTCTTTGTATATACAATATTTCTGTTTGACAATTTACTTCCATCCTAACAGACACACACCTTGAACTTCTTGCCACTGAGGGGGCAGAGCCACTTGTCCTTGCCCAGCTCCTGGGTGTTTGCCGACACAAACTTCTCCACCTCATGCTCCGGGTCCTTCCGGCCCATCTTGCCTGCCTCCTCCTCTGATAGCTTCTCCTTCACACTGAATAGGGGGCTCAGCCTCTCCTCAAATGTCTTCTGCCACTCCAACACTGGGTGCATGACAGGGGGGGGGGGAGACAGTCAGTCAATAGCGTGTCAGTGTATGATGCAGCCATCTCAAATGTGTGCCTAGCCAGTGTTGAATATTACAGTAGTGTCCTGCTCACCTTCCCCGTGTGTGATGCGGTTGGGAGGGATGGGCCCACGCACATGTATCATGCCACAGCGGTTGGGCATCTCATCCTCGCTGGGGTACTCGCAGTTGTTGTAGTAGTCAATGGAATGGACAATACGCAGGTACAAGAGAAGACGGTCCAACACCTGGGAAGAGATGAAGGAAATCAAGTCAAGATAATGTACTTTTTCCTTTTCATTTGACTACTTTAGCGTCAGACAAAACCCAAACAGTTCATTGCATAAAAATAATGTAAAGCTGCTGTGTATCAGTGTGTGCCAAGGCAGATGGATGGACCTTGACCAGCGTGTCGTCCCTCTCCACAGTGATCTCGGCTGGGTTCCCCTCCTTGCTGCCCTCCTCTGCATCAGCTCCGCCCACACTGCCCAGTAGCTCCTCCTCCTCAGCGCTCACCTCCTCTATCAAGTAGTCAGTGATGTTCTTCAGGATGGGGTTCTGAGCCGCCATCTGATACAACCACACAATACGGGATTAAACATCCAAGAAACTGATAAGTTCATGATACATACTGCAAAGACGCCAAATTGCTTTCAGTGTCTTGTACCTCCACAGCAGACACATTATCTCCCCGGGCCTTTTGGGTCCACAGCCTGCCTCTGTCGTCCAGAGAGTGGATGAGTTTGGCTGACAGTTTGATGTCATTGCGCAGCACCTGTTTGTGCTGAGTGATGCCGTTGATGTTGCGGACCCTCCGGGCTAGGTCTCTGTTCACCCCCGGGGCCAGCTCACAGTCACGCAGCTACACACAGTCGAGAGGACACATACAGGGTCAGAACACTCACTAACCAGCTGTGTGACTCAAGTGCCATATCTTGCTCATCATCAGGTTCCAGTACTACCTAATGTTGTAGTCTTGAAAGGTTGTTAAACTCACTCTGATGTTCTGGAGGTTCCAGCAGGTCTCCTTGATGTTGACACTACGGTCAAACGTCACCCAGCAGCGTCGGAAGAACCTGACACATTGAATGGAGGTGGTTAGAGGTATACATACATGAGGTGAATGACAGACATTACATTTTCAACCATCCACTATAGTCCATTAGCAGCAAGGAGCAGCAGAGAGGGTCCGGCTGTGGATGTGGAACTAACCTGCGCTCCGGTTGGGGATCAGATAAGCACACTCGCATGAACCCAGGATATCTCCGACATAGCTGAGGGAGGCAAAAACAACAGGTTAGTCCTTCCTCCTGGATGCCTCCAGTCATTGTGTGTGTGTGGGTAACAGCTGTATCTGAGAGTCCCTTGTATCAATGTAACTCCAGAGTAGTGTCATTCTGACAGTCCATACAAGTGTTCAGTATGTTTGTACAGTCAAATTGCTTGAACTCACAGCTATGATCTCGGCCTTGGAGATTGTAGGGGCGATGCTCCTCATGAATAAAGAGCAGGTCCTGTGGAGAGGCCTGGGTCTCAGGGGCTGGTCCTCCTTGGGTTTCTTCTCCTCTTGCTTCTCCCTCTCTCTCGCCCTTTCCTTTGGTTTCTCCTCTTTGCTTTTCTTCCCGTCAGCTACACAATTTGAGTGGAGCAGAGAAGTCATTAGCTTACCAAAAATATATTTGAATACTAGAATTTGTAAAAACAGTGACTTTAACACAGTCCCTTCATCGCTCACCTTCACCCTCTTCTTCCTCTTCATCCTTGTCCTCCCCTTCCTCCTTTTCCTCATCATCCTTGTCCTCCCCTTCCTCCTTTTCCTCACCCTCATCTTCCTTCTCTGCATTTTTATCAGAAGAATGATGGGAGTTGGAGTCCGAATCGGAGTCACTCTCAGAGGCACTGGCCTCATCTTCACTGTCTCCACTGTGCTTCCGCTTCCTCTTCTTACTCAGCTAACACACACATGGGAAGGAAAATAGGTGGTGGTAAAGGTCAATAAATCCATCACTGATTCAAATCAATTATCCCAAATCCTAACTTGAGAACTGTTTTAGTGCAAATTTCTCACTGTCATCAATGCAAGTTAGGATTTGGCCCATTAAGAGCAGCACATTCATTCTAAAAGACAGAATAAGAAGCATGGATGCTAAACACTAACCTTCTTAGGCTCAGGCACAACTTCTTTGCTTTTCGCCTCTTTTTCTCCTTTCTCTTCTCCCTCACTCCTTTCTGCTGCTGCTTCACCACCACCGTTTGCACCCTTCTCCGTGCTGCAGGCATCACTCTCCCCCTGTGGCAGAGTTTGCTACATCAATGACTAGTTGACAAGCATTTCACGACATCCGCAATAACATCTGCTAAATATGAGTATGTGACCAATAAAATTTGATGACTTCCTGTTCTCGAGGGGGAAGAATAGAGCAGGGCAAAGAAAGTGGTTACGACAAGACAGCATACATTCTCTTTGTCGGCTGGGGGTTTGCGGTCATTGTCCTGATTCTTATCCTTGGGCTCCTCTTTTTTGGGGGGTTCAGTGCCCGGACCAACAGCTGCCGCCCTGTCAGCTCTCTCCCGCTCCTCTTCCTCCTCAGACGGCAGCTCCAAGATACGCAGGTCATGATCTGTCCCTCCCTCCATCTTTATCACCGCTGAATGACAGAGGGAGGACAGGGGTTAGGACACTGGTCACCAACCGGTCGATCGTGATCGTCGATCTCCAAAGCATTCATAGTCGATCAGCAAACTTTTCTGTAAAAAACCCAATGATAAAGCCTTGCATGTCTATTTTTGTCTTATTCATTTCATGCTGTTGGCAGTAGGTGCACTAGCTGCCCTAGCGCTGGCATAGTGAAGTGTTCCCAGTTTGAACCATTTCATGTGTCTGAAGGTAAAACTGTGCCTACCCGGCAGCCCCAGAGAGCAAATCAAGATAACGGCAGACACTGATTTGAGCTTCCTTATGTAAAAGACTGTAAAAAAAAGCCTCAAACGCACAGCAAAGTTGAGACTGTGAGATTAAAACCATGACTAAAGAGAATGAAATCAGCAAAGACCTGCTGTTTTTACAAGAAAGTTCATATTTAAGTCATTCAGCACTTCACTGTCAACACTTTGTTCAACCATTAAATGTGCTTCTCCCTACTTCCACTCACGCTACAACCAACACTGCAGTTGCAATGCATGAGTAGCAAATTGTATAGATAAGCTTGCGTTATTATTATCAGCTTGTCTTCAATATTAAGAAATATTACTTTCTCTCGTCATAGGAATAACAACATGAATTGGTGCACGGGGCAGAAATAATGCAGTGCAACTCGAGTTGCCATTAGCTCATTTTTGGTCAGTCTCGGCAGAGGGACGGTGAGAGGAAGCCTTAGACGCAGGCCATCAGTTCAGTAAAATTTTAAAAAGCAAATTATGCTCACTCAGCTGTGCCTTAAAACCTCTTAGTGATGGGGGCAGTATTTTCACGTCTGGATGAAAAACGTGCCCTAATTAAACTGCCTGCTACTCGGGCCCAGAAGGTAGGATATGCATATTATTATATTTGGATAGAAAACACTCTGAAGTTTCTAAAACTGTTTGAATGATGTCTGTGAGTATAACAGAACTCGTATGGCAGGCAAAAACCTGAGAAAAATCCAACCAGGAAGTGGGAAATCTGAGACTGTAGTTTTTGAAGTTAATTCCTTTCCAATTTGTAGTGTTAACGGGGTCATGTTGCACTTCCTAAGGCTTCCACTAGATGTCAACAGTCTTTAGAACGTTGTTTCAGGCTTTTACTGTGAGTAGGGAGCCAACAAGAGCTGTTCCAACCAGGTGTCCCAGGATAAGGCATGAGTTCAGTCACGCGCGCAGGCTTGGGAGCGAGCTGAGTTCATCTTCATTCCTAAAGAGAACGTAATCGTCCGGTTGGAATTTTATTGAAGATTTATGTTAAAAACATCCTAAAGATTGATTCTATACATCGTTTGACATGATTCTACAAACTGTAGTATAACTTTTTTGACTTTTCGTCTTTATTTATTGTTGAACTGGGATACCTGGGAGTGCATTCTGATGAAGATTATCAAAGGTAAGTGAATATTTATCATACTATTTCTGAGTTCTTGACTCCAAAATGGCGGGTTTCTGTTTGGCTTGATGTTGTTGTCGTCGTCTGAGCGCCGTACTCAGATTATTGCAAAGTTTGCTTTCGCCGTGAAGCTTTTTTGAAATCTGACACAGCGATTGCATTAAGGAGTGCATCTATAATTCTGTGCATAACACCTGTATATTTTGTCAAAGTTTATGGTAAGTATTTCTGTAAATTGATGCGGCTCTCTGCAAAATCACTGGGGGTTTTGGAGGCAAAACATTACTGAACATTACGCGCTAATGTAAACTGAGATTTTTGGATATAAATATGAACTTTATCGAACAAAACATGCATGTATTGTGTAACATGAAGTCCTATGAGTGCCATCTGATGTAGATCAAAGGTTAGTGATTAATTTTAGCTGTATTTCTGGTTTTTTGTGACGCCTCTCTTTGCTTGGAAAATGGCTGTGTGGTTTTTCTTGTTAGGTGCTGTCCTAACATAATCTAATGCTATGCTTTCGCCGTAAAGCCTTTTTGAAATCGGACACTGGTTGGATTAAGGAGAATCTTATCTTTAAAATGCTGTATAATACGTGTATATGTGTGAGAAATTTGAATTATGAGATTTTTGTTGTTTTGAATTTGGCGCTCTGCTATTTCACTGGCTGTTGTCAAATCGATCCGCTAACGGGATTCGCGTGTTAAGGGGTCTCTAAGAGGTTAAGTAATACAACAAAGTATACATTACCAGTGTGACCATATACCTTACATTTTTAAATATAATTTCAAAATGGTCTGAGAAAAACATTGAAAAACCCTCATTGCTACAGAACTGTTTTTAATAGGTTAATGTTGCATAGGTGTACATTTTTTAAGTCATGTTACAAAATTGTGAATGGTAGAACTCAGCTTGCATTTTGACTCAGAAAGTGATATTGAATCAGAAAAAGGTTGGTGACCACTGGGTTAGGATATATAACCTGTTGAAATAACTAAACCCACCAACAAATAACACTCATCCTGACACTGCTCGAAACTAAGGTTGACATCAAAATACTCTGCAAGAGAGATGAATGAAGCCATTAGAGAAGTTTCCCACAGCCACCCACCTCCAACCACACCCACTACTTTACCTGCATCCAAGACCTTCATGATGGCCTGGGCCTTCTCCATGTCTAGGGAGACTGTGTCGAACCAGCCGTTCTCCATCAGGAATATGTAGACATTCAGCCGGTTCTGCAAGCCACTGTGGGCCTCAGCCTTCCGCCGGCCCGCCTCATCCGGGTGGTATTTGGATCTGAACCTGAGTTCACAACAATGTCCCCAAAAGAGCACGGGAGAGACAGGGGCAGGGATGGAGGGGAGGAGAGCAGAATGTTAGAGAACGCCCTTGTATATATGGCCAGGCCAAATAAACTGGCCTACAGCAATGAACTGGGACTAATATACTGCCATTCTATACCCAAACACTAAATCAAATTAAAAAACAAAATTAAAATACTGGAGGACAACTTTTTTCTGAACGTTCCTGTATCCTGCAATGTCTTATCTGGGGGGGTAACACAGCATGTCCATCAATTAAATGCAACTACAATATATACTCAAAAGTATGTGGACACCACTTCAAATTAGTGGATTTGGCTATTTCAGCCACACCCGTTGCAGACAGGAGTAAAACCTTGAGCACACAGCCATGGAATCTCCATTGAGGAACATTGGCAGTAGAATAACCTAACTGAAAAGCTCAGTGACTTTCAACAGGGCACCATCATAGTATGCCACCTTCCCAACAAGTCCAGTTGTCACATTTATGCCCCAGTCAACTGTAAGTGCTGTATTTGTGAAGTGGAAACAACTATGAGCAACAACGGCTCAGCCATGAAGTAGTAGGCCACACAAGCTCACAGAACGGGACCGCCAAGTGCTGAAGCGTGTAAAAACCGTCTGTCCTCGGTTGCAATACTCACGACAGTTCCAAACTGCCTCTGGAAGCAACGTCAGCACAATAACTGTTTGTCGGGAGCTTCATGAAATGGGTTTCCGTGGCCGAGCAGCTGCACACAAGCCTACAAACACTACAGCATACAATGATATTCTAGACGATTCTGTGCTTCCAACTTTGTGGCAACAGTTTAGGGAAGGCCCTTTCCTGTTCCAGCATGACAATGGCCCTGTGCACAAAGCGAGGTCCATACAGAAATGGTTGGTTTGTCGAGATCGGTGTGGAAGAACTTGACTGGCCTGCAGAGCCCTGACCTCAACCCCATCGAACACATTTGGGTTAAATTGGAACGCAGACTACGAGCCAGGCCTAATCTCCCAGCATCAGTGCCCGACCTCACTAATGCTCATGGCTGAATGGAAGCTAGTCCCTGCAGCAATGTTCCAACATCTAGTGGAAAGCCTTCCAAGAAGAGTGGAGGCTGTTAACACAGCAATGTGGGGAGCAACTCCATATTAATGCCCATGATTTTGGAATGAGATGTTCGACAAGCAGGTGTCCACATACTTTTGGTTATGTAGTGTATCCAGGTCCACTCAAGTGACTGGCATATGAAGAAACACTTTTGTTCTGCACCTGGAAATGCTCTGGTGTCCTACTGTGGATTCTTCACAAAGTTTGCATGGTGTTATGTTTGTGTGTGAGTATAGCCGTTTGTGAAACATATCAGGATGCTTTAGGTCAACGCACCAAAAATAACTCAAAGGCAAAAGGGACACAGATATTCAAATAAAATAACATAACACAGTTTAGAATTTTACAGTTCAGAAGAGCAAATTTGCCATGGAGTGGACAAAATTTACCTTTTTTTCTCCCAGTATAACAACACATATATACTGAGAGGGGTCTCTTCTGTAAAAATGGGCTCCACTTCACCCCCCTACTGTGTTTGTGTGCACACAATTTCATTTTCGGTTTTGGGATTCGATTTGATCCAAATATAAAAACAAAAATGGGGGGAAAAAAGCATCACATACTAAAGAAAAGAAAATATTTCCATGCGCGCAAGTGGTTTATTTGTCTGTCTAGCTAGTATCCCTGGTACTGTACGTCTAAAAGCAACTGCATTGTGCGCAGTGCAAACCCTAGCTGTCTAACAACGATTCCTGCGAGGAGTTCCAGTTTTTCTCATCTTCAAAAACCTTGTTGTGAAGGGCAGGGGGAGGAGTGGGAGGGAAGAAGGTTTGGTTAAGTTAAGAAAAGAACATTGACATTGTATCATAATCCCTGTGTGAAGTGTGAAACTAAACCGACAAACATACTCTGCTAAAAACTGTGTCAACTGACAATCCAAATCAGACTCACTTAAGAGCCAAATCTCTATCCTGTACTGTTTAGTAGCTAAGCTATTTACTGACCTCTCTATTCATGATGGTAACCGCCCATAGCATTAACCAACTATTCTTATCTGAAGGTGGCATGGTATGCATGATAAGCCTGCCCAAAATACCAAGTATTTTCTTAACACATTCAATAATAGATCAAAATCTTTATATATAAAAATAGCTTAAATTAAGTATGTTCAGGATGTTTTAAATACACCCATTCAACTATACCCTTTTTTAGTTAGCTAACCAACTAAAAGTCTTGAATGCCTTGATATCGCAGCCTGTCAAATATAGGCCTAACGTCTTCCACAAACTATACTGTCTTTACCAAGCTATTAACGAACAGCTCCGATAGTGCCAGATCCATTTGACTGACAATTTCTGTGAATAGAAAGGTTGTCAGTGTTGCCAGCCTAATTCACAGCAAACTGATCATGAATACTAATAATAGAGCAGCAAAGGCTATGATAATCGTACCACTCTTCATCTTTGTGCGCAAGGAAGAAGTCCTGCATCTGCTGCCGTCGGAAGTCTATCTTGTACTCATTATAACGTTTGACTGCCTCGGTCTCATCAACAGAGTCATCCAGGGACAGAAGGAACTCCTTAAAGCTCTTCATCACCGGAGGTGGCAGGCCCAGATCCATATCATGGATGTTTCCTAGCCTAGTAGACAAATGACAAAAAAGAGTGTGAGATAACCAGGTACTTAGAAACTTTGACTAACTAAGGGCAAGCTAATCTATTGTGTGGAACAGTCACAGCTCCAGTCAAGGACATGGTGCCATTTTACTGTAATTTGCTTTCCAAAGACAGCATCTTTGCATGAACAGGTTGGTTGTGCCCAGTCTACCCTCCTCACCTTGCCTGGATGGGTATGCCATGGTGAGGCTGCATGAGATGAAGGTCAGGGTGGCCCCAAGGCTGTGGAGGGGCGTAGCTGGGGCCTCCGCCACCACCATAGCCCAAGTCATACCCCCCATGGTAGGGATCTCCTCCATGGTCATCCCTGATCAAAACAGAGGGAAGATTAACTCAAACATTGTGGACAGCAATGTAGGTCGCGTAGATAAATTTGATTCTCACCAATCTCTCCTCATGCGTTTCTGTTGGGGACTCATGTCGTGCCTGGGTGGGGAGAACCTCTCCCTGCGACCTCTCTCGTAGTCCCGATACTCCCCCCGGCTACGCCGCTCCCTGCCCCTGTCCCACTCCCTGGCAGATGGGCGCCAGTAAACGGAAAGAGCAAAAAGATAAATGTGAAACACCATGCATGTATGATATGGATTGGAATTGTTCGACCTAATTTCAAAAGTTGCCTCCAATGTGCCATTATTTCTCTCTTGTTTTATACAAGTCTATTCCCTCTTCCTCACCTGTCATTCCAGTCATCCCTACGCCTTTCCTCTCTCTCTCGGGAGCGGTCATAGTTGTCGCTCCTCTCACGACGGAACTTGTCTCTCCTTCTGCGATCATATTCATCATCACTGTCCGCCATCACCCTAAAAATGTAGGTCAGTGGACAAATGAGCATAAACATTAAAATGGTAAGTAGCTAATGGCAGCAAACAAATGAAATCGAACGGGCAACAGTAATCAAGCTAATATAATCATCATAATTTGTTAAACACCAACATTACGTTGTCCGTAGCCAAATGTGTGTAGCAAAGAGTCGAGTTCTGCTGCTGGGAGTCACATGACCAGTTAGCTAACCAACATCTTACATGGCATTTCAAGTAGCTAGCTAGCTGTTTAGGTAGCTAACGTTAACTAGCTAGTGTTCGCGCCGCATTAACTAGCTAGCTTGAATATCTGTTTTTCGAAGTAGGTTTAGTAAAACTAGCCACCTAGCTACTTCTTTCTCCATGGTAGCTAGTTGTAGTTTAATTAGGTACTTCCAATTTACTGCTAGCTTAGTTTACATGTTCATAGTAGTAAGCTAAAATTAGCTTAGCTAGCGCCCCCAGCACTGTAATTTAGCTAGCTATCTAACTAGCCGCGTTAGTTGGAAGTTGCTAGCTAGTACCGGTAGACGCAAACAAAGCAAGGTCGGTACTTTTACTAGGCCGTTGTATTTTACGTGCTACAAAACATATGCTGTTACTTTCTTTACATAACATCAGCTTTAGTATACATCTCGTGACCACATGAAATGAAACGTTATAGGGGGTAAATTACCTGTTAATAAATCACGTTCTTTTAGCAATCCTGCGTGGTCTCGTAATGGCGACGCTGTTAGACAGGAAACACATTTCCCGGAAGTTGGATTACACGTTCAAACTGCATATTTAGTTAAGCATATAGCCAAACACACAGGTTTAAGGAAAAAAAAGAACAATAAAACATATAATAAAAATAACTTTTACAAACGTCACAGAGGTCTTATATACATTTAATTATACATATATATCAGGTTGTATGCTTCAAAGGCAGCATATGAATTTCAGGGGATGTTAATAATTGCACAAAAATATGAATCATAAAGGGGTAGTTTTCAAAAATATACACTGAACAAAAATAAAACGCAACATATAAAGTGTTGGCCACATGTTTCATTAGTTTAAATAAAAGATCCCAGAAATTGTACATGAGCACAAATGCTTATTTCTCTCAAATTGTGTGCACAAATTTGTTTACATCCCTGTTAGTGAGCATTTATTATTTTCCAAGATAAATCATCCACCTGACAGGTGCTGTGCACATTACCACCAGGCTACATTATCCTGTCTGGTCCCATACTGTGTGCTGTAGCCAACTCCTCTATCATTGGCATGACAACAACAATAAAATAGTTGGCTACAGCACAGTCATTCCAGTACTCACCTTTGTCATTCAATGGTATGACACATCCTTTTGGCCCTTAGTCTTGCCACTGAACTTATGCTGGTGATCCATGAAGTCCCAGAGGATGTGCGACCAGACAGGAGTGGGTTCAGCACCCTGATCCACGTTAAACCATACATCCTTGTATGATGATAATATACAGACATCCCCTGACTCGTCATTGACATCTGGCTGCTTAAGAGACATGAAATTAATTTGTGGTACAAAATAGTAATTTGACAAAACCAATGATGGACAGGGAAAAACAATACAAACAGTCTGAAACCATAATTTGTATTATACATGAATTACAGTACAAGTGTTTATTTCAGCTTTAAGTGGAACAAAGGGTCCCCTAAAAACAGTGATGTTCTTGTAGCTAACATGTTTTTTATTCAGTACAAAGGCAAATACATTTGGTCACGTTCCTCCCTGTCCAGTTTTTAAGGGAACTCTTTGGAAACAAGCAAAAAAGATGAGATCAGTTAGAATAGTGAGAGACACAGGAGAGGGGGAAAGTGATGATCCAGGCATCATTTCCCACAACAGACAGTAAGAAATAACAGATATGTTGTACCAGGTGTAATGAACATTGTAGGTTTTTGATCATTGGAGGTTATATATATGCTTTCACAGGCGTGATGTCAAACACTTTCTAAAGGGCAAGTACACAACTGATTTGTGTGATGACTGTTTACTAGCTGAATGTCTTTTATAAATGGAGTTAAAGAAAGTGTGTGGGGGAGAGCCTTATTGAAATGAAAACACAGTCAGGGAACATATCGTAGCCAGACTTGTTGAGCTATGCTCAATGTTAATTACCCTAATGACTGTACTCTGAGGTATTTGCTTATAAATTAACCTGTGTCTCTTTGACACAGAATAGAAATGAGAGAGGTGTGGTGACTGGTCCAATCCATTGACCATAACTATTCATGGCTCAGTTCAATTCAACCAATGGAACTGCAGGGCTGGTAAACTGCAGGGGGCTAGAAGCAAATTCATGCTGTCATTCAGTTATGGTACAGTATGAGTCACTAGTTTTGTAGTTGGTAAAGATTTAGGACATTTATCGTCAAAGAAATTGCCTATTTTTAGAATTATTCTGATTTCAACGACTGTTGTGAATCTTATGACAATTGTTCATTTTCAAACTCAGCCAGGCAAGACACCATTCCTGCTAATCATGGTACTTTGGTGGAGGGAGAGGGGATATTTAAGTTAATTTACCATATTCTAACTAATGTTGATAGGAAGTTGATTCCTAGCTGATAAAAACTCAAGACTTAAAACAGAAGCCCAAAATATGTAATTTATTTTTATGGGACCAACATAAAATGTCACAAGACTATATAAATCTTCAGCAGTGAGAAAGGAGGTTATGGAAAAGCAGCAGTCAAGGACTAACTGACAATGACAAAAATGAAAGTTTTACATAAGACTTCAAACTTGGTCCCAATGGCATGAGCGCCACAGAAGCTTATAGCCAGTTCCATTATTCTTGTTACTAGCGTTTTGCTTGTGCTTAAAGGTACATTGACATAAGTCTTTCATCCAACATAAACATTTTGGAAATCATTTAAAAAAATACATCTACAAATTACATTGTGGTATATGAACATTGATCATTTATCAGCAATAAAGATACATTCTGACTGAAATTAGGCACATTCTACTCAAAAGCTAAATCATACATCATGTCATATGGGAGATGTCAACATATAATTTGTCAACAAATAATTGCCATCCTAGGAATACTAGAATACGCAATGTACACAGACAATCAAGAAATTGCATACAGAAAGCAATAGATTCATAGCCGAGGTGGAGACCAACGTGAATATGTAACAATGTGTAAGTACTGGCATCCCCCTTCTGCTCTTTTCCAGAGAAAAAAATGATCTAAACAGAGTGTATTTTGATGCATGGACATATGATCATATACATGGTTGCCTACCTTGTTCCAAAAGTGTGTACTGTGTATAAAAGGCTACACAGGAGGAAAAAAAAACACTGTTACATGAGTAATAGTCCCTTAAGATACACACTATTCTCCTAACAATACATCTGTACTTCTACAGGTAGACAAAGGCTGATGTGAGGAGACTGACAAAACTGGAAAGAATTGTGCCGATGGTTTGCTATATTCTATGGTGTAATATTATGTTCATTCTGTATGAAAATAAAACAAGAATATCCATGAAGAATTCTGAAATGTAATTTCCATACAGAGTGAATATGTTCCTATTCCTGAGTTTGTTCAACTTCTTCAGAGAGCAGATGGAATCTCTTTTAGACGGAACCATATCACCAGTTTTCAAAAACAAAAACAGACAGAAAACAAACAAATATTACAACATCATGAAGAACTCTGAACGATCTATCATAGAAGAGGTTGAAATAAAATTAAACTGGACAAATTCTGCACTTTTAAAAGGAGTAAAAGAAGTTAAAAGAAACAATGCTGGATAATAAAAATATATTACAGTGAAGTAAAAAAGAAATAATAATAATAATCTCCATTGGCATGCCCCGATTACTGGTCAATGATGCATAACAAATTAACAGTCCAAAAACTCCAGAAACCCATCAGAGAGAGAAACACCCCATAGAGTAAACTATACTCCCACTTCACCAATATAATGAAAGAAACCAGTTACAGAGATGCATACAGGTTACCGTATACTACTAGCATGGGGAAAATATCTTATTAATGAGACTGCAGCACTGTAGTTTCCTTTCAACTCAAGTTTCAAGTTTTAATGTCACATGCACAAGTACAGTGACATGCCTTTCTTTCAAACTCAAAACCCAACAATGCAATAACAATGTAATACTAGAATAAAAATGTTGAAGAAATATGAAGAACAACTGGTGGATGACTTGAGTCTACTCAATAACTACAAAAATAATCTCAGGTGGGTTATCTCCTTGTACAATATGTTCATTGAAAATAAGAATTTGGGGTATGTCAATTGTCAAGTAGTGCATTGAAAAAATGTATTCAACTAAATACTGCTAGTTAAGATTGAGACTACCTGTCAGTTGATTCATTTTGTGCAAATCTTAAGTTTTAGGGATGGGTGAGGGGGTTATAGTTCACTGGCAAAGACTCAAAGCTAAATGTTTTAACTGATTTACTGTACTTATCAATGTGTGCCTCATGTTGAAGACAGAGCTGCTAAAACATAACAGAATCTTGGCTAAATATTAACATCTTAGAGCTAGCAACATTGAGTCTAAATTGGATAAAATATGTAAATCTGTCCTACGTAACCAAAGTGACAATAGTGTTCTAGAAAGTCTATGGCTGAGACAACTTCATAGCCACAACTCCATAAACCATTTAAAAACACCCTGCAGGGACAAGCCTGACCCTTTTCAGCTAGCACAAAGTAATTTAATCTCAGCTCCCTCCAGGCTTTCAGACCCCCACTGCACCCCTAACAATGAGCTGGGCAGTGTCATCATCTGAGGGGTGGGAGTCCATCCCCTCTTCCTCAGTATCAGAGTCTGACTCCTCCTGAGGGGAGTAGTAGCCCTCGTACTCCAGGATGGGCGAGTCGCTGTGCCCGGGGGAGCCCAGGCACTGGGCGGTGGTTACCGTGGTGACGGTGGCAGAGTAGGCCCCTGGGTTGCCAGAAGGGGAGCCTGGGTTGGAGGGGCGGAGCAGAGGGGTGCGCTCGGTGTCAGCTTCACCCTCTGCCCCCTCTTCGTCTGCACGAGGTGCCCCATCATCCTCAGACTCGGACTCAGAATACTCTGGATTAGGTCGGGTTACGCGTTGTTTACACACAGGGCAAGTTTTCTTAGTCCCTGTAAGCCAGGGGTCCACACACTTGCTGTGGTACGCTGAAGAGATGACAGAAATAAAACCGTTACCATATGGCCTTGGAACTGTGAGAACAACTTCTGAGTGAGACAGGGCCAAATGTGATAATTTGCAATTACCGTGTGAGCAAGGCAAAACTCGCAGTTTGTCACCCTCTTCATACTCATCCAGACAAATAGCACAGACGTCATATTCATCACCTAGAATACAAATAAGATTGACATGTGACAGGTGGAAATACAATACATTGTAATGCTATGTGTAATGTAATAAAAACAGGAGCAGACAATCAATCAGATTACCCTTCTTGTTAATCAGGTTTCTCAACCTTCCAGAGAAGAAATACTGTACTGCTGGTTCACAAAGTGTTTTGCAACGTCTTTGACTAGTTACACTGGTGACAGATTCTCATTTGAATGTGTGGAGGGACTCTCGTTACCTTTAGTGAACTTGTGAATGGGGATCCTCTTCAGCTGTTCCTTAGTCAGCCTATATTTCCTCATCCTTTTCCTGTACTGCACACAGCGCACAATCTAAACCAAGACAAGGCAGGGAATGAAGAGACACAGGCCACACCAAAATCTAAGGATTGAGAGTCACAGTGCTTTTTAATATGCGAATACAATTATTGAATTCCATTCCTTTAGGATGTATGAAATGAATATTTAACTATTCAATTGTGAAATCAATTCCCCATTCATAGCAAAATGAGTCTGTTTCCTAAAGGCACTTACCAGGATGACAACCATCACAAGGATGATCATGCCCACTATTCCAGTGAAGGGGATGAGATAGTATGAGAGTGGGAAGGCAAACTCCGGCTTGAGGATCACATAGGCCCTGCATACCAAATACAGCACCATCAGCATTAGTATGGGGGTATTGTTCAGAACAGCGTCCACCTCCGGATCACACATCTGTATGGCTAAGAGGGACAGCAGTGCCAGACTCAACACCATCTCCAACATAGTGATGCCGTCCACATAGGACCAGCCAATCTCACTTTATTCCTAGTTATATGTACGTATCTACCTCAATTACCTTGTACCCTTGCACATCGATTCGGCACTGGTACCCCTTGTATAATGCCAAGTTATCGTTACTCATTCTGTATCTGCTATTACATGTTTTACTTTTCTATTATTTATCAATTTTCTTTCTCTCTGTAATGTTGGGACGGCCTGTAAGTAAGCATTTAACTGCCAGTCCACACCTGTTATTTAAGAAGCACGTGACAAATATAATTTCATTTGAGACCCTCAGCAGGATTGACATGATGAGTGCAAAGATGTGAAGAATATGACTGAATCTCAGTGCAAATCTAATCAATAAAGGTCCGGTCTTCACTATGGTGCAAGACCATGAACAAATATCCAATAAAATACTCTGTTGAATGGTTACATTAGCAATCATAACCCCTCAACAGACAGTTAAGTCATACCTCCATCTAACATTGTGACTAGGGGTAGAAATGACCAATTCATCACCAATTAACAGCTTGTCATGGAAGTTGAGTTTGACAAAAATAAAAAACGTCACAATGGTACTCACCCTTGTTCAGGAATGATGAAAGTCCTGAGAATTTGGGAGGCGTAGTAGCTGGTGAATACGGAGGGGATCTCAATCTCATCTGCAATAGTTTCTACACACAAACAAACAAAAAGGGGAGAACTGCCACTCAGCATTACCAATGTATTTAATTATTAGGATGATACTGGTTAATAAAGACTACTTCAGATTCTGAAGAGAGAGAAGACAAATCAGGCAACCTGGTTAAGTAAACATTGTACTAACAGAACTGATTCTGTAAGAAATGGATAAAGGCAGCTTAGAGAAGGTGATGATTGTAGGATCCTTACCATTGCTATAGTTCATGTTGAGTAGTGTCTCTGAGTACATGTTGTGAACAATGGCTGCACTGAATCCAGCTTGCTGTGCATGCAGCACCTGCGTTGAATACAGAACCATCATTTACATTGTAACAATTGAAAACACTAGGCGCAGTGTGATTTTACACTGAATATGTTGCAATAGATAATCTGTTGAATTCAAATGTAATTGCAATACCTTATATCCTAAGCAACCCAACAGCATAGCTACACACACCAACCTTGATATCAAAATTGCAGTCATAGCGTCGGATGAGGACTATGTACTTAGTAGTGGTCGTGTTGGGCTCACTAGATGTGGGCCGTGGTGGTGGAGGTTCTATCGGAGTGCAGCCGTTGAGTGGTCGTGACTCTACTAACACACCCTTGAAGAGAGAGAAAGGAGGTTTCAGCTGATGTTTGCAATGGATCAAAGGACATGTTGCTCCTGTATTCACTCTTCCATTACCCTTCTCTCACATTAGTGTTGCATGGTACACAGAAACTTCTGTACTTTTTCGATACTAGAACATGAAAACGGTTCGGTACTACACCCCAACCCGAGCACTCCGTTCTGCCACCTCAGGTCTCTTGGGCCCCCTACGGGAGGGCAGCTCCCGCTCAGCCCAGTCCAAGCTCTTCTCTGTCCTGCCATCCCAATGGTGGAACCAGCTTCCCCCTGAAGCTAGGTCATCAGAGCCCCTGCCCATCTCCCGAAAACATCTGAAACCCTATGTTAAATAATCCCACAGCACCCCCCTTCTCACTCTGACCCTCACAAAAAACAAGGGAAAAAATGCCTTTTGTGAACTAACACTTGCACTTTAAATTGAGGGAAAATGTACTTACTATAACTGTGAGATGTGGTGGTCCCACCTAGCTATCTTAAGATGAATGCACCAACTAAGTCGCTCTGGATAAGAGCATCTGCTAAATGACTAAAATGTAAATGTACTAGAATTTGTTTTTACTTTCGGTACTTCTGTGAAATGTGTCTCACGGATCAAGTCTGTTGAGCGAAGCCGATGTCCCCCTTAAAATAAAATATTTTGGTATTTCTTTCATTAATGAATTGTTGACATAGTCCCAAAATGTTTTGCATGTTAGCAATCAAGTTTAAGATATGTTTTTTTAGCTGATATGGGAGCGAAGACATTGAAGAAGCATATCAAAGTTGGAATAATGTTTTAAGTCACACCGGAAAGTTTAAGAATATTTGCCGGGGCATATTATTTCACATGGCAATGTGGGATGCTAAAAAGCTAGCTAGCTTGCAATGTTTAGCCAACTTGCTAGCAAGGGAAGAAAAGAGACTCTTATTTTGCTTTCACAACAAATGAGAAGACAAGAACACTTCTGTCACCCCCTTGTGAATGATGCTATTTGGGAGTATGGACTGATGAGATATCATGTAACAAAAGGTGCATGACTCCACCCAGCGCACGTACAACTCTACAAACATTAAGTGTGTAGAAACCTTTATACCGTGCCTGCATCATATGTTAGCTCCCCACTCATACTGCACAGAAGTTAACACACTTGAATAATGCGACACGGCATGTAAAAACTGTTAATTACTGTTCGCAAAACAACATCCATAATGGCAAGAACACTTGACAATGCAAGAAGATACCAGTAGCTTCCAGCTTTGTAAACTAACTTTCCTTGCTAGCTTACAGCTGAAGCGAATATCAATTAACTACCCTAGTACTTTGTGATAATATGCTAACCATAATGCAAAATATGCTGATTTCAAAGCTGATTGAATAAAGTTTGTGCCATTCACTTAAAATTGGTCTCTCTCTCACGTCTCTCCGAAAGATGATCTATTGCCACAGCGAAACTGTGTATGAATCACTGAGGTATAATAAGAACTGGAGACTGACTCTAAAATGTCTGAGCGCTGTTTTCAAGGTAATCTACTCATGTTTGTATACGCCGATTCATGGACCGTCTAGGTTACATTTGGTTTACATAGACCAACATCACATGCACACTAGCACTCAGGGTGCACAGGGAGCAGCGACACAACATGGCAGACATTGGGATGAATATAAAACGTTAGGATCTGTGGCTGAGTGATGAAAAAGACCTGGCCTTATTTGAATAATCCAATGGCTGTTTTGTGAACAAAGGTGTTGACTAAAGTGTCTTATTAGGACATTTCTAATCTGACTTCTCTATTTGGCCAACTATGGAAATTGTTTTTCTGGGCCGGGTGCTTATACTGCAGTAAAATAAATAAATCCCATATGGTCCCATGAAATAAACTTCAGTTAGTGCTAAATACGGCTGCTAGAATCCTGACTAGAACCAAAAAATTTGATCATATTACTCCAGTGTTAGCCTCCCTACACTGGCTTCCTGTTAAAGGCAAAGGCTTATTTCAAGGTTTTACTGCTAACCTACAAAGCATTACATGGGCTTGCTCCTACCTATCTTTCGGATTTGGTCCTGCCGTACATACCTACACGTACGCTACGGTCACAAGACGCAGGCCTCCTAATTGTCCCTAGAATTTCTAAGCAAACAGCTGGAGGCAGGGCTTTCTCCTACAGAGCTCCATTTTTATGGAATAGTCTGCCTACCCATGTGAGAGTTGCAGACTCGGTCTCAACCTTTAAGTCTTTACTGAAGACTCATCTCTTCAGTGGGTCCTATGATTGAGTGTAGTCTGGCCCAGGAGTGTGAAGGTGAACGGAAAGGCTCTGGAGCAACGAACTGCCCTTGCTGTCTCTGCCTGGCCAGTTCCCCTCTCTCCACTGGGATTCTCTGCCTCTAACCCTATTACAGGGGCTGAGTCACTGGCTTATTGGTGTTCTTCCATGCCGTCCCTAGGAGGGGTGCGTCACTTGAGTGGGTTGAGTCACTGACGTGGTCTTCCTGTCTGGGTTGGCGCCCCCCCTTGGGTTGTGCCGTGGCGGAGATCTTTGTGGGCTATACTCGGCCTTGTCTCAGGATGGTAAGTTGGTGGATGAAGTTATCCCTCTAGTGGTGTGGGGGCTGTGCTTCGGCAAAGTTGGTGGGGTTATATCCTTCCTGTTTGGCCCTGTCCGGGGGTATTGTCGGATGGGGCCACAGTGTCTCCTGACCCCTCCTGTCTCAGCCTCCAGTATTTATGCTGCAGTAGTTTATGTGTTGGGGGGCTAGGGTCAGTCTGTTATATCTGGAGTATTTCTCCTGTCTTATCCGGTGTCCTGTGTGAATTTAAGTATGCTCTCTCTCTCCCTCTCTCTCTCTCTTTCTCTCTGAGGACCTGAGCCCTAGGACCATGTCTCAGGACTACCTGACATGATGACTCCTTGCTGTCCACCTGGCTGTGCTGCTGCTCCAGTTTCAACTGTTCTGCCTATGGAACCCTGACCTGTTCACCGGACGTGCTACCTGTCCCAGACCTGCTGTTTTCAACTCTCTAGAGACAGCAGGAGCGGTAGAGATACTCTCAATGATCGGCTATGAAAAGCCAACTGACATTTACTCTTGAGGTGCTGACTTGTTGCACCCTCGACAACTACTGTGATTATTATTATTTGACCATGCTGGTCATTTATGAACATTTGAACATCTTGGCCATGTTCTGTTATAATCTCCACCCGGCACAGCCAGAAGAGGACTGGCCACCCCTCATAGCCTGGTTCCTCTCTAGGTTTCTTCCTAGGGAGTTTTTCCTAGCCACCGTGCTTCTACACCTGCATTGCTTGCTGTTTGGGGTTTTAGGCTGGGTTTCTGTACAGCACTTTGAGATATCAGCTGATGTAAGAAGGGCTATATAAATAAATTTGATTTGAAATAAGGCAAAACAAGCCCAATAACTCAATGCATGCACACACTCCTATTGAATATGCATTCACCTGTATAGGTATATGCAGTTTCACTTGGTAAAATAAGAGTCAATAAAAACATTTAAAAAAATTAAAAAAGGCCTAGGCTACATCTCAATTTTCCAAAGATATTTACCATTCAAATAAATTATTACCATTATGTTATGTAGTTTGGTTAGTAAAAAAAACTCAAATTGATTGTATGACTGTATAATTGATTCATTAATGCATACAGTGCATACGGAAAGTATTCAGACCCTCTGATTTTTTCCTAATTTTGTTACGTTACAGCCTAAAATGTATTAAATAGTTTTCCCCCCCCAAGCAATATACACACAATTTTTTTACATTTTATTTTACCTTTATTTAACTAGGCAAGTCAGTTAAGAACAGATTCTTATTTTCAATGACAGCCTAGGAACAGTGTTTTAACTGCCTTGTTCAGGGGCAGAACGGACAGATTTGTACCATGTCAGCTCGGGGATTCGACTTGCAACCTTCGGTTACTAGTCCAACGCTCTAACCACTAGGCTACGCTGCCGCCCCAATACCCCATAATGACAAAGCAAAAACAGGTTTTTATAAATTTATTTTAAAAATGTACTGAAATATCACATTTACATACAGTTGAAGTCGGAAGTTTACATAGACTTTGGTTGGCATCATTAAAACTCGTTTTCAACCACTCCACAAATTTCTTGTTAACAAACTCTAGTTTTGGCAAGTCGGGTAGAAAAAAGAAAAAAAAAACCTACACTCGATCCCTCCCATGTCAACAACTACAGACCAGTATCCCTTCTTTCTTTTCTCTCCAAAACTCTTGAACGTGCCGTCCTTGGCCAGCTCTCCTGCTATCTCTCTCAGAATTACCTTCTTGATCCTAATCAGTCAGGTTTCAAGACTGGGCATTCAACTGAGACTGCTCTTCTCTGTGTCACGGAGGCTCTCCGCACTGCTAAAGCTAACTCTCCTCTGCTCTCATCCTTCTAGACCTATCTGCTGCCTTTGATACTGTGAACCATCAGATCCTCCTCTCCACCCTCTCCGAGTTGGGCATCTCCGGCGCGGCCCACGCTTGGATTGCGTCCTACCTGACAGGTTGCTCCTAACAGGTGGCGTGGCGTGAATCTGTCTCCGCACCACGCGCTCTCACCACTGGTGTCCTCCAGGGCTCTGTTCTAGGCCCTCTCCTATTCTCGCTATACACCAAGTCACTTGGCTCTGTCATATCCTCACATGGTCTCTCCTATCATTGCTATGCAGACGACACACAATTAATCTTCTCCTTTCCCCCTTCTGATAACCAGGTGGCGAATCGCATCTCTGCATGTCTGGCAGACATATCAGTGTGGATGACGGATCACCACCTCAAGCTGAACCTCGGCAAGACGGAGCTACTCTTCCTCCCGGGGAAGGACTGCCCGTTCCATGATCTCGCCATCACGGTTGACAACTCCCTTGTGTCCTCCTCCCAGAGTGCTAAGAACCTTGGCGTGATCCTGGACAACACCCTGTCGTTCTCCACTAACATCAAGGTGGTGACCCGATCCTGTAGGTTCATGCTCTACAACATTCGCAGAGTACGACCCTGCCTCACACAGGAAGCGACGCAGGTCCTAATCCAGGCACTTGTCATCTCCCGTCTGGATTACTGCAACTCGCTGTTGGCTGGGCTCCCTGCCTGTGCCATTAAACCCCTACAACTCATCCAGAACGCCGCAGCCCGTCTGGTGTTCAACCTTCCCAAGTTCTCTCACGTCACCCCGCTCCTCCGCTCTCTCCACTGGCTTCCAGTTGAAGCTCGCATCCGCTACAAGACCATGGTGCTTGCCTACGGAGCTGTGAGGGGAACGGCACCTCCATACCTTCAGGCTCTGATCAGGCCCTACACCCAAACAAGGGCACTGCGTTCATCCACCTCTGGCCTGCTGGCCCCCCTACCTCTGAGGAAGCACGGTTCCCGCTCAGCCCAGTCCAAACTGTTCGCTGCTCTGGCACCCCAATGGTGGAACAAGCTCCCTCACGACGCCAGGACAGCGGAGTCAATCACCACCTTCCGGAGACACCTGAAACCCCACCTCTTTAAGGAATACCTGGGATAGGATAAAGTAATCCTTCTAACCCCCCCCCCCCCTTAAAAGATTTAGATGCACAATTGTAAAGTGGTTGTTCCACTGGATATCATAAGGTGAATGCACCAATTTCTAAGTCGCTCTGGATAAGAGCGTCTGCTAAATGACTTAAATGTAAATGTAATGGGTAGGATATCTACTTTGTAATGACAAGTACACGTTCCAACAATTGTTTACAGGCAGATTATTTCCCTGTATCACAATTCCAGTGGGTCAAAAGTTTAAATAAACTAAGTTGACTGTGCCTTTAAACAGCTTGGAAAATTCCATAAAATAATGTCATGGCTTTAGAAGCTTCGATTAGGCTAATTGACATAATTTGAGTCAATTGAAGGTGTACCTGTGGATGTATTTCAAGGCCTACCTTCAAACTCAGTGCCTCTTTGCTTGACATCATGGGAAAACCAAAAGAAAAATCAGCCAAGACCTCAGAAAAAAAATTGTAGATCTCCACAAGTCTGGCTCATCATTGGGAGCAATTTCCAAAGGCCTGAAGGTACTAAATTCATTTGTGCAAACAATACAACGCAAGTATAAACACCATGTGACCACGCAGCCGTCATACCGCTCAGGAAGGAGACGCGTTCTGTCTCCTAGAGATGAACGTACTTTGCTGCAAAAAGTGCAAATCAGTCCCAGAACAACTGCAAAGGACGTTGTGAAGATGCTGGAGGAAACGGGTACAAAAGTATCTACAGTTGAAGTCAGAAGTTTACATACACTTCAGCCAAATACATTTAAATTCAGTTTTTCACAATTCCTGACATTTAAATCCTAATAAAAATTCCCTGTCTTAGGTCAGTTAGGATCACCACTTTATTTTAAGAATGTGAAATGTCAGAATAATAGTAGAGAGAATGATTTATTTCAGCTTTTATTGCTTTCATCACATTCCCAGTGGGTCAGAAGTTTAAATACCATAATTTCTGGACTATTAAGCGCACCTGAATATAAGCCACACCCACAGAATTTTTTTTATTTTTTATTTTGAACATAAATAAGCCGCAGGTGCCTACCGGTACATTGAAACAAATGAACTTTACACAGGCTTTAACGAAACACGGTTTGTAACAAAAATAAATAGCCTTTAACGAAACACGGCTTGTAACAAAAAATTAGCAGTAAGCTTTAGTTGTTTTTTTGCACTGAGTCAATTCCTCACGCTGCTGTTTCCAACGTCTTATCATCGACTCATTAAGACCAAGCTCCCGTGCAGCAGCTCTATTTCCTTTTCCAACAGCCAGATCAATCGCCTTCAACTTGAAAGCTGCATCATATGCATTTCTCCGTGTCTTTGCCATGATGAGGGTGACAAAATGACTATCGTAATCAGAATGATGGGAAGATTGAGAGCGCTCGATTTAATCTAAACAGTAAACAAAAAAGTTGTTTGACCTTAACCCGTTCGGCAATTTCATTGGTCTAATGAAAGCTTCATGCCGCCCAAAAACTGAGCACGTCACAGAATGTGTTTTTTTTTTAGAGAAAAAAATTGAAAGCGGGAAAAGTCCATATCTTAGTCGCGTCATTGTTTAAGCCGCGAGGTTCAAAGCTGGGAAAAAAGTTGCGGCTTATAGTCCGGAATTTACGGTACACTCAATTGGTATTTGGTAGCATTGCCTTTAAATTCTTTAACTTGGGTAAAACGTTTCAGGTAGCCTTCCACAAGCGTAAAACAAGTCCTATATTGACATAACCTGAAAGGCCGCTCAGCAAGGAAGAAGCCACTGCTCCAAAACCGCTATAAAAAAGCCAGACCACAGCTTGCAACTGCACATGGTGACAAAGATCGTACTTTTTGGAGAAATGTCCTCTGGTCTAATGAAACTAAAATAGAACTGTTTAGCCATAATGACCATCGTTACGTTTGGAGAAAAAAGGGGGATGCTTGCAAGCCGAAGAACACCATCCAAACCGTGAAGCACAGAGGGTGGCAGTATCATGTTGTGGGGGTGCTTTACGGCAGGAGGGACTGGTGCACTTCACAAAATAGATGGCATCATGAGGATTGAAAATTATGCGGATATATTGAAGCAACATCTCAAGACATCAGTCACGAAGTTAAAGCTTGGTCGCAAATGGGTCTTCCAAATGGACAATGACCACAAGCATACTTCCAAAGTTGTGGCAAAATGGATTAAGGACAAAGTCAAGGTATTGGAGTGGCCATCACAAAGCCCTGACCTCAATCCTATAGAAAATTTGTGGGCAGAACTGAAAAAGCATGTGCGAGCAAGGAGGCCTACAAACCTGACTCAAGTTACACCAGCTCTGTCAGGAGGAATGGGCCAAAATTCACCCAACTTATTGTGGGAAGCTTGTGGAAGGCTACCCGAAACGTTTGACCCATGTTAAACAATTTAAAAGGCAATGCTACCAAATACTAACTGATTGTATGTAAACTTCTGACCCACTGGGAATGTGATGAAAGCAATAACTGCTGAAATAAATCACTCTCTACTATTATTCTGACATATCACATTCTTAAAATAAAGTGGTGATCCTAACTGACAAGACTAAATGTCAGGAATTGTGAAAAACTGAGTGTAAATGTATTTGGCTAAGGTAAACTTCCGACTTCAACTGTAAGTATTCAGACCCTTTACTCAGTAGTTTGTTGAAGCACCTTTGGCAGTGATTACAGCCTCGAGTCTTCATGGTTAAGACGCTACAAGGTTGATACACCTATATTTGGGGAGTTTCTCCCATTCTCTGCAGATCCTCTGTAGCTCTGTCAGGTTGGATGGGGAGTGTCGCTGCACAGCTTTTTTCAGGTCTCTCCAGAGATATTTGATCGGGTTCAAGTCCGGGCTCTGGCTGGGTCCCTCAAGGATATTCAGGGACTTGTCCTGAAGCCACTCCTGTGTTGTCTTGGCTGTGTGTTTAGGGTCGTTCTCCTGTTGGAAGGTGAACCTTTGCCCCAGTCTGAGGTCCCTTTTTTATTTAACCTTTATTTAACTAGGCAAGTCAGTTAAGCCGTCACCATGCTTCAAGGTAGGGATGGTGCAAGGTTTCCTCCAGACATGAAGCTTGGCATTTAGGCCATAGAGTTCAATCTTGGTTTCATCAGACCAGAGAATCTTGTTTCTCATGGTCTGCGAGTCCTTTAGGTACCTTTGGCCAACTCCAAGCGGGCTGTCATGTGCCTTTTACTGAGGAGTGGCTTCCGTCTGGCCACTCTACCATTAAAGCCTGATTGGTGGAGTGCAGAGATGGTTGTCCTTCTGGAAGGTTCTCCCATCTCCACAGAGGAACTCTGGAGCTCTACCAGAGTGACCATTGGGTTCTTGGTTACCTCCCTGTCCAAGGCCCTTCCCCCCCGATTGCTCAGTTTGGCCGGGCAGCCAGCTCTAGGAAGAGTCTTGATGGTTCCAAACTCCTTCCATTTAAGAATAATGGAGGCCACTGTGTTCTTGGGGACCATCACTACTGCAGAAATGTTTTGGTACCCTTCCCAAGATCTGTGTCTTGACACAATCCGGTCTCGGAGCTCTACGGAAAATTCCTTCCACCTCATGGCTTGGTTTTTGCTCTGACATGCAGTGTCAACTGTGGGACCTTATATAGACAAGTGTGTGCCTTTCCAAATCATGTCCAATCAATTGAATTTACCAGAGGTGGACTCCAAATCAAGTTGTAGAAACATCTCAAGGATGATCAATGGAAACAGGATGCACCTGAGCTCAATTTCGAGTCTCATGGCAAAGGGTCTGAATACTTATGTAAATAAGGTACGTTTTTATTTTTTAAACATTTGCAAAAAAAACAACTGTTCACATTGTCATTATGGGGCATTGTGTGTAGATTGATGAGGATTTTTTGTATTTAATCAATTTTAGAACAAGGCTGTAATGTAACAAAATGTGGAAAAGGTCAAGGGCTCTGAATTAGAGGTTGACCGATTATGATTTTTCAACGCCGATACTTGGAGGTCTAAAAAAAGCCGATTCCAATTAAATCGGCCGATTTATATATATATATACATAGTTGAATGTGCTGACAACAAAATCACACAAAAATAATCAATGGAAATCTAATTTATCAACCCATGGAGGTCTGGATTTGGAGTCACACTCAAAATTAAAAGTGGAAAACCACACTACAGGCTGATCCAACTTTGATGTAATGTCCTTAAAACAAGTAAAAATGAGGCTCAGTAGTGTGTGTGGCCTCCACGTGCCTGTATGACCTCCCTACAACGCCTGGGCATGCTCCTGATGAGGTGGGGGATGGTCTCCTGAGGGATCTCCTCCCAGACCTGGACTAAAGCATCCGCCAACTCCTGGACAGTCTGTGGTGCAACGTGGCGTTGGTGGATGGAGCGAGACATGATGTCCCAGATGTGCTCAATTGGATTCAGGTCTGGGGAACGGGCGGGCCAGTCCATAGCATCAATGCCTTCCTCTTGCAGGAACTGCTGACACACTCCAGCCACATGAGGTCTAGCATTGTCTTGCATTAGGAGGAACCCAGGGCCAACCGCACCAGCATATGGTCTCACAAGGGGTCTGAGGATCTCATCTCGGTACCTAATGGCAGTCAGGCTACCTCTGGCGAGCACATGGAGGGCTGTGCGGCCCCCCCAAAGAAATGCCACCTCACACCATGACTGACCCACCGCCAAACCGGTCATGCTGGAGGATGTTGCAGGCAGCAGAACATTCTCCACGGTGTCTCCAGACTCTGTCACGTGCTCAGTGTGAACCTGCTTTCATCTGTGAAGAGTACAGGGTGCCAGTGACGAATTTGCCAATCTTGGTGTTCTCTGGCAAATGCCAAACGTCCTGCACGGTATTGGGCTGTAAGCACAACCCCCACCTGTGGACGTCAGGACCTCATACCACCCTCAGGGAGTCTGTTTCTGACCGTTTGAGCAGACGCATGCACATTTGTGGCCTGCTGGAGGTCATTTTGCAGGGCTCTGGCAGTGCTCCTCCTGCTCCTCCTTGCACAAAGGAAGAGGTAGCGGTCCTGCTGCTGGGTTGTTGCCCTCCTACGGCCTCCTCCACATCTCCTGATGTACTGGCCTGTCTCCCGGTAGCGCCTCCATGCTCTGGACACTACGCTGACAGACACAGCAAACCTTCTTGCCACAGCTCGCATTGATGTGCCATCCTGGATGAGCTGCACTACCTGAGCCACTTGTGTGGGTTGTAGACTCCGTCTCATGCTACCACTAGAGTGAAAGCACCGCCAGCATTCAAAAGTGACCAAAACATCAGCCAGGAAGCATAGGAACTGAGAAGTGGTCTGTGGTCACCACCTGCTGAACCACTCCTTTATTGGGGGTGTCTTGCTTATTGCCTATAATTTACACCTGTTGTCTATTCCATTTGCACAACAGCATGTGAAATTTATTGTCAATCAGTGTTGCTTCCTAAGTGGACAGTTTGATTTCACAGAAGTGTGATTGACTTGGAGTTACATTGTGTTGTTTAAGTGTTCCCTTTATTTTTTTGAGCAGTGTATATACACACATACATACATACATACATACATATTTGTAATAATACAACAATTTTAACTTAATATAATACAGCAATAAAATCAATTTAGTCACAAATAAATAATGAAACATGTTCAATTTGGTTTAAATAATGCAAAAACAAAGTGTTGGAGAACAAAGTAAAAGTGCAATATGTGCCATGTAAAAAAGCTAACGTTTATGTTCCTTGCTCAGAACATGAGAACATATGAAAGCTGGTGGTTCCTTTTAACATGAGTCTTCAATATTCCCAAGTAAGAAGTTTTAGGTTGTAGTTATTATAGGACTATTTCTCTCTATACGATTTGTATTTCATATACCTTCGACTATTGGATGTTGTAATAGGTACTTTAGTATTGCCAGCCTAATCTCGGGAGTTGATAGGCTTGAAGTCATAAACAGCTGCTGGCAAGCGCAGTAAAGTGCTGTTTGAATGAATGCTTACGAGCCTGCTGCTGCCTACCACCGCTCAGTCAGACTTCTCTATCAAATCATAGACTTAATTATAATATAATAACACACAGAAATACGAGCCTTAGGTCATTAATATGGTCAAATCCGGAAACTATAATTTCAAAAACAAAACATTTATTCTTTCAGTGAAATACGGAACCGTTACGTATTTTATCTAACAGGTGGCATCCATAAGTCTAAATATTGCTGTTACATTGCACAACCTTCAATGTTATGTCATAATTATGTACAATTCTGGCAAATTAGTTCGCAACAAGCCAGGCGGCCCAAACTGTTGCATATACCCTGACTCTGCGTGCAATGAACGTAAGAGAAGTGACACAATTTCCCTAGTTTAATATTGCCTGCTAACATGAATTTCTTTTAGCTAAATATGCAGGTTTAAAAAAAATACACTTCTGTGTATTGATTTTAAGAAAGGCATTGATGTTTATGGTTAGGTACATTCGTGCAACGTTTGTGCTTTTTTCGCAAATGCGCTTTTATTAACCTCTTATGACACCAATCGCATAGGGGGCAGTATTATCACTTTCGGATGAAATACGTGCCCATATTAAACTGCCTCCTACTCAAACTCAGAAGCAAGGATATGCATATTATTAGTTGATTTGGATAGAAAACACTCTGAAGTTTCTAAAACGGTTTGAATGATGTCTGTGAATATAACAGAACTCATATGGCAGGCAAAAACTTGAGAAAATTCCTACCAGGAAGTGGAAATCTGATGCGTGGAATCTTTCCAAGTCATTGCCTATCTAACACACAGTGACAAATGATTCATTTAGCACTTCCTAAGGCTTCCACTAGATGTCAACAGTCTTTAGAACCTTGTTTCAGCCTTTTGCAGTGAACAGAGAGCGAACAAGAAGGCTGGGAAGTTGTTGACTCAGGGAATGACATCAATTCATTGGCGCGCATTCATGTGAGGAGGTAGCTGTGTTCCATAACGTTTTTCTTGACATTGGAATCGTCCGGTTGGAATATTATTGAAGTTTGACGTTAAAAAGGCCCTAAAGATTGATGCTTTACAACGTTTGACATGTTTGAACGAACGTAAATAGAACTTTTTTTGACTTTTCGTCGTGACATTTTCCGCGCGCTTCCTACATTTGGAGTAGCTAACTGAACGCGCAAACAACAAGGAGCTATTTGGACATAAATTATGGACTTTATCGAACAATACAACATTTATTGTGGACCTGGGATTCCTGGAAGTGCCTTCTGATGCTATTTATGATTTTAGATGACTCCAAAATGGCGGGTATCTGTATTGCCTAATGTATTTTTCTGAGCGCAGTACTCAGATTATTGCAAAGTGTGCTTTCCCCGTGAAGCTTTTTTTAAATCTGTCACAGCGGTTGCATAAAGGAGATGTTCATCTATAATTCTTTGAATAACAGTTTAATATTTTATCAATGTTTATGATGAGTATTTTTGTAAATTGTTGTGCACATTCACTGGAAGTATTGGAGGCCAAATATTTTCTGAACGTCACGCGCCGATGTAAAATGCTGGTTTTGGATATAAATATGAACTTTATCGAACAAAAAATGCATGTATTGTGTAACATGATGTCCTAGGAGTGGTCATCTGATAAAGATCGTCAAAGGTTAGTGCTTCATTTAGCTGTGTTTTGGGTTTTTGTGATGCATCTAGTTGCTTGGAAAATGGCGTTGTGGTTATTTTTGTCTATGTACTCTCCTAACATAATCTAATGTTTTGCTTTCGCTGTAAAGCCTTTTTGAAATCGGACAACGTGGTTCGATTCAGGAGAAGTGTATCTTTAAAATGGTGTAAAATAGTCGTATGTTTGAGAAATAGAAATTATTAGATTTGTGGTTTTGAATTTGGCGCTCTGATTTTTCACTGGTTATTGTCAAACTCGGTGTCGTATGAAGTTTTAAATCATCCCCCGTTTGGCAAAGTTGGCTGTCTTTGTTAGGAAGAAATAGTCTTCACACATTTCGCAACGAGCCAGGTGGCCCAAACTGCTGCATATACCCTGACTCTGTTGCACAGAACGCAAGAGAAGTGACACAATTTCCCTAGTTAAAAGAAATTCATGTTAGCAGGCAATATTAACTAAATATGCAGGTTTAAAAATATATACTTGTGTATTGATTTTAAGAAAGGCGTTGATGTTTATGGTTAGGTACACCTTGGTGCAATGACAGTTCTCTTTTCCGCGAATGCTCTTGTTAAATCACCCATTTGGCAAAGTAGGCTGTGATTCAATGATAAATTAACTGGCACCGCATCGATTATATGCAACGCAGGGCAAGCTAGATAAACTAGTAATATCAACCATGTGTAGTTAACTAGTGATTATGTTAAGATTGATTGTTTTTTATAAGATACGTTTAATGCTAGCTAGCGCCTTACCTTGGCTCCTTGCTGCACTCGCATAACAGGTGGTCAGCCTGCCACGCAGTCTCCTCGATGAGTGCAATGTCATCGGCTATGATCGGTGTCCAAAAATGCTGATTACCGATAGTTATGAAAACTTGAAATCGGCCCTAATTAATCGGCCATTCCGATTAATCGGCCGACCTCTAGTCTGAATACTTTACGAACGCACTGTACATGGCTGTCTCTGAAAAATGTTGACGCAAAAAATGTAAAGTGTAATGATATTGAACTCAAAAGATGCCTAATGATTGAATAGAGCAGTAGCTGAGTTTCTGTCTGGATCAAGTGCCATTCTGTTACTTTGGCTAATATGCCTTCTTTTTCCATGGTATCGTTTTGGTATTAAGTATTTTGATATTAAACCTTACTCACTACTCACCATAAGTCCTTCTTTGGGTAGTGATGATCCAAAAAAGGCAGGGAGGTCCTCAAACAACATGTTGGTCATATTGCTGTAATGCTACCAGACAGAGACACAAGTGTTCAAATCAATGCCAGTACACTGAGATCACATCTAAATCCACAACAAACTTGATCACACAGTTCAACAATCATGAGGACTCACAGCATAGATGTATGCGTGCGCAGGTAAGGGAGCCAGTGTGCAGCACAGCGCCAGAGTGAGAACGCCCAGTCGGGCACCCATGCACCACAGACCCAACATCCTGCCTCACTGTCTGTCTGGAGAATGGGATGAGTAGAGCCAGGAAGCTGGGAAGTTCAGCCTGGGGAGTGGAAGAGGCAAATCTCATACATCGATTAATCAATTGCATAATAACAAATGATTCCAACACCAAACCAAATAAACATGGGTGGAATTGCGGCCTGCATTTCGGGGCGTTCTTGCATTTGCAGGAACCCCTCTTTATACTTCTATTGGTACATTGTTAAACTAACAGAGACGCTCCAGTACAGTACGTGGCGTTAATGCACAATAACGTTGGATGTCAGTCGCCGATAAAGCCCATAGAAGGGCCGGGGCGACAATGGTATCTAGCTAGCCGTACATCGGCAGACAGTGTCCTTCGTCCCCGCCTGTCGGGCACTGTTTTCCCGCAGTTCTGTTAAAGTGTGCCAGCTAGTCCGGTACACAGCTGGCGGGAACGACACCGTGTGCTAGCTAGCAAACACATCGTGTAGCCCCAGCCTCCCGCGCAAGCGGTAGACAGTAACCGCCCCCGACTGTCAGGCACGGTTTTCTCCGGTACACAACAGGCGATAGCTAACGGTGTGGCGAACTAGCCATCGTCTCATGACTGGGTAAGTCCACAATACAGGAACGCCCAGAATTGCGGGCTGCAGTTGCACGCTGTTGAAATAAACAAACACACTTTCACGGTATAATAGTTTTTACGATCAATGGTGCCTGTATATAAAACACAAATAGCTATTTCGCGTTCCCAGCTAAGTTAGCAAATAGCGAAAACACGTAAAAAAAAGTGTAATCAATTGGGGGGAAACATTCGGTCTGGTGGACAAAACTATTATGTTCGGTAACAACTCAGCTAGTTAAAGTGAGTTAGTTTACTTGGCCAGATAAACTGACGTTAGCTCGCTAGCCGGGTGTGCTAAGACAACAACAAACACGAATTTGACTTACCACGGATAGATAGCTATGCTTACATTAGCTAGCTATAATCTCAGCTAAGATATTTTAACGTTAGCTAGCGATCTTAAAACTACGGTACTTTATGTCAGGTTGATCATCACTGACTGTCCGATCAACTGATCAGAACAATATCAATAATCGGAAGTAAAACATATCTAGTTAGCTATCTGGGGAGAAGTGGTGTGACAATTGAGTTATAAAATAAATGGGTATGATCCTTCTTGTACCAGTCCAGTGCCTTGTTGTTTTGTCTTCTCCTTCCCGGTTCCAGAGGCTAGATTTAGCTAACTAATTTAACTAGTTAACAGCTTAGAATTGTTAGAAGACTCAAGTGGCTAACGGTGTATGCCACAGCTAGCAAACTAAAGTATAATTGGAAAGATAGCTAGATACGTTATAATAGTGTATAACTATATTGTTTGGTGTCTAAAGCCACTCTTATGAAAATGCTATGCTAAAGACTAATGCATTTCCTGTATAATAATATCCTGCCGCTAGGAGAACGGTCATAGAAAGAAAAATGAGCCAGAAGTTTCACCGGATGTATAAATCTGAAGCATCCGGTTGGTGGTTTCGCTCCCCACCAAATATGGCGATGAGAGGAAGCCCATTGACGGAGTTTGGCCAACATTCTGCAATTTCTTTTACATCGATGAAACGTTTGATCTCAATACCGTTTTCTGTTCCCAGAACTAGAATATGTTACGAACAGACTTTATCCTTTGCCAAATTGTTTAATTGCGTTGTTTAGAAGGAGTGCAAGGGCCAATTTAGTTATTACACATGCACACTTCACAGTAGGCGTTCTCTAAAGGAAATATGCAACGACATGCTAGAACGCGCCAATCGGATCTCGCTACATCGTGCGTGGCTCTTGCTTGTTCTGCCTACTATGATTAATTTGCTCCCATTCGAAACGCAAGTCGGTGGTCTATCTTGGGTTAGTTATACAAATCTTTGGAATGGTAATCTGTTTTTCTTCTTCTGTGTTTTTTGAAGGTGCACTATGAAGAAATCGTTCCGCCATTTCCTGGTTGCTAAAATTTCAGCCAAAACAAGCAGGTATTAAACCGGTGTGAAATATATTTTCCATAACCAAAAACATTGTATTTTCAGCAGTTTGAAGCTGGTGTACAAAACCGAAAGTAAAAGATACAAGCATAGAAGTAATGCACATATAACAGATCTAGCACTTTCAATGAACATGACAGATCTATAACTTATTTCTATGTGAATTTGGTAGGGTCAACCAAGCAGTTACATATTGCAGCTTTAAATGGAGGTTGGCAACCTAAAGGTGCATTACCACCACCAACTGGAGATGAGTGTAAATATATTTCACTTTGTGATACAAAAGGGAAAAGGGAAAGAAATTACCCTGCCAACTAACCCGTCACTTATAAAATAAAAACCTGCCACCCCATTCCACTACTTTCTGAATCTACCCCAGGCCAACAGCCTAGGAGGATGGGACACCACCATTCAACACTCCCTGTAATCCTCTGCAGTAAAATCTGAAGTACTTCTCTGCAGCTTCCACTACGCAACTATTGTCTGTGATTTACGTTCCATTTCTGTGATAGAGTTGATAACCATGGCAATGAATGCTAAAAAGCCAACCTGACTGAAGCCCATTTAATTCATGGGCCTATTACTCTGTACTGGCAAAGGACTACTATTCACGGGAGGATTTGTAGAATCCCTCATCCTTGACCCATCTTCCTCTACTCTCTTCATAGCCCAATCAGTTGTGAGTGTACTCTCCACAGATTATAGAAAGTAGCAGGCCAGTCTGACTGTATGTTTACTTCTGATATGACCCCGAAACACAACAGGTCGGAGCCAACCGTAAGTATAACTTTCTCTCTAAGCATCCGCAACCGATACCGAGTCATACACCTAGACACACCAAAACAAAAGCAATTTTTTGTTACCTTTTTCTGTAAACTGCACTGAAAATGTAATTTGAATAATGGCGTAAAAGCCTTGTTATTTGAATTTTTATTCCATTCACTCACACATTTGGATCAGTTGTGGGTGTTCTCTCAACAGATTATAGAAAGGCATAGTAGCAGGCCAGTCTGGCTTTATTTTTACTTCTGAAACTGATGCACTGTCTGTTGCCGATCATCATTCTCCATAGTCATCCTATGTGCCAGCAGCATGTCACCCTGCATCCCGCTGCTGGCTTGCTTCTGAAGCTAAGCAGGGTTGGGCCTGTTCAGTCCCTGGATGGGAGACCAGATGCTGCTGGAAGTGGTGTTGGAGGGCCAGTAGGAGGCACTCTTTCCTCGGGTCTAAAAAAGATCCCTGTGTAGGGTGCTGTCTTTTGGATGGGACGTTAAACGGGTGTCCTGACTCTCTGAGGTCATTAAAGATCCCATTGCACTTATCGTAAGAGTAGGGGTGTTAACCCTGGTGTCCTGGCTAAATTCCCAATCTGGCCCTCATACCATCATCCCCAGCTTACAATTGGCTCATTCATCCCCTGAAACTATTCCCCAGGTTGTTGCTGTAAATGAGAATGTGTTCTCAGTCAACTTACCTGGTGAAATAAATAGGCCTATGCACCCAGCAGGCCCAGTTATTCAGGAAAGTTTAACACGTGTTCTGCTTTCTTTCCGATCCTAGCGGCTATTCCTCAACCTAAAACCTAGCACTTCAATAAAGCCTAAATATTTATCATTTCACTTTTAAAATGTATTACATTTTAAGTGTGGTATAAACACAACTAGTCACAATGTTTTAATATGATTAGGCTATTTCAAAAGTCCCTTCCTGGGCTTGACACTGGACATTGAAATCATGTGTGCAACACTCTCTGGTATCTTTGGTAAATTGTCTTTCAACATCCAAACTGAGAAAACAGGTGGCAGTGCTAGTCATAGGCTCCTTGGCCTCCTAGCTGCTGCAGTCAATGTTGTACCATTGGGCTTGTTCCACATGCGGCCAATACAGCACTGGTACAAGAGTCACAATCTATAGGGACAAACCAAAAAATCTCACAATTTCAATGAGTTGCTGGAGAGCAATAGAATTGTGGCGCCGAGCACTTCGAACTCCCAGTGGAGCTCTCCTAGTCGTAGTTCGCAAATGGGTGACTTTAACCACAGAGGCCTCCCTACAGGGATGGGGAGTTGATCTTGAACCAGTTAGGGGTCCATGGTGTATGGTCAGCACCATGGACAATGGTTCACATCAACGAACTGAAGCTCGATTCGGAAGTGCCATCGTCGTTCTGTTCGCATTGCAAGACTCAACCCATTGTCCTATGTGGTTCTCCATAAAGGGTCCAGCAGGCCCACTCAGGGTCGATGCCCTATCACACAGATGGCCAAGGGGGATGCTGTATGCGTTTCCAGGAAGTGGTGTGTCGACCATGCAGAATCGCCATCTTCCTGCTCAATTTCTGTCATTTTGACTTTCCTCCAGGAGCTTATAGCTGTAGGGAAGTTCCCATCTACATTGAAAGTGTATATGGCAGCCATCTGCATGGGACATGACCAGATTACGGGTGCATCACCAGGGGCACACACTCTAGTATCGCAATTCATGGAAGGTGCCCGCAGGCTACGGCTCCCAAGGCTCCTTCAGTACACTCATGGGAGCTAGATGTTGTCCTATGATCACTTAAGCCAGTGTCTTCACTTAAACTATGTGAGCTCTCAGTCAAGACTGCCTTTCTATTGGCTATTGTTTCAGCCCAGCGTGTTGGAGAATAACATGCGTTTTCTACACATCCTTCATGCCTCAATTTAGCAGAAGATGGATCTATGGCAGTGCTTGGGAAAAATCCAGCATTCTTACCTAAAGTGCTTTCATCATCATACGCCATCCAGCCCTTAATCTTAGCGGCATTTCACCCGCCTCCCCACTTCTCACAGGAGAGTTGTGAGTTGCAAACACTGCCCGATTAGGGCATTGTGTGCCTATCTTGATGCAACAAGAAATGTTTGTCAAATAGAACAGCTTTTTGTCTGTTATGGGGAGAACACCAAAGGGCATGCTGTCTCAAAGCAGAGACTGGCATTTTGGATTACCAATGCAGTGTCAATCATACGCTGCAGCAGGTAGACCAACTCCAGACAGTGTGGTAGCACACTTTACCAGGGCTGTGGTCACTTCATGGTCCATGTTCAAAGGAACCTCCCCGGACTCTATCTGTGCTGCTGCAAATTGGGCAACACCCATGACTTTCATGAGGTACTACAGGCTCAATGTTATGTCCACACCATCAGTGGGGTCTGTGGTTCTGGACACGGCACGCTCTCTCAACCTAGATAAGTGAGCAGACCGAGAACACTGTAGATACTTATCAACCATCAGTGAGATGGATGTTCTATACAGAGGCCTTCCACTCTTGGTGCTGTTGCACCCAATTTGTTGCCTCATCTTGTAAGGTCTAACTTTCAGCTTGCATGTGTACACAATTGTATACCACAGCTGAATTCTGTGTTACCCTGTTACCCTGTTATTCTGTGGTGGATACAAGGACGTCCCAGGGACTCATCTGGACTAAGTTAAATGGTGCGTTATCCTGACAATGTTGTCCAAACGATCTCTTTGGTACAGCCTCTCACATAGGTCGTTTGGTGACCTGTTATGAAAACGAAATAAAACGTTGGGTTACAGATGTCACGCCACACCACCTTTACTAGTGACAGGTCACATGGGTACAATAAGGGTGTGGCGCGACTGTAAACATCTTTGATATTAAGCATCTCAATCACATCTCGTGAAGGGGAGGGAGTTCCCATAGGTCGTTTGGCGACCCATTACGAAAACTAAAGAACCGAGGTTACATCCGTATCCCAACGTTATGTGTTGCTTATTGGATGTGTGTGGTGCATGTTTTAACAGTACAAGGGGAGGGTCATGTGAAAATATTTGTATTTAAAAAAAAATTAAGACACCTTAGTTGGTCCAATTTTCTGAGGGTTAGGAGAGGGTCACATTAAACCAGAAGCATATCCCTACCGCTGTGTTATTGTAACGTCCGTTGTTGGAATGAGACCAAGGCGCAGCGTGGGTTGGGTTCATCATATTTTAATTAACGTGAACCAGCAAAACAATATTGCAGGCTACTCACAGCTATGCAAAATCTACTTCCCACAAAAGACAGGTGGAAAAAGGGCTACCTAAGTATGGCTCCCAATCAGCGACAACGACGTACAGCTGTCCCTGATTGAGAGTCATACCAGGCCAAAACACAGAAATACAAAAACTAGATAGGGAACATAGAATGAACATAGAAATATAAAATATAGAACATACATCAAAACCCCAAACACATAAAACAAACACCCCCCTGCCACGCCCTGACCACTATAACAAATAACCCCTTTTACTGGTCAGGACGTGACAGTTATGTATATTTTTAAATCCTTGTCTCGTGCTAACAGAATTCATGCAGTAGGCTAATCCGTTTCCAATAGGTTATCGTAAAGCTGAAAACAAGAAGCAAGATGGCAGCTGTGTTGTTACCCTGCTTAACCTTTTCCTTGTGGAAATGCTCCCATTATTTTGAGTTATGCTACCTAGACCTTTTCATTCCATATTTTTATTGACTGAAATTATTAACAGTGAAAACATAATCTGTAATTAAACTTTTGAATTATAGGTGCGTACCAGACGATACACTCTGTATAAATGCACCCCTGCAAGCTCAGCCAAATTTGTCGCTCCCTGCAATTGCCGCATTAAGATTTTGGGTGTGGGGGTGCTGTGGTTTAAAAATATATATTTGTTTTAATTCAGATTTTTCTCTAACACCTACTTCTTAACTTCCGCTGCTATGCCCCCCACCCCCTCCCTTTAGTCTCAAATTCATATGAACAAGTACAAGGTTGCTGTAGTTCGACAGGTCATTCATCCTCCTTAGGGTCTCAAGTTGGAAAAACACATAGCCCTCTGTGAATGTTTTACAAAGCTTTACAATGTTATCTAAATGTCCTTTCACTATTTACAGGAGTTCATTTATCCAGAATCAGAACCAGAATCATGCTACTATGAGGCTGAACAAGAATTGTTCCACTGCACCAGGGTACAGAGAGGGATGAAAGGCACCTTCCCTCGACATCTTCACTGAGTCTACATTTTCACAAGTCATTCCATGTTTGCTTCATGCATTATATCATCCTGTAAAATAAAAACATTTTGTACATGCTCTCTGTTTTCTTTATCCTTACATTAGTAAATATTGCATTAGATATACACTACCGTTCAAAGGTTTGGGGTCACTTAGAAATGTCCTTGTTTTTGAAAGAAAATAAAAAATGTTGTCCATTAAAATAACATCAAATTGATCAGAAATACAGTGCAGACATTGTTAATGTTGTAGCTGGAAACGGCAGATTTTTTTTTCAACCTTCATTTCTCAAAACCAAAATAGACTGACGAGTTTCAGAAGAAAGTTCTTTGTTTCTGGACATTTTGAGCCTGTAATCGAACCCACAAATGCTGATGCTCCAGATACTCAACTATTCTAAAGAAAGCCAGTTTTATTGCTTCTTTAATCAGAACAACAGTTTTCAGCTGTACTAACATAATTGCAAAAGGGTTTTCTAATGATCAATTAGCCTTTTAAAATGATCAACTTGGATTGGCTAACACAACGTGCCATTAGAACACAGGAGGGATGGTTGCTGATAATGAGCCTCTATACGCCATGTAGAAATTCCATAAAAAAATCTGCCGTTTCCAGCTACAATTGTCATTTACAACATTAACAATGTCTACACTGTATTTCTGATCAATTTGATGTTATTTTAATGGACAAAAAATGTTAGTTTCTTTCAAAAATAAGGACATTTGTAAGTGACCCTAAACATTTCAACGGTGGTGTACATTTTTGGTTAACTTGATGAAAGATGATTCATGTCTCTTTTGGTTTTGTTGGTCATACTTGCTGTAGTCTGATCTTTTTGGGCCAGACTATGAACTATGTTTAGGGTACTTCATGTTCATGCATTGCCAAAATCAGGGGGTAGGCAGGAAACTTGCCTGAAGTGAACATGGGTAGTGCAGTAGTAGCTAGCTAGAACATCCAAGAAGGAACATTTATAACTCCAGTGGGGAAAGGAAATGTTCAGCCTATGTAGTTAATGTAGAACTACAACATACATTTGCTAAGCCATTCAATTTCAAGTTGATAGCAAGCAAGCCAAAGTTATTAGCGGGCTGACTTTCTATGGGCTGAACAATGCTAGCTAGTGTTAGATATGCTAGCTAACGTTAGTTGCTACTTGCTAGCCACAAGATCGTAATGTTTAACAGGTTGCAGTTGTCTAATATGTCACTTGTTTTAGTGTAGAAGGGTTGTTATAACATTTTGAAATGTGTGATGATTTATGCAACCTATTCATGATGGGTGGGGTCCAGTGGCAACTCCCTCTGCGCAGGGATCAATTATCCCAGGCACACAGGCAGGTTTGGCACCCTCGGCCAGAGATTTGGGGTCTGTGGTTCTTGGCATCTGAGAGGTCCAATCTCGAGAATAGAGGTTTACCTCCAAACGTGATTGCTACTATTCGTCCACAATGATGCCCTCCATCTGGGGGCTGTATAAGTGGCAGGCATTGGAGCTGGCATATAGCAGCAAGGGGCAAGTGTTACCTATTGATGTACACGCCCACTCTGCCAGGGGTCTGGCAGCGTCTTGGGTGTTATTTAAAGGGTTGACTGTAGGAGATATTTGAGATGCGGCGAGTTGGGCATCACCACACACTTTTGTGAGGTTTTATTGCTTTGATGTCACTGCTCCCAGTGTGCTCACAGCTGGGACAGGGGAAAGTGACTAGGCACCATGACTTGTGCGCAATACCCACACTGTCTCATCTTGCGGGGTCAGGTCTGGGTGGTCTGCGATGCTCTGTTTCATTTTAGTATCTGTTGGGGTCGGCCTGGTGTGTGATTCTTTTTCAGTTGACTGACTGAAAGGGAACATAACACATAACGTTATGACTTTAACTACTGTTACTTGAAGGAGAAAAACAAGGTACAAAACATGTTTGGCACCGCACCGCCTGTTCCTGTGCTTGGTGAAGAGCGGTATTAAATTGAAGGAATTAATCTGAGCCTCATACTTATCACCTGTGGAAGGTGGAGCTTACATCAAGGCGTGGATTTCATTGGCCTTTTTTAGATTTTCAACCCTTCAACTAAAGTTGCGAGAGTGCAACTCCCCATAGTATGTTGTACCTCGTTTCCCTCCTTCGGGGAACAGTAGTTATAGTCATAACATTATGATTTCAGTCTTGGGGGTGTGGTTTGATGTGGCAGTTACCGATGTTTGTCCCCCATGAGACACCGTAGGAACAAAGCCAGTATCACTTACTCAAAATAGTCAGAATGAATCTAAGATAATTTAAGAAATATGTGTGATGGAAAATGTTATGTTTGTGCTTTTCTAATAACCAATTTCTGTGTTCTGTGTTTGTGCATTTCTGTGTTCAAGCAAGTGACTGTTTGAACGTGCCTGGGAGGAATCCTCACTATCAGTATCTACAATTTAGCAGTACGCCCAGAACCTTGTTTTGAGAACAAAAGGGATATCTCAGTTTCAAGGTCTCAGTTTGGAGAGAAGAAGCCTCGTGAGGTATTGGTCTGTCAAATGCATGAACCAGTTTTGATCGGTCACATGAATGATAATAAATGTTAATGATTAATTGATTATGAATGAGGAATAAGCTAAATCATGCAAATGTAGCTTGTCTACGGAGCTCACTTCAGACCGGTACTTTATGCATCTAAATTTGACTGTGACCTCTCCAGCTTACTGTTAATAAACAATGATTAATGACTTTGAGTATCCCTGTGTAGAATTTCCACGACATATGTAATACATTTTTATGTTTTTGTTGAGGTTTTAGTCGCACATTTTTTCATCTAGCTAAGGTGTTTGGTGCAGTATTTCACAAGTAAAAAATACGACAGTGTCTAATCATTTTTTTATAGTTGAAGTGTTTCCATTACCCATTTAGGAAAATTGTGCATTAATAAATTGGCGATAGCCTGTATGCCCTCCCCCTATATGTTTCAAGTCTCAGGTCGCCTGCGAAAGCCAGCATGGATAGAATGCAATAATTGACTAATATTTGCCATATTCAAGTAATTCTGATGTGCCAGTGTAGCACATGGGATGTGTGAAACTTACTCCTCAGCCTGAAGTGTCCCCACTTGCGCCAGTGAATAGTTAGCTTTTCACGTGGTGCCGACTGGTAGGGGTTGGTCACGTTCTAGCAAGCCAGACGTCCCGAGTTTGCGCCACGTATGTGCCGTATCGGGATGTAGTGGTATTTGCTAAGCAAGCAGCGTGACATCCATAACACCAACATATCACCACGGTTCGTGCCATTATGAAACTAGCACTCCTGTAGATCTGAAATAATTGGATGGGGAAACTTGGCAGCCAACCAGAAAAGCAAAGCAAATTAGGCATACTTTAAAGTCAGGACAATCCTTGTCCTGCAAAGCAACTAAAATGTTTATAGTTGAAAAATAGATTTAAGAAGTAGGCATTTAGAACCAAATAATATATATATATATATATATTTTTTTTAATATATATTTTTTATCATAATACAGATCAACAATTTACATTGTTACATCATACAAAATAGAATGCAGGTATTAATAAGAAAATACTAAAACATACAAAAAATATCAATGAAATAATAAAAAAATAAACAATTCTAGTACAATTGTAATCACTCTGAAAAAATCGTATTATAATGATTCAGGAAGATGTTATTCTTGTTGTTATTCACTAGGGTTAATGTTTTAATAAGATAGTTAAATTCAATCAAAAATATGTGTAATTTTGGTATAGAATTTGGAATTTTTGTTTGTGTATAAAGTATTTTGTAACAAGAATAAAAACATTCACAATCATTTCAATGGTCTTGTTATCATTGCAATAGTAGCATATTATATTCTTCATGTCAAAACATGGGTGGTGTTCATAATGGTAAATATGTATTTTGCAAGGTTTTCCCAAACTTCTGACACAAATTTACATTCAAAGAACAAGTGAGACATATTCTCACCTTCTTTTTCACAGAAAACACAGATATCATCAATAGCCACAAATTTGGATAACATAAAATTACATGGATATATCTTATGTAAAATTTTAAAGTGCACTTCCGTAACTTTGTTTGGTATACAATATTTGTAAGGCCTTAACCATGCATTTTTCCAGACAATGTCAGCAATAAGCATGTTCCAGAAAAATGTTCCTCTCAGTGTTAGTTGGTTTTGTGAATAGTGAATTTGTCTTTTATATTTATTACAACTAGATTTCTCAAGTAAGCCCACACCTTCCATCTGAGTTCTGGATAAACTTTGTGATCATTACCAAAGCTAAGATGAGTTTTCATTAGTGTAGTTAGACCACTGGGAATGGCTTTGATCACTCTCTGAAAGGTATTGGAAACTCTTTCAATGTTATAAATTATTCATATGTAAGAATATTACCCCTGTTGTCGAAAACATCAAGAACAAAGTCAATATTCCTCTCATGCCAGCTGGGGTAGAACAATGACTTATTCCTTACAGTTATGTCTGAATTATTCCACAAACGAGCTTTATGTGGGGAAAAATTGTGCAGGAAACATATTTTCCAGGCCATTAAAGCTTGTTGGTGAAACCTAGCCAATTTAGCGGGTAATCTTTCAGGAATATAATTACATTTCAGTAAAAATTGAAGACCTCCCAACCTATTAAACACATTATTTGGAATGAAATACCAGTATTGATCAAACATCTTTTCAACCAATTGATCTTGAAAGTGTTATTTATGTCAACAAAATCCAACACTTCCAGACCGCCTTCAGCTCTTTTATTAGAAAGGACTGACTTTTTTAGTTTGTGAGACTTATTTTTCCAGATGAAGTCAAGAAAGGTCTTATTGATCTCTTTACAAGTAGAAGGATTTACAAATAAAGATAATGAGGGGTACACAAAGCGAGACAAAGCGAAATTGTTAATTACATTGTTTCTTATTCAGGAGACAGAAGTACTCTCCCAAGTATAGAAAGATCTCTTTGTAGCAAATTATTAAATATATTTTTGGTTTTCTTAATTTTAGGAGAGAAATTCATATGTTGTCTGACTAAGTGGTTTTTTTGACAGATGTATTTCTAAATATTTAACACAGTCCTTAACAGGAATATTTTCTATTTCTTTATCATCAGAGTCAAATAAACATAAGATTTCACATTTAGAAACATTCAGTTTTAATCCTGATGCAATAGAAAATGCAGTTATAGCATTAAGGACAACCTGGTCTTTGTCTCTTAAAAAAAGAGTAGTATCATCAGCCAGTTGAGAAATTGTGATTTCTTTGTTAAAAATGGTTAAGCCATACAAATTTGCATTATTAAGAATATCTAGAGATAGAAGTTCCACAACCAAAATGAATAAAAATGGCGAAATTGGGCATCCCTGTCGTATACTTCTGTTGATACTGAATCTTTTGGAAGTATTAAGGTTTAGTAACACAGAACTATTTATATCTTTGTAAAACATGCGAATGACTTTGATAACATTTTCACTGAATCCAAAAAGTTTAAGTGACCTAAAGAGAAATTCATGTTCAATTGTGTCAAAGGCTTTACAGAAGTCCAAAAATAAGACAACCGCATCTGAGTCAATTGCATCTGAATAATCTATAAGGTCCAAGACTAAACGAATGTTAGAGCTTATGTGACGGTGTCACGTCCTGACTAGTATAAGGGTAATTTGTTATTGTAGTTTGGTCAGGATGTGGCAGAGGGTATTTTGTTTATGTGGTTCGGGGTGGTGATTTATGTAGTAGGGTGTTTGATTTATTATTTCCGGGTTTTGGTCTATGTTCTATGTTTTGTATTTCTATGTTCTTTCTGGTTTGTTGTATTACTATGTTTAGGTTGATGGGGGGTTGGACTCTCAATTGGAGGCAGGTGCTTTCTCGTTGCCTCTGATTGAGAGTCCTATATGTGGGTAATTGTTTGGTTTGGTGTTGTGGGAGATTGTTTCTTGTTTTGCCTGTGTGAGCGTGACAAGACTGGTTTGTTGTTTGTGAGTTCTTCGTTTTGTTATTTTGGTGTTCTCTTTATTCAAAATAAATACAAGATGAGCATCCACATTCCTGCTGCGTTTTGGTCCTCTATCCCCGACAACAACTGTTACAGACGGCCCTTCATAAATCCTGTTTGAGTCTCATTTATAATGGTATCTATTCCTTTCTTTAATCTTTTGGCATAAACCAGAGCAATCAATTTGTAATCAATATTTAATCAAGTAGTTGGTCTCCAATGGTCAATGAGCGAAGGGTCTTTATCGGGCTTCGGAATCAATGAAATAAGGCCCTGTTTCATAGTGGAGACCATTTCCCCACTTTTAATGCAATCTTGAAACATGTTAAAAATAGGGTATTCTAGTAACTCCCAAATCTGTATAGAATTCAACTGATAGGCCTTCAGGGCCAGGTGATTTCCCTTTTTTCATTGAATTCAGAGCCTCTCTAATTTCGTCAGTTGCATTTAGAACTAAATGTGGAGCTTTATAGTTACGTGATGACATCATGTGCCCCACGTAGGCATTCTTTCAAATTTATTCAGCATTCATTCGATAAACACAGTTTCCATCATTATTTGTTGCAGTAATGTAAGTCAGACAAATCCATCCCTATCGAACAAATACATTTTTTTTTTCAATCTATAGAACATTTCTCCTGTATCTGCCATTTCCATTACACATTGCAATTATTTTGCTTTTGTCGAATATACCTGGGTCAATGGATACCTGCCTACTGACTGTGTGTTTTGCGGTAGGATTGGGTAGAGCGCAATCGTCGCAGCTGTGTATCCTGTTTTAGTGGTTTGTCAAAATCAAAACCCAACTCTCAAGTCATGAACTCACTTACAAAACTCAGTTATCCTAAATTATCCTATTTACACTTTGTTGTCAATTCTGACAATAAAATAAATGTTTCTGACTAATATCAATGCCACTTAGGCCATTTTCTATCAGAGAAATTGTTTAATGCCTTTAGCTGCATGTTTTTTTTTTTTTTCTTGTAGTTCTCCAAAGAGCAAAAGTCCAAAACTTTGTACTAAATACCAGAGAGTGACCAGAGAGTGACCAGAGAGTGAGCATAAACCTGGCCAGTGGGCTGGACGCAGCCACACTTCCCTTGAAACTCTTATTCTAGGACAGGGATTCTATCACGTTTGAAGGTAAGACCCAGGTGCAGATAATGTCGAAGTAACAAAAGTTTATTCATTCGAACACGGGCAGGCAAAGGTACAGGACGGCAGGCAGGCTCAGGTCAGGCAGAGGTCGGTAATCCAGAGTAGTGGGGCAAAGGTACCGAACAGCAGGCAGGCTCAGGGTCAGGGCAGGTAGAGGTTGGTAATCCAGAGTAGAGGGCAAAGGTACAGGATGGCAGGCAGGCCCAGGGTCAGGGCAGGCAGAAAGGACAAAACCGGGAAAACTAGAAAACAGGAAAATAGACAAGGCAGGCACAAGGGGAAACAAAATAAACAGGCAACAGACAAACAGAGAACACAGGTATAAATACACATGGGATAATGGGGAAGATGGGTGACACCTGGAGAGGGGTGGAGACAAGCACAAAGACAGATGAAACAGATCAGCGTGCGACATAAACTTTTTTGGCCAACGACCGAATTTTGATGTCTGAAAATTCACGCGACCCCTGCCATTTGAAACAAAATTATGTAATTTACTTTTGTGTGTTTACTTTTTGAATTGGGGTTATGGCAGTCAATTGCAAAACATTCTAACAGTATTTCTGATTGTATTCTAAACTCACCATCATATACTTTTAATGTGGGGCTATTACAGTCAATTTCAAATTAGTCTGACATAATTTCTCTTATCTCACCATCACTAATAAGATGGGTGTCCTTGATGCATGTCGCGTCGGAGCTTCTCTAAGTCAAGGGGTGGTCGACAGTGCGCACCTCATCTCTCCTGTCACATCCAACCTGGATTGATTTGTTTTTAATGCAGGCGAGAGCACTGAATCAGTGCATTGAATAAATGCTTGGAGGGAAATGGCATAGTATTCCCTTTGAGTCAGGAACCAAAATTCCTTCATAGTGACCAGTGAATGTGTTGTCTGCAGTATTCGGTCACATGACAGCTCAATCAGCTGTTCAATTTCATTCACTCATCTATAGAATTTTTTTGTATTTCCCCTGTATGCTTGCGTTCAGTTCGTTCAGTTTCCCAAATATGTCTGTTACATAGGCAAGGAGACACATTTTATTTTCATTACACAGAAAGTCAACATCCATTGAGAGTTTCTCTCTTAATTCCAAAAATATTTTCAACACTCCCCCTCGATAACCACCAAGCCTCAGTGTGAAATAGAACATTATCATCCTCTGATCGCATATCTCAACATACAGTAGTTTTGCCAACAGGCGTGTGCAACGTAGTTTACAATCGAAGTTACCTGCTGCATATCTCTGAGTTCTGCGCTCAGCTTTTTTTGCCGCCAGTTGCTCTCGGTGTATCCATTATAGCTCCGTGGGTGTATCATATAATGTGTCCATATGGCAGAGGGAGACATATTTGTAATTAGAGTGCAGAGGGCTGCCCGCCGTACCCGTGATAGATTAAGCCCCATCTGTGCAAAAGCCCACCATTCGATCCCGTGGAATCTGTTTTTCATCAATATAGCCACGCAGCACACTGAACATCCCCTGTGTTGTTTCATGCTCGGGAATCGTGAGACAGAAAATGATGTCCCACTGAATTATATCCCCCGACATGCAGCGAACAACGGTCAATGCATCCCAGCCCTCACAGCTAACGTCCATTTGGAGAGTATAAGGTGGGGAGTTTTGGAGTTGTTCAGTCAGATTTTTTAGGTATTGATGTGAGTTTCGGTGCCTCCCCACACATTGTTTTCACCATATCAATTGCGGCTGGTAATATGAAAGTCTCTGCAATAGTGTATGGTTTGCTAGCGTAGTGAGCTTAGCCATTCATCATGGGAATGATTCAAGTCCAACAGTCAAGTGCTGCCTTTTCCACAATTTTAGATTTGAAGGATTTTCATTTAGATTTTTAAGATTAACCACATTACAATGATTTTGAGAGACAAATACGATGTTATAATACTATTATTATTACTTTTTTTTTACCAGGATTTTGACAATTCTCCTGCAACCCCATTTTCATATCACATGGGGTCGCAACCACTAGTTTGGGAACCGCTGTTCTAGGAGATCTCCATGAGCTTCTTCTTCTTTGGTGGGGTTTTAGGGTGGACTACATCATGAAAAGTTTTATTACTGCCCACTTCTTTGTCTTGAAAAGACAATATTCCATTCCAATCATATCCTTACTTAGGCTCAGGGGCCTGTGAGGGCGGAACATTCGTTGCCAGGATAGTGGGCGCTAGATCTGCGCTATCGTTTAGGATTGATGTGCCTAGCCAGTAATACACTAGTGTCCCTTGTGGACCGGCTGGTAAATATAGTATCCTCCATTCAGGCTGCAAAGGCATTACTTTCCTCTTTAACTAGCTTTAATGGCGCGCCATCTGAAGAGAAATGTGTGCTGTCTTAATAAAACAAAAATGTCCACAACCATTTTCTGATAACTTAGGATGTTGCACACCACGTTCAGCTAAAGGTGTACAGCAGTGGTGGAAGATGGTGTTTTATTAAGACAGTACACATTTGTTTTTCAGACGGCCCGCCATTTTAAGCTAGTTAAAGTGGAAAATCATACCTTTGCTGCCTGAAAGGAAGATGCTTTATGTACAAGCTGGTCCACAGGGGACAGGAGAGTATTACCTGCTGTGTGCATCAATCATAAACAATAGTGCAGATATAGCACCCACTATCAGCTGCCTAGGCTAAGTTTGATAAACGGCAATGGCACATGGCTTGGAACCGCTGCTATAGTCAGATGACATGAAAATAGAACTCTTCGGCCACGCACACCAGTGGTGGGTTTTTGCTCATCTTCATCAAGGGTGCCAATAATTATGGACCTGACTGTAAATGCGTGTATTTTCTTTGCTAAACCCCCCCACAAAAAAACCCTCTGGATTAAAGGGGAAATCTGCAAAACAAAGAATAACAAAGTTAACACCCTGCCACTTCTTTATTAAATAGCTGAGGGATGGGGCTGGGCTGGAGAAATGTAACCGTTCTCGAATTCATAGAGAAATAGGAATTGTTTATAGAGTGTTTGTTTACAATGGCATTGTTTACAAACAATGTGGTAAAACAAGCTTATATATGGGGTTCTGATGGGGTAAGACAGTTGAACTAAGCTCATGAGGCATTTATAAGTTTTATTCTTCAAGAGTGAGTGGATATTAACAATGCCTAGCGGAAGTCTACATAGCCCTTGCACAGTTTTCACATTTTGCTGCCTTAAAATTCAATCTAAAAAGGGATTCAATTGGATTTGTTTCCTACTTACAGTATTTATACAACCTACATTATAGAAACGTTTTTTAATTAATAAAAACAAAGTTTGAATATGGCTGTCCATCAATGATTCCCAACCAAATTTTCTGAGCTTGTGCATTTTGACAAAAACAATGGATGTAGCAATCACAGATTGCCCCTTTATGCTTTATAAGTTCTTCCAAACAAGAGTACAATAATAGCACCATAATATAACAGAACAGCTTTTATAACCAGCCACTCCTCACAGGAGAACTGTATCACTAATACATGCATTTATTACATTGTTTTCCCAGTGTATTTATCATCCCACCCCGAATCCAAGGTCAGGTGGAGGGACATAAGAAGAAAGACCATAAATGGGGATGGTGATGTCTTCATGTGTGATTGATCAGAAACAATCTAGTAATTATTCAGTTGTCATAAGAAATGAGAAACACAGCACCTGAAAATAATATAATAGATTAGTAAGTGCACATATTCAAAATGAAAGTGTGTCCCACTATTTAATACATTTACTTCATGTGGAACTGTTGAAATATAGACTTACAAGAATCCCTTTCCACAGCCCAGTGGTCCAAAGAACATCTCTGTTGGCAGGCAAAGTTTTCGACAGACTCCACTCAGGGTGGGGCAAGAGAAGGGAAATGATGCAGCCTCATTCTCCACAACTTTCGTTCGAACCAAAAGGAGTAAAAATTGGAATAAATAAACAATAGAAACCTAAGAAAAACATATGGCATATACTGTATTACATGCAACTTACATGTAACTATTGAATGCCAATGCAGAGATATAACCATTTCATTTAGCAGTGCTATTTTCATAAGACATGTAAACACAAATTTAATCTAAACTTACTATTAAGCAATAGGAAAACCAGGAGCACCAAGGTGACCATACGTTGACAAGACATTCTAGTTGCTGAAGAAAATGATGGTGCTACTCCAATGACTTTGACATGGAACTAAACCTTTTAGTCATGGCCTGTTTTGTATGTTGGTCTTGAGGGAGGAGTCACTTTAATAGGGAACGCTATGGTCACTGTGAGAACCTCAGGATGGAATTATGTGGATGTCTGAATAGACATACTGTTCCTAATCACATTAGTAAAACTGATTCACTGCAAAGGGTAGGCTCATGATGCAGTAGTGTCACGGTATCCGAGAGCAACATTTCTTTTCACCTAATCTCAAACTCGTGCTATTGTCCTTATGTTAATCATTTCTCTCTGTGAGAGATAGTCATGTTACCCTGACTACTGTATAGGATGTGTTGTTTGTATAAAATATACTTTGCTCATTCTATATTGACAAGTGAAATTTGTGAGTTCTCCTCAAAAGACAAGTTACAAGTTGCACCATGTTTTAGCTGTATTTATGCGTGCATAATATGAAACCACACTATCTACAGTTATTACTGGGTTGAAATTTAGGACCAAGAGTTATCAGTGTGTGTGTGGATCTTCAATTAACACCCTTAATCTGGAAATACTGCCTCTTCCTTGTTCTAACCGGACGTTCTGTAGTGGTTACAACCGGCCTAATAACAGCACCTAACTTTTCCCCTATTTTAATGGTCCCTCAAATCTATAACCTAGCCATATTTTGCATGGTCCTTTCGAGGCGGATTAAGTACTGTAACTGCTACAGCCCAAGGATGCCAGTACACAGAGAAGATCCTCCACAAGATGTGGTTTGTCCCCGCCGTCAGACTCGCTACGGACATCATCCGAATGACTATGGGGTAAGGCACAGACCACCACACACAGCAGCACCCACCTCATCCCAGTCTTCTCTCCCTGAACGAAGACGAACAGACAAGCCTCAAGACACGGCATGCCACTTCCCCCCTACTGGTCGGGGTGACCACTGGGTAGAAGATCAGTTGAATGCTATCAGGCAGAGGTCCGAGGTCCTCTGCCACAGCCCAGCTCACCTCTGACCTGATGCTACTTGAGGCCAAGAAGGATCTAAAACAGATGGAGCATAAGATGGAGCAGCTCATGGCTACACTAACCAAATCACGCCCACAGCCAGCTGAACCTCCTGTGTCACAGGCTCGTACCAGCACACCACGGAGGGCCAGTGAGAAGACGCAGGGAAGGAATGGCTCAGAATCTACGATGAGGAGAAGATCACCACCACTGGTTACCAAAAGAGATGCCCATCCTGACCAAGTGGGGGCTGACCAGTCTTCACGTCTCCTTTCTCATGCACCTTCTCTCTCACTGTCAGCTGCTGTAGCACAGCATCAAGGCGGTGCTGCAGATTTACACCCTGCAGCCCCACTCCACTCTCACCAGCCTTAAGCTGCTCATCAGCGCCTCCATCAGCATGAGCCCTCACCATCAGCATCACAGAAGCCATCAGCCCCGGTCTCGGATCTGACTCTAGTGCTTAAGAGTGTTGGGCCAGTAACTGAAAGGTTGCTGGTTCGAATACTGGAGCCAACACGTTGACAAATCTGTCGATGTGCCCTTGAGCAAGGGACTTAACTCTAATTGCTCCTGTAAGTTAATCTGGATAAGAGTGTCTGCTAAGCGTCTCTGGTCCCTGTCTGGTGGGATCTGCCTAGTCCAGCCTGTTGCTGTAAAAAATATGTTTCCCTTCTCTTACCTTTGACGTCTAGCCTGCTGCTGTCCAAAGACTTCTACCTGCTCCTCCGTGTGAGTTCCCTCTCAGCTGAAGTGGCTCGGTCCATGTCTGCTGTCAGTCCCTGTCTGGTGGAACCTGCTAGTCTGAGCCTTTGGGTTCTTGCTAGCCCCTCCAAACTGTGCCCTGGTAGCTACAGCCTTGAGAGACCCTCCTGTGGGGAATCCTCCCGGTGTTCCAGTGGGGGACCCTCCTGTCCGAGGTGTTTAGCGTCCTGTCGTAGGAGACACCTCACCCTCTTCCCCACTAGGTCCTCAATCTATAACCCCAGTAGGTCCAGAGCATCATAGCCCTGAGTTCCCTGATCACCTAGTGGCTTCACTGCTAAACTAGGTCCCCAGTTTCACTGCTATACTAGGTCCCCAGTTTCCTATCCCAGTAGGTCCGGAACTTTCTGTCCTAATAGATCTAACATCCCCTAGCTCACTGTCTGTAGCCCAGTCAGGCCCCAAGTCACAAGCTCTATCAAGCCCCAAGTCAACAGCTCTCTCCTGCTTTTTTCTTCCTCTCGTTCAGGTGTGCAGCTGTCTCATGTTCTGAGATCTCCACCTGGTGCTGCTGTGGGGATCCAGCTGATCTCAGCTCCTGACCCGCAGTCCTTTCCTGTCACTGATGTGGGGTTCTGGCTGTCTGCTGTCCTGAGATCTCCTGCCAACGCTGCTTTGGAGATCCAGCCGATCTCAACTCCTGTCCCAGGGGCCTCTCCTGTCGCTGATGGGGTGACCTCCCTATCTGCAGTCCGGACGCCCTCGAAGAGCTCTGCTGTTGCGGACCTGCAGTCTCTAGTCCTGAGACCTTCGTCGAGACCTGCGACATCGCAATCTGCAGTCCCGGGAAGCCAAGTAGACAGTTTGTGAGTTCTCCTCAGAAGACAAGTTAGCTGTACTTGTGTGTGCATAATATGAAACCATACTACTGTATCTACAGATATTACTGGGTTAGAACTTAGAACCAAGAGTGGTCAGTGTGTGTGTGTGTGTGTGTGTGTGTGTGTGTGTGTGTGTGTGTGTGTGTGTGTGTGTGTGTGGATCTTCAATAAACACCCTTAATCTGGAAACACTGCCCCTTCATTGTTTTAACTGGACATTCTGTAGTGGTTACAACCGGCCTAATAACAGCACCTATGTTTTCCCCTATTTTAATGGTCCTTCAAATCTACAACCTAGCCATATTTTCCAAATACTTTGTAGAATCACATTTGGTGGCGATTACAGTTTTGAGTCATCTTGGTGAACAACAATCTTCAAATCTTTCCATCAATTTTTAACGGGATTCAAGTCTGGGCTTTGGCTGGGCCACTCAAGAACTTTCACATTCTTGTTCTTAAACCATTCCAGCTTTGGTTTGGCTGTATGCTTGGGGTCATTGTCCTGTTGGAACATACATATTCTCCCCAGTCTAAGGTTGTTTGCACTCTGAAGCAGGTTTTCATCAAGGATTTTCCTGTATTTGGCTCCATTCATTGTTCCCTCTATCCTTACCAGTCTCTCAGTTCCTGCTGCTGAAAAGCATCCACATAGCATGATGCTTCTACCACCATGCTTCATGGTAGGGATGGTGTTATATGGGTGATGAGCTGTGTCTGGTTTTCTCCAGACATAGCACTTTGCCTTCAGGCCAAATAGTTACATTTTTGTCTTATCAAACCACATCATCTTTTGGCTCATGATCTGAATCTTTCATGTGCCTTTTTGCTGGGCAGTCTCAGGGTCAGGGCAGGTGGGGGTCAATAATCCAGAACGGTGGGGTAAGGTACAAAACGGCAGGCAGTCTCAGGGTCAGGGCAGGCAGAATGGTCAAAACCGGGAAGGACTAGAAAACAGGAGCTGGAAAACAGGCAGGAGCAGGGAAACAAACGCTGGTAGGTTTGACGAACCAAACGAACTGGCAACTGACAAACAGAGAACACAGGTATAAATACAGAGGGGATAATGGGGAAGATGGGTGACACCTGGTGAGGGGTGGAGACAATCACAAAAACAGGTGAAACAGATCAGGGTGTGACACTATGATGAAACTGGCTCTCGTGAGGACCGCCACAGGAAAGGAAGAGCCAGAGTTACTTCTGCTGCAGAGGATAACTTCATTAGAGTTACCAGCGTCAGATTGCAGCCCAAATAACATCAACATCAACTGTTCAGAGGAGACTGCATGAATCAGGCCTTCATGGTTGAATTGAAACCACTACTTAAGGACACCAATAAGATGAAGAGATTTGCTTGGGCCAAGAAATACAAGCAATGGGCATTTGACTGGTGGAAATCTGTCCTTTGGTCTGATGAGTCCAAATTTGCAATTTTTGGTTCCCGCCGCCGTGTTTTTGTGAGACGCAGAGTAGGTGAACGGAGGATATCCGCATGTGTGGTTCCCACAGTGAAGCATGGAGGGGGTGTGATGGTGTGGGGGTGCTTTGCTGGTGACACTGTTGGTAATTTATTAAGAATTCAAGGCACACTGAACCAGCATGACACCACAGCATTCTGCAGCAATACGCCATCCCATTTGGTTTGCGCTTAGTGGGACTATCATTTGTTTTTCAACAGGACAATGACCCAACACCTCCAGGCTGTGTAAGGGCTATTTGACCAAGAAGGAGAGTGATGGAGTGCTGCATCAGATGACCTGGCCTCCACAATTACCCGACCTCAACCCAATTGAGATGGTTTGGATGAGTTACACTGCAGAGTGAAGGAAAAACAGCCAACAAGTGCTCAGCATATGTGGGAACTCCTTCAAGACGGTTAGAAAAGCATTCCAGGTGAAGCTGGTTGAGAGAATGCCATGAGTGTGCAAAGCTATCCTCAAGGCAAAGGGTGGCTACTTTGAAGAATATAAAATATATTTTGAATATATTTTGAATTGTCTTTTTTGGTTACTACCTGATTCCATATGTGTTATTTCAGAGTTTTTATGTCTTCACTATTATTCTACAATGTAGAAAATAGTGAAAATAAAGAAAAACCCTTGAATGAGTAGGTGTGTCTAAACTTTTGACTGGTACTGTAAATATATATATATATATACATGTAAATATATATATATATATAGTACTGTACATCCTATGATGGTGCCACATTGAAAATCACTGAACTCTTCACTAAGGCCATTCTACTGCCAATGTTTGTCTATGGAGATTGCATGGCTGTGTGGTCGATTTTATACACCTGTCAGCAACGGGCAGTAAAAATACTTTAAACTACTACTTAAGTAGTTTTTGGGGTATCTGTACTTTCCTAAAGAAAATAATGTTATTTTTACTCCTTACATTTTCCTTGACAGCCAATAATACTAGTTACATGTTGAATTCCTAGCAGGACAGGACAATTGTCTAATTCACACACTTATCAAGAGAACATCCCTGGTCATCGCTACTGCCTCTGACTCACTAACACCAAATGCTTCGTTTGTAAATTATGTCTAAGTGTTGAAGTGTTCCCCTGTCTATCCTTAAATTAAAAAAAAATAAAAAATTGTGCTGTCTGGTTTGCTTAATATAAGGAATTTTAAATGATTTATACTTGTACTTTTGATACTTATGTATATTTTAGCGATTACATTTACTTTTGATACTTAAGTACATTTTAAACCAAATACTTTTAGACTTTTACTCAAGTAATATTTTACTGGGTGACTTTCACTTTTACTTGAGTCATTTTCTATTAAGGTATCTTTACTTTCACTCACGTATGTCTTTATCACTGAGCTAAAGGCTAGAGCTGCCGCTTTCTAGGAGCGGAACACTAATCCGGACGCTCATAAGAAATCCTGCTACGACCTCCGATGAACCATCATACAGGCAAAGCGTGAGTACAGGATTAAAATGGAATCCTACTGCGCTGGCTCTGACGCTCAACGGATTACTAAACTATCACAGATTACTAATGGAAGCCCAGCTGCGAGCTGCTTAGCGACACAAGCCTACCGAGTTAAATGAAAGCACTAGCTGTTCCGGAGTACTGTGTGATTTCACTCCCCATAGCCGATGTGAGTAAGACCTAGGTTAACATTCGCAAGGCCGCGGGGCCAGACGGAATACCAGGACGTGTATTCAGAGCATGCTCTGACCAGCTGGCAAGTGTCTTCACTGACATTTTCAACCTATTCCTGACCCGGTCTGTTTCAAGCAGACCACCATATTCCCAGTGCCCAAGAACACCAAGGTAACCTGCCTAAATGACTATCAACCTGTAGCACTCATCTCTATAGCCATGAAATGCTTTGAAAGGCTGGTCATGGCTCACATCAACACTATCATGCCAGACACCCTGGACCCACTCCAGTTCGCATACCGCCCCAACAGATTCACAGATGATAAATCTCTATTGCAATCCACACTGCCCTTACCTACCTGGACAAAAGGAATACCTATGTAAGAATTCTGATCATCGACTACAGCTAAGCATTCAACACCATAGTACACTCCAAGCTCATCACCAATCTCAGGACCCTGGGACTGAACACCTCCCTCTGCAATTGGTTCCTGGACTTCCTGACAGGCCGCCCACAGGCGGTGAGGGTAGGCAACAACATATCCGCCATGCTAATCATCAACACGGGGGCCCAGTGTGGTGCCAGGACAACAACCTCTCCCTCAGCGTCAGCAAGACAAATTAGTTGTTTGTGGGCTACAGGAAATAGAGGGGCGAGTACGCCCCCATCCATACTGATGGGGCTGTAGTGGAGAAAGTCGAGAGCTGTAAGTTCCTTAGTGTCCACATCACTAAGAAATGAACATGGTCCACACACACTCACACAGTTGTGAAGAGGGCACGACATCCCCTCTTCCTCATCAGGAGGCTGAAAAGATATGGCATGGGCCCTCAGATCCTCATAAAGTTCTATAGCTGCATGACTGACAGCATCTTGACTGGCTACATCACTATTGGTACAGCAACTGTAAGGTACCCGACCGTAAGGCACTACAGAGGGTGGTGATTACAGCCCAGTACATTACTGGGGCTGAGCTCCCAGCCAACCAGGACCTCTATACCAAGCGGTGTCCAAAAAATTGTCAAGGACTCCAGCCACCCAAGCCAAAGAATGTTCTCTCTGCTACCGCATGGCAAGCGATACCAGTGCACCAAGTCTGGAACCAACACTACCCTGAACAGCTTCTACCACTATGTCAGAAGACTGCTAAACAAGACCGCAAAATATCTAATAAAATGGCTACCCAGATTACCTGCATTGACCCTTTTTTGCACAAACTCTTGCACTGACTCTATGCACACACACTGGACTCTACCCACACACTCATACATACTTACACTGACATCCCAACACACATATACACACACACACTACATACGTCCACACACACAGAACATGCGCACACATGCATACTGACGCCACAAACACACTCACACACACCACATACAGTGCTGCTACTGTCTATTATCTATCCTGTTGCCTAGTCACGTTATCCCTACCTACATGTACATAGCTACTGTACCTTAATTACCTTATACCCCTGCACATTGACTCGGTACTGGTATTCCCTGTATATAGCCATGTTATTTTTACTCATTACTGTTAATCATTATTCCCTGTGTATTTATTCCTCGTTTATTTTTTGGATCTTTGTCTTTAACTCTGCATTGATGGAAAATTACCCGTAAGTAAGAATTTTACTGTTAGTCTACACCTGTTGTTTACAAAGCATATGACAAATAACATTTGGTTTTGATTTGATTTGATTTCCCTAGTAATTGACAGATGATGTATGAACAGTGCCATTATGAAGAGAATGCAACTTTAGAGTTACAGTATATTAACTTTCAACTGTAGATGTTGCTATCCAATTTTGGATATGCTGACGTTGTGTACATTCTGGAGGGTTCTCAGTACCTTCTGGGATATTGCTGACAAACTGCAAAGTGGATAAACATGTTTATCAGAGGTCATTATCCACTTGATACTTTCATCCCCTGGAAAGCAATTAAAAAGCACACACTGATGAGACCTAAAGGACACTCCGACCAAACGGAGCACTCTGTGGCCAGTGTCTGGAGGTTAGGGTGAAGCAGATGAGGACAGCGCTGTAATTACCTCCCGTAAGACAACACTGATGTAACTCTGATGGAACTGAATGGAGGGAGATGGGAGCCATGTACCCAATGTGGCCATACAAACAATGGCAATCCACGTTTGAGGGGGTCAAAATTACTGTAGGCCTATATTGCTTTGTGACCTCTGCATATAGCATTACCTTCCTGGCTAGGGCCTTATTGTAGATGAGAGCTTAGGTCAAATAAAATAACATTTTATTTGTCAAACGCGCTGAATACAGCAGGTGACCTTACAGTGAAATCTTTACTTACAAGCCCTTAACAATGCAGTTTTAAGAAAATACCTTTAAAAAAGTAAGGGATAAGAAAAACAAATAATTAAAGAGCAGCAGTAACTAACAATAGCGGGTCTATATACTGGGGGTACCGGTACAGAGTTAATGTGTCAATGTGCGGGGGCACCGGTGTCGAGGTAATTGAGATAATTATGTACATGCAGGTAGGGTTATTAAAGTGGCTATGCATAGATAATAACAGAGAGTAGCAGCAGCTTATGGGGGGGCAAATAGTCTGGGTAGCCATTTGATTAGCTGTTCAGGAGTCTTATGGCTTGGGGGTAGAAGCTGTTTAGAAGCCTCATGGACCTAGACTTGGTGCTCCGGTACCGCTTGCCGTTCGGTAGCAGAGAGAACAGTCTATGACTAGGGTGGCTGGAGTCTTTTGACCATATTTAGGGCCTTCCTCTGACACCGCCTGGTATAGAGGTCCTGGATGGCAGGAAGCTTGGCCCCGGTGATGTACTGAGCCGTCAACATTGTGTTTTTGAAATTTACAACATACAGTCTGTTGTACATAGAGTGAGTGAGGATGAAATGTTTTTCAATGACTGAGGAAAATATATTCAAAGTATACTTCATTCAGACTGAAATTTCATTGCAATAAGGCCAAATTCAAAAGCACAAAAATAAAAAATAATGTAGCTGGTTGGTCCATGTTATCACTATCCATGTGTTAGGGCAGTAAATATCATAGCGAAAATGCTTCGTTTTCAGGGGATTTTTACTTAAAGTCCCACTCCAGCAATTTTTTTACTTTTCCAGTTAAAAAACGATATTCCAAGTATAAATACAGTAAAGTACACACACTCAATGGTCACATTTTTTTTAGCAAAATTTAGTTTAGACACAACTGCGAAAATTAAGCGTTTGGCAATTCAAGGAGTTGGTCTGATCGTGTACTCTGATGTCATCGGCCTCCCCTTGCTTGCGGGAACAATAGAGGAGCAATTGAAGACAAGAGAAAAGACCCACCCCCACTTGTGCCATGTCAGAGGAGAGGATACCTGGACTACCTATTGAGCCTTTTGTTAAGTAAATGCGGTAATAAATGAGGTTCTACAGAGGCCGGAGGGGATCTTTAAGTGTTTTATATGGTGTGTGCGCGCTGTTTTTTATAGTTCTTCAGAAGAATACTTGCAATACTTGGCTCCCATAAGAATATAGTTGAATTGCCCTGACCTAGGGTGTTGTTTCTTCATCCAAACTGAATACATTTTCTCTCCCAAAAATGGACCTGTTATGTTTGTTAGCCAATTATTTAAAACGTTGAGCTGCAGTCTGTGTTTTAAATGTGCTATGCAAATAAATTTATTATTATTATTATTATAAAATCCTGGACATTTCTACATAACCAGCAACCAAACCTATAAACAGTTTGGATCAAACGACAACACCCATGTTAAGTCAAGCGTAAGATGAAACTTTAAAAAATGAACTCTCCCTTTAATGTCAGGACCCTAACCAACAAAAGTATTGCTCACTGTGTGTGATCCTGTATCAAGGTGTTTTTCTCATGAAATAAATCAATGGATCAATTAAAATGCAATTCATTTGTGAAGTGAAGCATATTTTTCATGTCACTACTATATTTGACATTGTTTCAGAAAGTGTTATTGACACGGTGTGTCTAGGAACACACAGATTACAGCCAGTGTCCTGTGGGATTGGAATACTCAACATCAGTCAAATTTGTTGCACAGATAACTGACGTCATGTTTTTACGTCTTAACAAAAAGACACGATGCAACATTTTCATTCACTTCTGCCAACCTGGGGAGGTGTAACACTGGCAGTGTTGGATTGAGAGGGACATTTTATTTCATTTTTATTTAACCTTTATTTAACTCTCAGACTCTCAGAAACAGGTAAATCATGCACAGACTGCATTTTCGTTTTCTGAATAACTCTTAATTTATGGTTTCTCCTTTAATTATTTTCTTTAAAATGTGTTCATTGTATACATTTGTTTCCTTGTTTTGAATTATTTCCTGTTGAGTTATTGTTTAATTCATTAACTAGGGATCACTGGAGCTAAGTTGTTTGAAGGTACAATGATATTTTAGAAATAGTGTATTTATAAAGGTTAGTTAAAGCCATTTTATTAGTTTATTATCAAATCATTTCTGTGTAACATTTAAGTACCTTACTGTGATTGTTTTCAATACTGAAACTGAAAACGAGCTGTTATTGGCAGAGCGGTTTGGAATTCTCTTTCTTATTGGTCTATATGGGGTGGCAGGTGGTTAGAGCATTGGACAAGTAACTGAAAGATTGTAAGGTCAAATCCCCGAGTTGACAAGGTAAAAATCTGTTGTTCTACCCCTGAACAAAGCAGAGGTTCCTAGGCCTTCATTAAAAGTAAGAATTTGTTCTTAACTGACTTGCCTTGTTAAATAAAGATTAACTAGTTTACTGGCCAAATTCTCCTTCACACCAAAACAGGTGATCTTTTCAAACAGTTTGTACACTAAAAGGGCATTATCACAATTTCACAGAATTATTCCGACCTCAGTGTGGAAATGTATGTAAAACACAGGAAAATTACCTTTTTGACCGGAACAGGCCTTTAACAATTCTCTATCCAGTTTGAATGACGACATGCACTTCCTTCTCAGAAGTAATTGTTCCCTGACATCCCTGCTGTGGTAAGTATGAGCTAGTCGGAACATGGGAGAACCTTAATGCTTTTAATTAAACAAATCAAATGACCACATTCATACAATGGATAAGAGTTTAATGTAGATCATATTTACTAAGTGTTTGCACTTGGTGGAATTTAAAGGTTGTTGAGAATAATAAGTCATTCCGATGAAGAATAAGTGAAGACAATTTCATGTTTTAGCTTATTTATGTGTGTTTTACCTCTTGAAAACCCAGGTAGTACCCACAAAACACCTGTCTCAACGTCAACAGTGAAGAGGCGACTCCGGGATGCTGGCCTTCTAGGCAGAGTTCCTCTGTCCGCGTCTGTGTTCTTTTGCCCATCTTAATCTTTTCTTTTTATTGGCCAGTCTGAGCCTAGTGCATAGCCTAGTGGTTAGAGTGTTGGACTAGTAACCAAAAGGTTGCAAGTGCAAATCCCTGAGCTGAAAAACTACAAATCTGTTGTTCTTCCTGTGAACAAGGCAGTTAACCCACTGTTCCTAGGCTTATTGAAAATAAGAATTTGTTTTTAACTGACTTGCCTAGTAAAATGGCTTTTTCTTTGCAACTCTGCCTAGAAGGCCAGCATCTTCACTGTTGACATTGAGACTGGTGTTTTGCGGGTACTATTTAATGAAGCTGCCAGTTGAGGACTTGGGAGGCGATTGTTTCTCAAACTAGACACTAATGTACTTGTCCTCTTGCGCAGTTGTGCACCGGGGCCTCCCACTCTTTCTATTCTGGTTAGAGACAGTTTGCGCTGTTCTGTGAAGGGAGTAGTACACAGCATTGTAAGAAATCTTCAGTTTCTTGGCAATTTCTCACATGGAATAGCCTTCATTTCTCAGAACAAGAATAGAATGATGAGTTTCAGAAGAAAGTCATTTGTTTCTGGCCATTTTGAGCCTGTAATTGAACCCACAAATGCTGATGCTCCAGATACTCAACTAGTCTAAAGAAGGCCAGTTTTATTGCTTCTTTAAACAGAACAGTTTTCAGCTGTGCTAACATAATTGCAAAAGGGTTTTCTAATGATCAATTAACCTTTTAAAATGATCAACTTGGATTAGCTAACACAACATGCCATTGGAACACAGGAGTGATGGTTGCTGATAATGGGCCTCTGTACGCCTATGTAGATATTTCCTAAACAAGCAGCAGTTTCCAGCGACAAGTCATTTACAATATTAACAATGTCTACACTTGTAACAGTCTTCTCCGTCATCTGACAATATGTTAAAATCACTGTCAGAAAAGGTGGACCAATACGCAGCGGGTTGCGTGTTCATTATGATAATTTATTAAATAAACACGCAAAAACAATAAACAAAAGACCGACAGTTTTACAGGCTAAGTACTTACATACAGCAGTGCAAAATCAACTACCCACAAAAACCCAAACCAAACACACACCTATATATAGGACTCTCAATCAGAGGCAACTAGAAACACCTGCCTCCAATTGAGAGTCCAACACCCAAACCTAAACATAGAAAAACTAAACTAGACAGAACGTAGAAATACATACAAAACACAAACCCTCTGCCATGTCCTGACCAAAACTAATACAATTACTCCCTCTGCTGGTCAGGACGTGACAACACTGTATTTCTGACCAATTTGATGTTATTTTAATGGACAAAACATGTGCTTTTCTTTCAAAAACAAGGACATTTCTTAGTGACCCCAAACTTTTGAACGGTAGCGTATGTAAATTAGATATTTCTGTATTTCATTTTCTATTCATTTTCAAAAATGTATAAAAATGTTTTGACTTTGTAATAATAGGGTGGGTAGATGGGTGAGAATATAATATACTTCATCCATTTTGAATTCAGGATGTAACAAAATGTGTAATAAGTCAAGGGGTATGAATATTTTCTGAAGGCGGAGTTGTATAAAGGCAATGTTTCTTGTCTTTTCAGAATTCAAGACAAACATGGACAACACATCTGTAACAGTATTTACCATGACTGCGTATGCTGTAATGGAAAATAACAAGTACCTGCAGTTTTCTATATTTATGTTGTTGTATATTTTGATAATCTCTTTCAATTTGCTGCTGATTGCTGTGATATGCTGTCAGAGAGCTCTGCATCAACCCATGTATGTGTTCATATGTAACTTAGCTGCTAACGGACTATATGGTAGCACTGGATTTCTTCCCTCTACTCTGATTCTACTTTTGTCTGAGACATATGAGATATCATTGCCATGGTGTCTAATACAAATCTATTGGGTACATACATATGCAGCGGTTGAATTTCATATTTTGGCTGTCATGGGATATGACCGGTATGTTGCCATCTGTTATCCACTACATTATCACAGCATCATGTCTATTTCCAAGGTTTGTAAACTTGTTGCATTGGCATGGCTATATCCCTTTTCTCTCTTTCTGATGTACTTCTGCTTAACTTTGAGATTGAAGTTTTGTGGGAGGTTCATACATTTTAAATTGTTTTGTGTCAATTTTGAATTGGTCAAAAATGCGTGTTCTAATACATTTTACCATAGTATTGTAGGACTTGTGCTAATAGCTTTCATTATGATCCCTCAGCTCCTCATGATTATATTCTCATATGCACACATTTTCAGGGTCTGCCTGAAATCCTCAAAAGAATCTCAGGTCAAAGCACTGAAAACGTGCATCCCTCATTTACTTTCAGTAATAAACTACTCTATTGGAGGGTTTTTTGAAATTGCTCAAAGTAGATTTAACATGAGTGGGACATCTTTTATGTTTCGGATCATCATGTCACTATACTATACATTACTTACACCATTGATAAACCCTGCAATTTATGGAATGGCCAATCAAGCCATCAGAATGCATGTCTTAAAACTATACCGTGTGTCTAACAGGCTGGCCTCCTGTTAAAAATGGGTTAAACGCAGTTCTAGTCCTGTAGACAAAGTTTTCATAATGAATAATGAATAAATTGTTAAAGTAAAAGCAATGCCACTGAAAAACTGCCACGTGCAACTATGGCAAGATGTACATGAAACAGATATTGTATGTAAATGTCTTATCAAGATGTGGGTGGAGGGTGTCGGGCTTTACATGAACCCTATTATAACAGAATTTAATGGGATATTTACACTTCACATTTGTGAATATACTTTTCAAAACCACCATATAGACCTACAATTATGCTGTAAACATTATTTTAGTTCTAAAGTCACTATAAATAAAGTGTATGAAAACAATGAAAATCATCTGTAATCTACAATACTGTATATTTTCATGTTATCATCATTATTAGTATGAATAGAACTATTTCTGCTACTGTCTGTCCTGTCTCAGAGAGCTGCCCTTCATCTCTGTTGATTTTTGGTTTAGCTATAATCATTTATGTATTTATCTAAATACACAATAGGTCAAAAAAGGGCTCCGTGTGGGTTTTCTTAGTCAAGTCTAGGTTTTATATTTAATATCTTATGCAGCATACAGCTGCATCAGTCACCAGACTACATTTTAATTTGAGGCCCACTGTACATAGAGAATGAGACAGAATAAGTTAACATTTGTTAAGTGATGAACAATATTGTAACTTATATATATATTTCATGAATTTCTCTGTCAATTTAATAATAAAAATGAAAAGTACAAGATTAAACAACTGTGTTTTTTGTGTGTGATTTCCTTTATTTTGGAAATAGCAATCATCAACCTAAATCATGGGTTGTCTACAGTATGTATAAACGAATACAAGAGTTTGTAATGATCAAAATGGAAAATATAGACTGGCTGTAATCCATCATTTCTGAAAGTTTTACTTTGCTTGACAAATGGCTGATGTTAGTAATGATGATTGGGAGCCCTTGCATTGATGTGCTATTCACAATGGCCCCGATTCCAACCCAGGGTAAGCAGACGCAAACGGAAAGTAATTCCTTTTTATGTACTTTTATTTCTATGCATATTCTGACCTTGAATTTAAGCATGAGAATAGCATGCTATTCACCTGTTGGCTCAGGGTGGAGATCTAAGAAATGGATGTGTGGCGGAGGTGTCTACAGATTAACCCTATTCTGACCTTGACTTCACTCCCTCATAATCCAACCACCTTTGTGCGCCAAGAAACCATGAATAAGGTCGAGCAAACCTGCCGGTTTCTCAGTAGAGAAAGCATCTACTTTCTTTTTTCTGACAGAAATAATAGCATTCTCCATGCACTGTAATTTATAAATGGATAAGAGCAATATAAAAGAGCTAGGAAAATAAGTAGTCCGTTAGGAGAAGGGGATTGTGAATAAACATTGCAATTGTTTTAGATTATTTTTCCTTAGGAACCATGTAGACAAATGTGAAACTCGCCATATGGAAGCAAACTGAAAATCATATAAACATGACATGTATTGCGTCCCCTTTTTCACAGTGAAATAGGCTAGAATAAATAGCTGTGCCGTTATTCAACGTTTTAATTGTGTGCCCTCATAATTTGCGTGGATGAAATTTGGACACCCAAGTTATAGGCTTCTGTAGGGCTGAACCTGCCGAGTTGATGTATGTTTTAATTATAGCCTATGCTTGGGCTTTTCTCCGTTTTATTTTAAATTGTGTATCATGTCATATATTAGCCACTATCGGGAGCCACCGTCAGTAATACACACATACATTTATAACTGTTACTTTAGTGTTAGTTTTCTTCAACTTGTAGTTTACATTTTGCATCATTCCATTCTGTTTACCTTTCTTTCCTCTTTCACGTCCGTGTAGTTGTTCCTGGGGGTTGCTAGCATTAGTGGATCATATTAGGCTAACGTTGTGCAGTAATTTGGGACATGTAGTTTATTTGAATCATTATGGAACTCAGACCAGGTAGCAGTTTAAACCTGGAGCCTGGCGCATGGTTCACAACAATTGGACTGTTGTCATACAGTTCCATGAATAGTGAGGATTAAGGGTACATTTATAGGACTATTGTTCAACCCCTATTGTACACTTTTTTGCACCATCCAATATTTCATGTATTTCAGGATGAATCAAACCACTGCATTTTTTATTCATCAATATATTTTGTGCGTAAAGGCTTTCCAAACCCATTTATTTAATGATTCATACATGCTTTCCTAACCCTAAAATGTGCCCAAATAATCTACAAGATCAGACTATTTTAAAATCTACAAGTTGCTGCTGAAACGGAGACGAAGATGCATAGATGGCATTCTTTCATTAATCCATCTATTCTGAATCAGTTCTCTCCATGTATTCTATTGATTCTGTCCACAAAATTATAATTAAAGGTACACCGTATTGAAAGGGATAGCTTAAGATAAATGTACTGAAAACCCTATTGAATGGAAACTACAGAGAAAATCTGTTGGCCAGCGAGTGGGCTTGCCTGTTTTGCATGTTATTTTGGCATTAATACGTGTCACATATCAAAATATCTTACAGGCATAACCTGTTGCTGTGTCTGTCTGTGCCTGTGTGTTTATGTGCCTTTGTTTTGATACAGCCTTGATTGTGAATACAATTTGACCCACTACAGTTGAGTCTGAAGTTTACATACACCTTAGCCAAATACATTTAAACTCAGTTTTTCACAATTCCTGACATTTAATCCTAGTAAAAATTCCCTGTCTTAGGTCAGTTAGGATCATCACTTTATTTTAAGAATGTGACATGTCAGAATAATAGTAGAGAGAATGATTTATTTCACCTTTTATTTCTTTCATCACATTCCCAGTGGGTCAGAAGTTTACATACACTCAATTAGTATTTGGTAGCATTGCCCTTAAATTGTTTAACTTGGGTCAAACATTTCGGGTAGCCTTCCACAAGCTTCCCACAAAAAGTTTGGGGATTTTTGGCCCATTCCTCCTGACAGAGTTGGTGTAACTGAGTCAGGTTTGTAGGCCTTCTTGCTCGCACACGCTTTTTCAGTTCTGCCCACAAATTTTCTATCGGATTGAGGTCAGGGCTTTGTGATGGCTACACCAATACCTTGACTTTGCTGTCCTTAAGCCATTTTGCCATAACTTTGGAAGTATGCTTGGGGTCAATGTCCATTTGGAAGACCCATTTGCGACCAAGTTTTAACTTCCTGACTGATGTCTTGAGATGTTGCTTCAATATATTCACATGATTTTCCTGCCTCATGATGCCATCGATTTTGTGAAGTGCACCAGACCCTCCTGCAGCAAAGCACCCCCACAACATGATGCTGCCACCCCCGTGCCTCACGGTTGGGATGGTGTTCTTCGGCTTGCAAGCGTCCCCCTTTTTCCTCCAAACATAACAATGGTCATTATGGCCAAATAGTTATATTTTTGTTTCATCAGACCAGAGGACATTTCTCCAAAAAGTACGATCTTTGTCCCCATGTGCAGTTGCAACCCGTGGTCTGGCTTTTTTATGGCGGTTTTGGAGCAGTGGCTTCTTCCTTACTGAGCGGCCTTTCAGGTTATGTCGATATAGGACTCGTTGAACTGTGGATATAGATACTTTTGTACCTGTTTCCTCCAGCATCTTCACAAGGTCCTTTGCTGTTGTTCTGGGATTGATTTGCACTTTTCGCACCAAAGTACGTTAATCTCTAGGAGACCGAACAGGTCTCCTTCCTGAGCGTATGACAGCTGCGTGGTCCCATGGTGTTTATACCTGCGTACTATTGTTTGTACAGATGAACCTGGTACCTTCAGGCGTTTGGAAATGTCTCCCAAGGATGAACCAGACTTGTGGAGGTCTACAATTTATTTTCTGAGGTCTTGGCTGATTTCTTTAGATTTTCCCATGATGTTAAGCAAAGAGGCACTGAGTTTGAAGGTAGGCCTTGAAATACATCCACAGGTACACCTCCAATTCACTCAAATTATGTCAATGAGCCTATCAGAAGCTTCTAAAGCCATGACATAATTTTCTGGAATTTTCCAAGCTGTTTAAAGGCACAGTCAACTTAGTGTATGTTAACTTCCGAATCCAACTGTATATTGCAGAAAGATAAATGATTGATTGAACCTTCAACATGCACAGTATAGCCAGTCCTGTAAGACAAATGGGAGGAAAAGATCTAGCTCTGTAAATATTTTTACTGAGTTCTATAAAGGCAATGTTTCTTGTCTTTTCAGAATTCAAGACAAACATGGACAACACATCTGTAACAGTATTCACCATGACTGCGACTTGTCATTCAGCATAGAGTCCCACTTGTTTTGAGCCCCACATTTTTTGCCCCTCCCAAAAATGTTATTTTTGGCATTAATGTTAATGTTATTTTGGCATTAATATGTGTCACATATCAGTTTGCAAACAATGTAAAAAATAATGTATCATTGAGTTAATAAAGCCACATGCAAACATGGTCTCTTTTTGTTTTCTTGAGTAAGGCAGCTCCAAAATGCAGGTGTTTCAGCCTAGCTCAGTGCTTTCTGTGGTGGTGGGGCAAGACAGCAGAAAATACGGAGCGTTGCGCCGTGATTGGCTCAGTGTTCTGTCACTCATGGGGACACTACCAAGTCTAAGGGTAGAGCTAGAAAATTCTAGCCCTTTGGGTGCTGCCATAGAGTTACATTAGAAGTGCCCATCCAAGAAGGCTCAAGGTCATTGGCCACAGATAAAATGACGTCAAATCACGTTATATGTACAGTAGCTTTGATTGGACTGATTATGTCAACATCATACTATCAAAATCTTAGCTAGCAGTCATCATCACGAATCAAGTCGACAATTCACTGGTAAATCCGTTTTAATCCTTGTCATATGAGGAGAAATAATGAAGAGAAGTTATAGCTAAAACATATCGGTGCTCATCGGCCATTGAAAATAAACATTACACAATCGCAATTTCAACAATGAGTGGTTTGGAAGAAATCAGTGACAGTGGCTAACTGCAAGCGTTGCGAAGCAATCACTAGCCTGCTATTCAGTGGAGTGGCTGTGTGGTCCCAAATCTGGGATTAAGGGGCTCTTTTCCAAGTTTAAAATGATTAACATTCAACCTTGGCCATGCTGTAATGAAGCGTGATTTGTTCCGCGCTCAAAACAACTGTTAACTCAGAACTGCAAAAACTTGACTTCAGTGAGTTCAAGACAACTGGGAAGTCTATGTCAAACAGTTTTATTATATTTCAGTCTTCTGTGATGTATATAAAGTGCAATATTGGGATGTAAAAAAAAAACTAACGTAAGCCACCAACAGAGCTACAAAGGACAACACAGTTCATGTAGAATAGTGGAATACACAAGGTGCAGTGTGGTTGTGCATCAGCAGTTTTTGTCTTGTTATGTCAGTCACTGAGTCACTCAATTAGCCATGGCAGCTTTTGAAATGACAGGCTACATTTGCGCAGCAATTGTGCGTGCGCACTTGCATGCGTGGGGGGTCTCAAGCTTTGAACCACAGTTTTTTTGGGGGTCGCGGGTCAAAAAGTTTAGGAACCACTTAGCTAGCAAACAGATTGCTGATTTGCTGTACAGCTAAAGGATCGAGTTTAGTGTAATATGTCAAATTGTAGTGAGAGCAAATTGCCAAAAATAAATATCCAGCTCCAAAAACAGTTTGGTGATCAAGAATATTACTTTTCAAGCTCACCTGCAATGGGGCATCAAGGAACAATTCCTATCATAGGCCTAGCTACTGGTCTTTTGGCATGTCAAAACTGCTTGTCAAAATGTGTTTCATACAAAATAATGAAAAGGGATGTCTGATAGCCTCAATAAATGGACACATATTTGTAGTTGTCATTGCATGTGTAGATTGATTTTTTACTTCTTGAGAATTGACTTGAAAAAACTTGTGACTCGACATTGACTCAAACTTGACTTGCTCTTAGAACGCACAACTTGGACTTGACTCGAGACTCGACCCGTTCTACTTGGACTCAACTTGAGACTAAGACCTTAATTGTGACTTACGACTTGCTTGTGACACGAATAATAGTGATTTGGTCCCACCTCTGATGGCTACACACTGTTGTACATCGCTAGCTCCAGGCAGCATTGGGTTATTAAAAGTACTTAAACTTACCCTCCGGCTTGTCCTTCATCAATGAACAAACATAAAACACAAAGCATACTCAAACATTGAACAGCTTTTTACATACAGCTATTTACCTTTTTGCAGAGAACACTTCGAAATGTAACACTTTCTTATGTTGCTTTTACCTAAAATGTCAGATATTTATTAGAAACACAATGTGCACGATGGGGTTCACTGTTCTTCAGATCACACACACACCTAGGAATCAGGGCCGGATTAAGACATCATAGGCCCTGGGGCTATGTTTTTTTATAGGCTCCCTCCCCCCATGCCCCTCCCCTACAAATTGGGAGTTGTTGAGAAATGATTATTTCTATTGGTTCTACAGACAGATAGTCTTCTCTTTTCAGCAGTTGGCATTTGCTTTCCAATACTTTACGTTTTTCTTGATATTATATTTTGAAATCTGCAAAAGGCAAACTGACAGCCACAACCAACTATAGAAATATAATCTATAGATAGTTCCCATTCTAGTCAGGACTGGCATCCATTGCTCGTGTACCCATGAGTTTCACAGTCAAATTGCCAGGATAAGAGGTTACGAGACCCTTCTATGGATTATATGTCTTTGACCACAACCGCAACAAGCTGTAGCCTATACTGCAGCCTTTCCAACTGTCGGCATACCGGTAACTGACAAAATAAAGGGAACATTTGAGTAAACGAGGGATACAAAGAATATGTTGTGTGTGGGGTGCATTTCCCTGGCATGGTTTAGGTCTATGCCATGGTGCATTGAAGCTGTTCTGGCAGCTCGTGGTGGCGCAACACTTTTTTAAGACATTTTATCAATTTAATTTTATATTTAATTTTATAATTTTGGCAATTTAATTTTATAATTTTTTACCTGTATGTACTTGAGATAAAACCTAATCTTCAGTTATTTTTTTTTATAAACTATTGATCCTCTGTGCCTAAATTATGCTCTCTGGTGTATTTTGAACATTGAGAGAGGACTTGTGTGGTTGGATAAAAATTATTATTATTATAGTAAAAAAAAATATATATTTTATTTTGTTGGCCCCCCCACAGGCCTGGGCCCAGGGGCTTCAGCCCCGGTAAGCCCATACATTAATCGTGCCCTGCTCGGAATACAAAACCAATTACAAACATTTGGATAGATAGCATGCATACAAAAATAGACATGTGTTTCTGATCAATGATTCACAATTTACAGTACTGGTTTATTATTGCCAGTTCTCGTATGTCTGTCGGTCTGCCTCTGTGCACCAGTTTGGGTTTATTATAAGAGAGAGGTAGTTAACTGCTGCCCTGCAGCCATTAACTACCTACACTACCTGAACAAAAGTATGTGGACACCTGCTCGTCAAACATCTCATTCCAAAATCATGGGCATTAATATGGAGTTGATCCCCCTATAACAGCCTCCACTCTTCTGGAAAGGCCTGTATGGACCTCGCTTTGTGCACAGGAGCATTGTCATGCTGAAACAGGAAAGGGTTAACCCAAACTGTTGCCACAAAGCTGGAAGCACAGAATCATCTAGAAGGTATGCTGTAATGTTAAGATTTCCCTTCACTGGAACTAAGGAGCCCGAACCATGAAAAACAGCCCCAGACCCTTTTCCCTCATCCAACAAATTTACAGTTGGAAATATGCAGGTAGAGTTTTCCTTGCAATCGCCAAACCCAGATTCGTCCGTCGGACTGCCAGATGGTGAAGCGTGATTCATCACTCCAGGGAACACGTTTTCACTGCTCCAGAGTCCAATGGCGACGAGCTTTACACCACTCCAGCCAACGCTTGGCATTGCGCATGGTGATCTTAGGCTTGTGTGGGCTGCTCGGCCATGGAAGCTCCCTGCTAACAGTTCTTAGCTTCCAGAGGCAATTTGGAACTCGGTAGTGAGTGTTGCAACCGAGGACAGCCGATTTTTACACGCTTCAGCATTTGGCGGTCCTGTTCTGTGAGCTTGTGTGGCCTACCACTTCGCGGCTGAGCCGTTGTTGATCCTAGACATTTCCACTTGACAATAAAAGCACTTACAGTTGACAGGAGTATCTCTAGCAGGGCAGAAATGTCACGAACAGACTTGTTGGAAAGGTGGCATCCAATGACGGTGCCATGTTGAAAGTCGCTGAGCTCTTCAGTAAGGCCATTCTACTGTCAATGTTTGTCTATGGAGATTGCATGGCTGTGTGTTCGATTTTACACACCTGTCAGCAATGGGTGTGGCTGAAATTGCCGAATCCACTCATTTGAAGGGGTGTCCATATACTATTGTGTGTATAGTGTATATAGCATACCCATTAATTATTTAAGAATATAACTTGTAGATGCTCATGAGCTAAGTTCATCTATTGTGACCCATCAGAGTCTGGGTCTTGCAAGGCACACCCAGTTCGCTGAGAATTAAGAGTGCTGGGGGCTGACTTTTGTAAATATAGTGTATGTTCACCCAGTCTTGAAGTGTTAATAACTTCAGAATCTCTGAACACTAAAGTTGAGATGTAATCGCCTTACATTTTGCGCTGACATCACAGCTAACAACAAACGTTCCCACAACTTTAGAGAATGTTCCTTTAAGAGTCTCATTACGCCATTATCTAATGTTTTAATATGAATGTTCCAGTGATGTGCAAGGACTATTTCCAAGAGACCATTAAACACAACTTACCCAGAATGTGGTTACTATCAAGGCACAAGGTGAGACCCAGATGCAGACATAGGAGGCAGATGGTTGGAGTCTTACAATGTTTAATAATCCAAAGGGGTAGGCAAGAGAATGGTCGTGGACAGGCAAAAAGGTCAAAACCAGATCAGGAGTCCAGGAGGTAAAGAGTGGCAGTCCAGGAGGTACAGAGTGGCAGACAGGCTCGTGGTCAAGGCAGACAGAATGGTCAGGCAGGCGTGTACAGAGTCCAGAAACAGGCAAGGGTCAAAACCGGGAAACAGGTGAAACAGATCAGGGCGTGACAGTAACCCCATCACCCCCATTAGGGATGCCATCTGGCGTCCTACCTGGGCGCATACCTGGCTGACCAGAGTGTCGCCGATGAGGGCCGGGTCCAAGATGTCTTTAGCAGGGACCCAGCACCTCTCCTACGGGCCATAACTCTCCCAGTCAACCAGGTACTGGAAACCCCTGCCCCGTGGTCGAACCTTCAGAAGGCGTCTCACCGTATACGCTGGCTAGCCACCAATAACCCGGGGGGGAGGGATGGGCCTGGAGACAGAAGACAAAGGACAGTGAGACACGGCCTTAATCCTAGACACATGGAAGGTAGGGTGAATACGGAGGGTACGGGGTAGCACAAGATGGACAGCAGTGGAACTCAGGACTCTGGAGATGGGAAAAGGACCAATGAACCAGGGAGACAGCTTGCGGGACTCTACCCGAAGGGGCAGATCCCGAGTGGAAAGCCATACCCTCTGCCCAATGCGGTAGCGGGGAGCTGGGGTCCGGCAACGGTCCGCTTGTCGACAATACCTGGAGTTGGTCTTGAAAATAGCCGCCCTGGCTCTTCTCCAGGTACGTCGACAGCGGCGGACAAACATCTGGGCCGAGGGTACGCTGACCTCCTGCTCTTGTTCTGGGAAGAGTGGAGGCTGATACCCCATGTGGAGGCTGATACCCCATGGAGCACTCGAAAGGGGAGAGTCCTGTGGCAGAACTGGGAAGGGTGTTCTGGGCATACTCCACCCAGACCAGTTGACGGCTACAGGTAGTGGGGTTGGTTGAGAACCAGGCACCTTACGGTGGTCTCCAGGTCTTGGTTGGCTAGCTCCGACTGACTGTTAGTTGGGCATGGAATCTGGATGACAGGCTGGCTGATGACCCAATAAGGGTGCAGAATGCCTTCCAGAACTGAGACGAGAACCCCGATCGGAGACCATGTTGTCACGTCCTGACCAGTAATAGGGGTTATTTGTATTGTAGTTTGGTCAGGACGTGGCAGGGGGTATTTGTTTTATGTGGTTTGGGGTGGTTGGTTGTTTAGAAGGGTGTTTGATTTATTTATTCCGGGTTTTGGGCAATGTTCTTGTTTATGTATTTCTAGGTTTAGTCTAGTCATTTGTGTTTCTATGTTTAGTTAATTGGGGGGTTGAACCCTCAATTGGAGGCAGGTGTTTTCTCGTTGCCTCTGATTGAGGGTTCTATATAATAGGTATGTGTTTGTTTTGGTAATTTGTGGGAGATTGTGCTAGGTATAGCCTTAATGCCTTACCGGCATGTTAGTTCGTCATTGTGTTTTGTGTACGTGTTTATTTTGGTTTCCCTTCTTTTCCTAAATAAAGAAGATGAGTGCACATGATCCCGCTGCGTTTTGGTCCGACAATGATTTTTCCTTATCCTCTGACGAAGAAGAATGTGAGCCCCCTTCAGGTCCAGGCTGAGAGCTTTGTGCCTTGCGGACCAGGTTCTCAATACCCCAATCCACAGCGGCAGCAAGGCATGAGGTAGGGAGAATGGTTTCAGAGGTCGAGGGTGTGGCAGAGGAACTGTATAGGTGGGAGAGGGCGTCAGGCTTCACATTCTTTGACCCTGGGCGGTAGGAGATGGTGAAGTTAAATCTGGTGAACATGAGGGCCCACCAGGCCTGCCTGGAGTTGAGGCGCTTGGCTGTACGGAGATATTCCAGGTTTTTATGGTCGGTCCAGACCAGGAATGGCTTTTCTGCTCCTTCCAGCCAGTGACTCCACTCTTCCAACGCCTTCTTCACAGCCAGGAGATCTCGGGTTCCAACATCATAGTTTGTTTCAGCAGGATTGAGATGATGGGACTGGAAGGCACAGGGATGAGGCTTCTGGTCCTGGGCAGGTCGCTGGGACAGGATGGCCCCCACTCCAACATCCGAAGCATCCACTTCCACCACAAATTGACACGAGGGGTCCGGCTGGATGAGGACGGGTGCTGTTGTGAACCGATGCTTCAGGTCTACAAAAGCTTTGTCGACAGCTGGAGACCATTTGAACGGTACCTTGGGAGAGGTGAGTACCGAGAGGGGTAGTGTAGTCCCAAATGAAACATCGGTAGAAGTTTGCAAACCCAAGAAACCATTGCAACTGCACCCTGGACGTTGGTTGAGGCCAATCCACCACTGTTTTCACCTTTCCAGGATCCATCTGAACATTGCCCTCAGCAATGACATATCCCAGAAAGGTGATTGTAGAGCAGTGGAACTCACACTTCTCGGCTTTCACGAACTGCTGGTTCTCCAGGAGGCGCTGAAGGACCTGTCTGACATGAAGATGTTCTTGTGCAGATTGGGGAAAAAAACAGGATGTCGTCAAGGTACACGAACACAAACCGGTTTAGCATGTCCCGAAAGAGCACATCATTGACCAAACCCTGGAAAACAGCGGGGGTGTTGGTGAGTCCAAATGGCATGACCTGGTACACATAATGTCCACTGGCTGTGTTGAAGGCTGTCTTCCACTCATCCCCCTCGCGTATCCAAACCAGGTGGTAGGCATTTCGAAGGTCCAACTTGGAAAATATGGTGGCCCCCTGGAGAAGTTCAAAAGCCGAGGAGAGGAGAGGTAGGGGGTAACGATTCTTGACAGTAATGCCATTAAGTCCCCTGTAGTCAATGCACGGACGCAGGGTCTTGTCCTTCTTCTCCACAAAGAAAAACCCTGCGCTGGCAGGAGATGCAGACGGACGGACGGCCCCAGTGGCCAGAGACTCCTCTATGTACTCCTCCATAGCTTTGGTCTCTGGTCCAGACAGAGAATACAATCGACCCCGAGGTGGTGTAGTGCCTGGGAGAAGATCAATGGCACAATCATAAGGATGGTGCGGGGGAAGGGAAGTAGCACGTGCCTTACTGAACACTTCCAGGAGGTCATGGTATTCCGTGGGGATAACAGAGACATCCACAGTCTTGCTAATATCCTGAGGAAGACGACTTGAGGAAGGCTGTGTTGCTTGAAGGCAGTGGGAATGGCAAAATGGGCTCCAAATATGTTCTCAAAATATTCAATATTAATGTTCTATACACGTTTCATTGTTCTATACACGTTTCAAGAATATTCAAGTGTCCAGTTTTCTGAGGGTTAGGAGAATATTCCTCAACGTCACACCAAACATAAACAGAACATGGTTGCCATGCTCTCAGAATATAAGAATATTCTAGACACGTCCCACAGCCCCAGAGCAGGTTAGCTCTGAAGGATTCCTTGTCATAGAAATGTACCTGGCTAAAAGGTGAGACACTTTTGTGGTACCGGTTATCCTGAGTTAAACTCAGAGTTGACAAAAATTACCTCATTATCTCATCAAACTGGATTCATAGTATAGTGCTCTGCTCATGTAAGTTAGCAAACACGTAATCAGATGGTTATTGGCTACATTAACATTGCAGTAGTCATTGGAGGGTTGATTACCTAGCAAGCCATTGAGGCATGGTAAAATAATCACAAACAGAGCTGGATAAAGCCAGAAGAATAATATACTTGTTGAGCATAGCTATAGCCATCAGTCTTGTGTGGTTTTGATGGTCATCACTCACTCACTTCTAAGTATGTCATTCTACAGGGCTTTTTGTTGCAAGCATGCGCACATCACTCAAACATGACGTTTGCTTGTAAACAAAAAAATGGGTCTATGAACCTAGCTAAGCTGTGGGGGTCACTAGAGGATGTTTTCTGTGCTGGTGCTTGTGCACATGTGTATTGTTTTGGAAATACAGTACATTGGGTTAGCGCCAGCCTAGTGCATCCAACTCCCATCAAAACAAAACACACTGAAAGTAGAGTAGTGAGCATTTTCACATTACAGCGTCCATTTAGATATGTTTGTACTGTCATATTAATATGACAGTTTTGGTTGCACAAAACAAAAAAGTGTTGAACCAAGAAAAAGTGGCAAGTGATCCAATACACAGTGCCGCTCAACATAATTACTCTTGGCTCAACAAACATAAGGTCGAATTGAACACATTCATGCTAACATGAATGGGAAAAGTCTTGTATTCATGTATGTGTGATTCAGTAGCTGCAGTAGGCCTAGCTAGTGCATAAAGGGAGGGCTGCCTACAGGATATTTCTATCATAGGGGTGGCTTTCTAAACCTTAATGAACAGAAAATACATTAGCATAGTTTGATAACAATAACAAGCTCATTAAACAGTGTTGGTCTCCAACGGGATTGTCTTGTAAGTTCACAGTGATCAGACATCGCTCTCCCCATAGATCTAAATAAATAGGGGACACCAGCTTCTTGTTCTGTCCGAAGCTGATTAGCATGTTAAACTCAAACCAAGTGCAGCCAAATTAAATTGACCAACAAAGGTACAAACGTCCAATGCATTTTTTTAAGAACTTTAACTTGACCAGCTGACTTCAAAACAAGTAATCTTAGATATTAACTGAATAACTTATATGCCCTAACCCTCATAAAAACCTAGGATTTTTTTCCCAATGGATGCAACTTCAGCCTCCTTGCTGTCGTCAGCCAATTGCTTCTTCCTTGCCACTCCTTCAATGCTGAGCAGCCACAGGGATCTCCAGAGTGATTGGCTTGCGAAGCCCCTGCAACTGACCTAAACTGGGGGCGTATTCATTACGCCGATTCTGTTGCAAAACATTTCTTAAACGGAAACATACGGAATGAAGCGGGGAGGGATCTACATTCATTTGTCCAATAGAAACTTTTGTGTTCATTGCAAAACGCAACTGTTTGCAACTGTTAGGACTAATGTTTTCACCCCTGGTAGATTCGAGGCTCTCCATCCATTCTGCTCAGAATGAGGGACTGGTATTTCTTGAGCTTCCAATCATGTGCCTCCTCTATCCTCTCCTCCCAGGACACTGTAAGCTTGATGGCGACCTGTACCTGCTTGGTGCCTCTAGACCAGAGAACGATATCTGGTTTGAGGCTTGTGCTGCCTAGCTCCTCTGTAAATCTGAGCTGCTTCTTCATCAACCTCCTGATAGGCTGACAGCCATGTTCAGAGACGGAATGTTCTGTTCTTTTCAATAGTGTATCAACATGACGGTTTACGAGTTAGAAGCACTTATTAATGCTTACTGCTGATACAGTATAAAGAAAAACCCAACATTGAGGGAGAACCTTTCAGAGGAAAATAGTCTTATCTTGTACAATCTGTGTTCCCCTCATCAGGAATAGAGAACCTAAGAAAATACTTGAAATGGAGGATTCACCATTCGGGGAGAGTTCAGGAGATGGACAAGCCATCGTTTATTATTGAATAAAAAAGTAAATTAGCCACGATACGCCAAACATGTGCGACTTCCATAGATTTCAAATGGCATGATATTCTGTTTAAGTAATACAAAGCATGCTCAAACAATGAACAGTTTATAAATACAGTTATTTACCTTTCTGCAGAGAACACTTCAAAAACTAACACTTTCTCCTGTTGCTTTCACTTCAAATGTAAAATAGTTCTTAGAAACACAAAGTGAATGATGGGTTCACACCAGCAGTCTTCAGATCACACACCTCGGAATACAAAACCATTTACAAACATTTGGATAGATAGCATGCATACAAAAATAGACACGTGTTTCTGATCAATGCGTCACAATTTACAGTACTGGTTTATTATTGCCAGTCCTCACCTGTCTGTCTGTCTGTCTCTGTGCACCAGTTTGGGTTGATTATAAGAGAGAGATTACGCCCTGCAGCCATTAACTATTTATGTTCACCCAGTTTTGGAGTGGTAATACTTTCAGAAATCTCTGAGGCACAACACTGAAGTTGAAATGATATCTCCTTACATTTTGTTCTGACATACCAGTTGTGCGATATCCAGTTTAGGAAATAAATATATATGATTAACATACTGTACACTCTCCTAACACACAGACATACATACTCATTTACCATTCACACATGCATAACATAAACATTGTAGACATCAAAAATACAATTGCTTATTATAGTTCATTTAAGATCAAGATTCATTGTAGTGTTACTGTACACAACCCTGGCATAGTCTTCAGAACAGACAGTACTGTACAGAAGCAGAAGGTTCTAACATGGCCATGCAGGTGAGCAGTCTTTCAGATGGAGGGAAATATCCAATATCATCAAACCAGAAAAGGCTGTGGATGTCTTATGTGCCTTCTACAAGTTTACTCTTAATAAGTCAAACAATACTGTCCTTCACAGACAATGTTCTGAGAGAATGAGAGAGATGGAGTGGGCAGCAACCCAGAGTGAGATGAATGTGTGTCCAAGAGCTGCTGAAATAGGTGGAGGGAGATGGGAATAAAGACATATAGGGCATCATTTTCCTCATGCAAAACAGCAATTAACTGTGCAAAAAAATACCATAAAACTCAGGCCCTGTTTCAATCAGATCAGCGCTAACAGACAAACTCATAGCTTAATATTGCTTTTATTTAGACGGTGTCGGAGGTGTAACTGCATTCGTGGACATCGCCATTGGATGCACTGAGTCACATTAGTAGAAATCCCATGCAGCCGTGTTACAAGTTTGAACACTGGAATGTGTGATATAATCTATACCTCGATTAGGCTGATATAAATCATTCTTATTTAGTTTAATGATTTTCAATTTGAGTGTCATTATTTCTATATAGCTTACACTTTCTCCTTCTGAACTTCTAACGCGGGTGGGACATAAGGGCGGGTGTGGTTCTCGTGACAATGACCACAAGCGCAGCCGCTCACCGACTCAACAGCTCCAACGCAGGTACACCTCCAACATCGCCTAAACAAAGTCAATATTAAGCTATGAGTTTGTTGATTACCGTGGGTTAAAGCTAATCTGATTCAATCCTGGCCTCACTATATTCTCCAGCGCAATTTATGTTATAACTTTCATTTAACAATGTCAATGAGAAGAAGACTACTATTGAACAAGAGTTGAAGTACTGTAATAGCGTGACCATGCATTGCACAATGCAACTATTGAATATGTTATGGTTATTTTGATCACTGAACAAACTATTTTGCATGAGGGAAGGTCCTTAGAGGTAGATGTGGGCATGCAGAGAGAGAGTGAGATTGAGTGAAAGAGAGAGGTAGAGGGGGGGTTTAACCCTGGTTGTTGTGGCTGTCTTCCAGGGATGTGGGGATGTCTGGGGTAGGGCAGTAAGGGCACGTCCCTTAGCAGGATGAATTGGGTGACTATGATGGTGCTGCTGTGTCCATGGTCTGTTCCATACAGGCTATCCTAAAAAACCCAACGACGGGTCAGAGTCCTGAAGAGGGACATTCTGTCAGGGGGAAGAAGAGTATGATTTAAGATGTGATACACTGTATACACTACATAAACAGTACACACACTGTACACACTATATTCTATAGGTCCTGTCATCGATCAATCAAATGTATTTTATAAAGCCCTTTTTACATCAGCAGATGTCACAAAGTGGTTATACAGAAGCCCAGCCTAAAACCCCAAAGAGCAAGCAATGCAGATGTAGGAGCACGGTGGTTAGGAAAACTAGGAACCTAGGAAGAAACCTAGAGAGGAACCAGGCTCTAAGGGGTGGCCAGTCCATTTCTGGCTGTGCAGGGTGGAGATTATAAGGGTATATGCAATTAAGGTCAGATCGTTCTTCAAAAAGATTTTCAAACGTTCATAGATGACCAGCAAGGTCAAATAATGATCACAGTGGTTATAGAGGGTGCAATGGGTTAGCACCTCAGGATTAAATGTCAGATGGCCGAGCATTCCACACAGCAGGTGCAGTAGAGAGAGAGCGAGAGAGAGAGGGAGATGGGGAGAGAGAAAAAGAGAGAGAGGGGGTCATACCTTGAGCGCACTCTGTAGGATGCGGAGACGGTGCAGCTTTTCGCTGAGCAGTGGGTCGTTGACGCGGCGGACGAAGGAGCGTTTGTACTCAAGGCGGGCGGAGGGCCGGTGGTCTCCCATGGAGGAGAGGTTGGCCCTCTCCAGGGCCCGGTACAGGTCCCCCAGAGAGTCAGCCTGGGGACGGCCCTCCCTCTCACGGCCTGAGGACAAGCAGAGTCACAATACATGGCATTCACTGGCTGGCACCACATACAACAACAAAAACAGCAATATGCATGAGCATCAAGATCTCTCACTCCTGGAAGTTCAGAACAATACTGCATTTCCTCATAGGCAGGCAGAACACGCACAGTAAGCTGCTACTGTGGAATGTCCCATGCTATCCTTTACATATACTGCCCTCTTATGGTGCTATTGCCACATAGCTCTTGTCTGGCACCCCTTTAAATGAGTGGATTCGGCTATTTCTGCCACACCCGTTAATGACAGCTGTATAAAATTGAGGACACACAGCCATGCAATCTCCGTAGACAAACATTGGTAGTAGAATGGCCCATACTGAAGAGCTCAGTGACTTTCAACGTGGCACCGTCATAGGATGCCACCTTTCCAACAAGTCAGATTGTCAAGTTTCCAGAGGTGTCAACTGTAAGTGCCATTATTGTGAAGTAGAAATGTCTATGAGCAACAACGGCTCATTCACAAAGTGGTAGACCACACAAGCTCACAGAACGGGACCGCTGAGTGCTGAAGCACGTAGCGCGTAAAAATCGTCTGTCCTCGGTTGCAACACTCACTACCGAGTTCTAAACTGCCTCTGGAAGCAACGTCAGCAAAATAACTGTTCGTCGGGAGCTTCATGAAATGGGTTTTCATGTCCGAGCAGCTGCACACAAGCCTAAGATCACCATGTGCAATGCCAAGCGTCAGCTGGAGTGCTGTAAAGCTCGCCGCCATTGGACTCTGGAGCAGTGAAAACGCGTTCTTTGGAGTGATGAATCACGCTTCACAATCTGGCAGTCCAACGGACAAATCTCGGTTTGGCGGATGCTAGGATAACGCTAGATGCCCCAATGCATAGTGACAACTGTAAAGTTTGGTGGAGGAGGAACAATGGTCTGGGCTGTTTTTTCATGATTCGGGCTAGGCCCCTTAGTTCCAGTGAAGGGAAATCTTAACACTACAGCATACAATGACATTCTAGACAATTATGTGCTTCAGTGGCAACAGTGCACCAAGCGAGGTCCATACAGAAATAGTTTGTCGAGATCGGTGTGGAAAAACTTGACTGGCCTGAACAGAGCCCTGACCTCAACCCCATCAAACACCTTTGGGATGAACTGGAACGCTGACTGGGAGCCAGACCTAATCACCCAACATCAGTGCCTGACCTCATTAACGCTCTTTTGGCTGAATGGAAGCAAGTCCCCACAGCAATGTTCCAACATCTAGTTGAATGCCTTCCCAGAAGAGTGGAGGCTGTTGTAGCAGAAAAGGGAGGACCAAGTCCATATTAGTGCCCATGATTCTGGAATGAGATGTTCAACGAGCAGGTGTCCACATACTTTTGACCATGTAGTTGACTCAAACAGAACCAGAGGTTTTGTGTCTGGTGGTTGTCATACTATGTTGTGCATTTGCAATACGTGTTGTGTGTTTTGGGGGTCAGTTGTGAAGCTGTGGGGCTGTGCCTCTTGAAGTGTATCATGCAGTATTTGCTGCGTGTTTTTGTGTTAGTCTATAGAGGGAGTAGTAGAGACAGTGAGTGATAGAGCGGCAGAGAAATTAGGACAGGAAAAAAGGCCCCTTGGGCATGTTTCTTTGTCCTCTTCAAAATTCAACGTTAACATGGGCTGAAAGGATTCTTACTCGCCCCACCTCCCCAAACACTGCGGTGGGGCACAGCGATGTCTCTATCATGGCTGTGTGTGTCTCTGTGTGTGTGTGTGTGTGTGTGTGTGTGTGTGTGTGTGTGTGTGTGTGTGTGTGTGTGTGTGTGTGTGTGTGCATGTGTGTGTGTGTGTGTGTGGGTGTCTGCATGTGTGGAAGACATCGAGGAGGGGGCCGGGCTGCCAGGATGAATTAGTGTCAATTAGGACACTAAGACTTCCCCTCACTTTAGAATAGTGTCCTGGAGATCTGTAGGGATGGGGGATGGGGCTGGTCTAAATCTCAGACATTCAGCAATGTCTGTGACACAGACTGTGTCTGAACAATGCCTATAATTAGCAACATCATTCACCATTGGATACCAGGTTATAACCCTATAAGTACTAATTTCCATGTAAGTATATAAAACTATTTTTACCCATCAAGTTATCCTAGAATGTAACAGGGAGAGAAAGGTTAATCTCTCTTGGGAAGGGGGCAGTATTTTGACGTCCGGATGAAAAGCATGCCCATAGTAAACTGCCTGCTACTCAGGCCCAGAAGGTAGGATAAGCATATTATTAGTAGATTTGGATAGCAAACACTCTGACGTTTCTAAAATTGTTTGAATGATGTCTCTGAGTATAACAGAACTCATATGGCAGGCAAAAACCTGAGAAGAAATCCAACCAGGAAGTGTGGAAATCTGAGGTTTGTAGTTTTTCAAGTGATTGCCTATCTAATACACAGTGTCTGTGGGGTCATTTTGCACTTCCTAAGGCTTCCACTAGATGTCAACAGTCTTTAGAACACTGTTTCATACTTCTACTGTGAATGGGGAGAGAATAAGAGCTTATGGAGTCAGATGACAGAGAAAATGACATGAGCTCAATCACGCGCACTCCCGTGAGGGTTAGGTGTGTTCCTTTTCATTTCTGAAGACAAAGGAATCGTCCGGTTGGAATATTATGGAAGATTTATGATAAAAACATCCTAAAGATTGATTCTATACATAGTTTGACATGTTTCTATGAACTGTAATATAACTTTTTGGACTTTTCGTCTGAATTTACTGCGCAAGCACAGTGCATTTGGATTACTCAACTGAGCGCGCAAACAAAATGGAGGAATTTGGACATAAAGATGAACTTTATCGAACAAAACAAACATTTATTCTGGAACTGGGATCCCTGTGAGTGCATTCCGATGAAGATCATCAAAGGTAAGTAAATATTTATAATGTTATTTGTGACTTCTGTTGACTCCAAAATGGCGGGTTTCTGTATGGCTTGTTTTGATGTCTGAGCGCTGCACTCAGATTATTGCAAAGTTTGCGTTCGCCGTAAAGCTTTTTTGAAATCTGACACAGCGGTTGCATTAACCTGTTTGGGATAGGGGGCAGTATTGAGAATTTTGGAAAAAATATGTGCCCATTTTTAACTGCCTCCTACACCAACTCAGAAGCTAGAATATGCATATTATTGTTCAGGTTTGGATAGAAAACACTCTGAATTTTCTAAAACTGTTTGAATGGTGTCTGTGAGTATAACAGAACTCCTATGGCAGGCAAAAACCTGACAAGGTTTCAAGCAGGAAGTACCCTGTCTGACAAGGAGTCGTGCGTCTTGCATCTGTTTATTGAAAAGTAAGGATCTTAGCTGTAACGTGACAATTCCCAGGGCTCCGATAAGCTCTCAGAACCCGGGAAATACCTGAAGGTTGACGAGGCAGCCTCAGGCTGAAACACATTATCGGCTTTGGTAAGTGGCGGCTCAGAGGACCTTTGAATGAGGCGCGTGCACTATTCGCTCCTGAGGAGAAATTTAATTCGGCTGTTTAGGCTCAATGCATATTCCCGGTCGGAATATTATCCCTTTTCTACGAGATAAATGGCATAAAAAATGGTTTTAAACAGCGGTTGACATGCTTCGAAGTACGGTAATGGAATATTTAGACATTTTTTGTCACGCCAATGCGCCATGCGCGAGACCGTGATGAAGCATTCTGATAGTGTCTAGAACTCATGAACAAAACGTCGCTGTTTGGATATAACGATGGATTATTTGGGACCAAACCAACATTTGTTATTGAAGTAGAAGTCCTGGCAGTGTATTCTGACGAAGAACAAGCAAGGTAAGAACATTTTTCTTATAGGAAATGTGATTTTGGTGGAGGCTGACCTAGGTGGGTGTCTAAATAGCTAGCCCTGTGATGCCGGGCTATGTACTTAGATTATTGCAAAATGTGCTTCATCCGAAAAGCTATTTGAAAATCGGACATATCGAGTGCATAGAGGAGTAATGTATCTATAATTCTTAAAATAATTGTTATGCTTTTTGTGAACGTTTATCGTGAGTAATTTAGCAAACTGTTAGTAAATTCCCCGGAAGTTTGCGGGGGTTATGCTAGTTCTGAACGTCACATGCTAATGTAAAAAGCTTTTTTTTATATATAAATATGAACTTGATTGAACAAACATGCATGTATTGTATAACACAATGTCCTAGGTGTGTCATCTGATGAAGATCATAAAAGGTTAGTGCTGCATTTAGCTGTGGTTTGGGTTTATGTGACATGATATGCTAGCTTGAAAAATGGGTGTCTGATTATTTCTGGCTGGGCACTCTGCTGACATAATCTAATGTTTTGCTTTCGTTGTAAAGCCTTTTTGAAATCGGACAGTGGGGTTAGATTAACGAGATTCTTGTCTTTAAATAGCTGTAAAATAGTCATATGTTTGAGAAATTGAAGTAATAGTATTTCTAACGATTCAAAAATCGCGCCACTGGATTTCAGTGGCTGTTACGTAGGTGGGACGAGTTCGTCCCACATGCGCCAGAGAGGTTAAGGAGAAGTGTATCTATAATTCTTTGAATAACAGTTGTATATTTTATCAACGTTTATGATGAGTATTTCTGTAAATTGATGTGCTCATTCACTGAAAGTTTTGGGAGGCAAAACATTTCTGAACATTACAGCCAATGTAAAATGGGGTTTTTGGATATAAATATGAACTTTATCGAGCAAAACATACATGTATTGTGTAACATGAAGTCCTATGAGTGCCATCTGATGAAGATCATCAAAGGTTAGTGATTCATTTTAGCTGTATTTCTGGTTTTTGTGATACCTCTCCTTGCTTGGAAAATGGCTGTGTGGTTTTTCTTGTCTAGGCGCTGTCCTAACATAATCTAATGTTATGCTTTCGCTGTAAAGCCTTTTTGAAATCGGACAGTGTGGTTGGATTAACGAGAAGTGTATCTTTAAAATGGGATATAATAGTTGTATGTTTGAGAAATTTGAATTATGAGATTTTTGTTGTTTTGAATTTGGCGCCCTGCTATTTCACTGGCTGTTGGCGAGTGTGTCCCGCAGGTGGGACGCTAGCGTCCCACATACCCCAGAGAAGTTATCTTTCTTCTCTGTCTCATGGTGCCATGTCTCTCTATCTCATGGTGTCATGGCTGTCATGTCTTTGTCCTGTGTCTCAGTCATGTCTCAGTAATGTCTCACCTGTGTCTCTGGCCAGCTTGTAGTGGTGGTGGTCCCTGTGGTCAGAGGCGCTGGCCGAGGCTGAGAGAATGGCATGGAGCCCACTGTCTCGGGGCAGGGTGAAGCTACGTGGTTTCCCCACAGCCTCTACAGGGACACTGGGGCTGAGGTGCAGGGGCAGTGGGCCATAGTGCTCCTGCAGCAGGCTGCGCTGGGCAGGGAGGGTTGACTGGCGGCGGTACTCCACAGACAGACCTCCTCCTCCAGGGGAACGCAGCAGGGCCTCCTCCAGGGGCATGGGCAGTGTCTGCAGGTAGTGGAGCCCCGTGCTGCCCAAGGGCGTCTCAATCAGGTCCTGCCACGAACGCCGTTGGCTGGAAGACTTCTGGCCAGGCGAGATGCCGCCTCCACTGCTGCTGCCCTCCTGTGGCTCGGGGTGGAACTCCTCATGAGAGGAGCGTGACTGGAACGTCTCAGAGGAGGAAAGGCGGCCGTGTTTGGGCTCCAGGTATGGACTCATCTGGGACACCTACAGAGAACCAGACAGAGAGGTGTCATGGCATAGCATTGGTAATTCATGTATATACCTGAATATTTTTTTGAAAAGGGAAGAGACTCAGCTAGAGAGGTATTTAATGGCATTGTAACAATAATGTAAATAACAGGAGGATTAGAAAAGAGGGAGTCCAGATTAAAACTATGCACAGAGTATCTTTTCACAGAAAGAGTGACTTACCGAGGGGGGCCTGGGGTAGGTATCGTAGGGGGGAGGAGGGCTGTCCTGTTTGGGCATGGTTGAAGGCATCTCCATGTCCTCATGGTCACTTTCACTCCAATAGTCTGGTCATGATGACAAGGATGAAGCAGAGAAGAGGACACATCACCATCAGAAAGAGACAATGTGGGGGGATTTTCTAAAGTAGACCTAGGGCAAATGAAGCAGCTCTTAGCCTCTATTATTGTCAACTATATTAATGTGTATTCACGTATTCTCACCCTGGTCCTGTCGGATCCTCTCCTGCTCCGAGTAACCTGCCACTGCCATCGTCAGACGACTCAGCCACCTGTGAGGGAACAACACTAATGACCCCATTCCAGATCTCACACACCACACACCATTCTGTTATCTCCTGCTGTTTTTGCATCAAAAATCAGCTCACATGGTCATCTGCCTAGCCCTATTTGTCAAAATCTCTCTGTTTTTTCTCACCTCCTTGTCTCTGCCTGTCTCCCCCTCCGTGTTAGCTACAGTAATAATGTCTGACAGTGACTCTCACCTGTTCATGTCATCCGCATTGTCTGCTGCAAAGTAGAAACTCTTGATCTTTGGATGGCAGGCCTTGAAAGCACTGGAACACAGAAACATGCGGTCAAGGACAGATTATACCATACGGTAAATAGTGCTGAGCGGTTAGTGCTTTTTGAGGTCGGTTAGGTTCGGTTTCGGTTTGGGTTTGATTATAACAAAAATAATCACGGTTTTTGGTTTCGATAATTTTTTAATACATTATGAAATACAGCTTTTTAATGGATATTCCAAAGCCAAAAATAGTGAGCATTTAATTGCCAAAACATTTTAAATATTGCATTGTCTCTGTCACGTCCACATTGGGTAGACATCAATAGAAAAATAGGAAATTATTATGAAATAATAAAATATTTCAGTTATGTGTATTACTTTGTTTATTTGATGACTTTATTATTTTTCATTTCTTCAAGTCATTTCATCTCTGCTCAGGCAGTAGCAGCCAAACCTAACTTTATCTGTGTGCCCATACTGTACTGTCTTTAGTCATCCTATTTAGCTAGCCAGCCTAAGCTGCAGGACTGTCTGACAAAATCATTTTACTAGTTCTTCAAAGTAGATAAGATATACTTTCACGAACTGTCTCTGTCCCTCTTGTCGTTGTGTTGTGAACATTCCTCTTTCATGTGGTCTGTGTTTATCTAACCCAGGGTTGCCAGGTCAAGCAAAACATTTCAAGCCCAATGACCACTCTAAACCCGCCCAAAAGACCTGAAAACTAGCCTCATTTTTCTATATACAATAAAGCCTTTTTCCATAACGTTATCGAGCCAGTTAAGAAGGAATATCATTGTATCTTGTAATGAAATTAGAAGCAAAATTTGCGTTTCCTCCAAATATTAATAATTTTAGTTTCCATACTATAGTTTCTATACTATGCGTTCTGCATGTAACATGATGAAAGTGTTTTTGTTTTGTGAGGGGTGTGATTTGAGAAGCTATAAGAGATAATTGTTTTCCATGAACTTTGCACAGTGAGTAGTCACCGCCTTGGACTCAGGTCAGGGAGCATGCCAGCCTGCCGGAACCACCCCTTTCCAGCAAAAGGTATAAATGATGGGTTAAAAAAAACACATTGGACCAGAAAAGCATGAAGCTGCAGCTGTGCATTTAAAGTGGTTTGAACTTTGAATCTCAACACGAGGTGGAGACGATAAACTCACCTCCCAGACAATCATTGGTATGGTTGATTAGCTGGTCTAAGTAAAGTATCTTTGAAAGCGAATTTAAGTAGGTCATCATCCTGTTACTCTGCTCAAACCATCGATACGGCTGGCTAGTATATCTTCAAAGAAGCCTCTTCAAGAGTGAATGGAAGGAAAGTCAACTCTGTAGTTCTGTTCAGGACTACACGACAAGTTACCGGATACTGAACAACTACAAAGAAGGACAACAGTAGAAGAGTTGTTGGAACCATTTCGGACAATCAGAGCCTTACAAGCGTGCTGCGAAAAGGCCCAACGCCCTTTCCAAGGCTGCCCAGTTTACCGAGAGATCCCCGGGCGAACCCAGGCATTTCACGTAAATACATTCATGATTTCTTACTCAAAGTGGGCAGCTGTTCGTGTGCAAAGTATTCGGTTACTGTGGGTGAGAGTAGTTTCTGAATGTACCAATGTTAAGTGCCTCTGTCCCTCTCTCTCTCCCTCTCCATCTCTTCTTTAACCTGTTGGGGCTAGGGGGCAGTATTTGCACGGCCGGATAAAAAATGTACCCGATTTAATCTGGTTACTACTCCTGCCCAGTAACTAGAATATGCATATAATTGTTTGATTTGGATAGAAAACACCCTAAAGTTTCTAAAACTGTTTGAATGGTGTCTGTGAGTATAACAGAATTCATTTGGCAGGCCTAAACCTGAGAAGATTCCAAACAGGAAGCGCTCTCTCTGACCATTTCATGGCCTTATTGATCATCTCTAACAAAAACAGGGGATCTCTGGCATGACGTGACATTTTCTAACGCTCCCATAGGCTCTCAGAAGGTGCCAGAAAGCTGAATCGTGGCTTTGCAGCCCATGGCTGAAAAACATTAGCGCATTTTGATAGTGGTCGATCTGAGGACAATGGGACGGGGCGCGCGTGCCCGAGTCGACTCCATGTTTACTTTCTCTCTCTTTGAACGAAAACCACCACTCCCGGTCGGAATATTATCGCTTTTTTACGAGAAAAATGGCATAAAAATGGATTTTAAACAGCGGTTGACATGCTTCGAAGTACGGTAATGGAATATTTAGAATTTTTTTGTCACGAAACGCGTCGGGCGCGTGACCCTTATTTACCCATCGGATAGTGTCTTGAACGCACGAACAAAACGCCGCTATTTGGATATAACTATGGATTATTTGGGACCAAACCAACATTTGTTATTGAAGTAGAAGTCCTGGGAGTGCATTCTGATGAAGAACACCAAAGGTAATCAAACTTTTCTAATAGTAAATCGGAGTTTGGTGAGTACCACACTTGGTTGGTGTCAAAATAGCTAGCCTGTGATGGCTGGGCTATCTACTTAGAATATTGCAAAATGTGCTTTCACCGAAAAGCTATTTTAAAATCGGACATAGCGAGTGCATAGAGAAGTTCTGTATCTATAATTCTTAAAATAATTGTTATGTTTTTTGTGAACGTTTATCGTGAGTAATTTAGTAAATTCACCGGAAGTGTTCGGTGGGAATGCTAGTTACATGCTAGTCACATGCTAATGTAAAAAGCTGGTTTTTGATATAAATATGAACTTGATTGAACAAAACATGCATGTATTGTATAACATAATGTCCTAAGATTGTCATCTGATGAAGATCATCAAAGGTTAGTGCTGCATTTAGCTGTGGTTTGGGTTTATGTGACATTATATGCTAGCTTGAAAAATGGGTGTCTGATTATTTCTGGCTGGGTACTCTGCTGACATAATCTAATGTTTTGCTTTCGTTGTAAAGCCTTTTTGAAATCGGACAGTGTGGTTAGATTAACGAGAGTCTTGTCTTTAAAATGCTGTAAAATAGTCATATGTTTGAGAAATTGAAGTAATAGCATTTCTAAGGTATTTGAATAACGCGCCACGGGATTCCACTGGCTGTTACGTAGCCAAGCAAGCGTCCCACCTAGCCCATAGAGGTTAACAAGCAGCCATGTTGTTGTCATTCCGCTAGAGACTGGTTTTCAGTGTATTACGTCTCCAGTCAATAACCGGTGCAGAGTGTGTATGTTTATCCTGTGTCCTATTTAAGTAGCTAATAAATAAATAATCAAATCTATTTGCATCCTATTTAAGTAGCTAATAAATAAATAATAAAATCAATTTGTGTTGTACTGAATCATAAGTAAGGCTCAGGTTTTTGCAGATTGTCACAGTTGTTGTAAGAGACAGACCAAGGCGCAGCGTGTGTTGAGGTCCACATATTTATTTAACGTGAAACTTCTTCAACAAAACAACAAACAAGCAACAAAACGTGACTACGTGGTGCAACAAGCACAAAACCAAACAATATCCCACAAAACACAGGTGGGAAAAAGGCTACCTAAATATGATCCCCAATTAGAGGCAACGATTACCAGCTGCCTCTAATTGGGAACCATACAAAACACCAACATAGAAATAATGAATTAGAACATCCCCTAGTCACGCCCCGACCTACTACACCATAGAGAACCAAGGGCTCTCTATGGTCAGGGCATGACAGTACCCCCCCCCCCCAAAGGTGCGGACTCTAGCCGCAAAACCTGAAACCAACTGGGGGGGTAGGGGGGGGGTGACTAGTGTCGGTGGCGACTCCGGTGCAGGACATAGCCCCCACCCAGACCCCGGATCCGGGCTGGACGCTGTGCCTGAGCATCGGCGCAGAGGAAGGCTCCGGCCTTGGAGCGGGACTGGACGCCGTGCCTGGACTGGGCACCGGCGCCGAGGAAGGCTCCTGCCATGGAGCGGGACTGAACGCCGTGCCTGGACTGGGCATCGGCGCAGGTTGCACCAGACTGATGACACACTCCTCAGGTCGAGTGCGTGGAGCCGGCACAGGACGCTCCGGGCTGGAGAGGTGCACTGGAGGCCTAGTGCGTGGAGCCGGCACAGGTGGCAACGGACTGGTGACACACACTTCAGGGCGAGTGCGAGGAGCTGGCACAGTACGTACCGGACTGGGGAGGCGCACTGGAGGCCTGGTGTGTGGAGCCGGTACAGGTGGCACTGGACAGGTGGCACGCACTTCAGGGCGAGTGCGGGGAGCTGGCACAGGACGTACCGGACTGGGGAGGCGCACTGGAGGCCTGGTGCGTGGAGCCGGTACAGGTGGCACCGGACTGGTGGCACGCACTTCAGGGCGAGTGCGGGGAGCTGGCACAGGACGTACCGGACTGGGGAGGCGCACTGGAGGCCTGGTGCGTGGAGCCGGTACAGGTGGCACCGGACTTGTGACACGCACTTCAGGGCGAGTGCGGGGAGCTGGCACAGGACGTACCGGACTGGGGAGGCGCACTGGAGGCCTGGTGCGTGGAGCTGGCACAGGACTCACCAGACTGTTGACAGGATCTTTAGGTCGAATGTTATGCAGAACACACCTGCACAACATCTCTCTCATCTCTCTCTCTCCCAACTTCTCCATCGCCTCCCTGACGGTCTCTGGCTGTTCAGGACGAGTGTGGAGAGCTGGCACAGATGGCACCGGACTGATGACCCGCTCTTCAGGGCGAGTGCTAGGAACTGGCACAGGACATACCGGGCTGGGGAGGCGCACTGGTGGCCTGGTGCGTGGAACCGGCACAGATGGAACTGGACTGATGACATGCTCTTCAGCACGCCTGCGCTGCAACCTACTCCTCGCCAACATCATTCTCCGATATCCCTCCTCACATTGTTCCATCGACTCCCAGGCGGGCTCTGGCTCTCTCCTTGGGTCGACCGACCACTTCTCTATCGCCTCCCTGACGGTCTCTGGCTCTTCCCTCTGCTCAGCCGCCAGCTCCATGTGCCCTCCCCCCCCAAAAAAAATATTGGGGTTTCTGTGGCCGCGGTCCCTGGCGTCATCGCTGTCCTTCCATGCTTCTTTGCGACTCCCGCCATGGAAGGGTCTCGTGTCCTCCATTGACTTCCTCCCATGTCCAAAACTCCTTTACCTCGTGCACACGCTGCTTGGTTCTTTTGTGGTGGGATATTCTGTCACGGTTGTTGTAAGTGACAGACCAAGGCGCAGCGTGTGTTGAGGTCCACATATTTATTTAACGTGAAACTTCTTCAACAAAACAACTAACAAGCACAAAATCAAACAATATCCCACAAAACACAGGTGGGAAAAAGGCTACCTAAATATGATCCCCAATTAGAGGCAACGATTACCAGCTGCCTCTAATTGGGAACCATACAAAACAACAACATAGAAATAATGAACTAGAACACCCCCTAGTCACGCCCACACCTACTACTGTCACAACGTCTACAGAAGGTGGCGCCTCTCCCCGTTCGGGCGACCTACTAGCTGCCACCGATCTCCTTTTCATTTTCATTTGGTGATGTCTGTTTTATGTTAGCACCTGTTTTGAGTTAGTTCATTAGTGGGGGTATTTAGTCTGTCTGTTTTGGTTTGGGATTGTGCAGGATTATTTGTGTCATTTTTTGTAGGTTGGGGATTTGGGTTTTGATCTGCCTTTCGGTTGTTTAGGCATACGGGTTTGCTGGGCTGCGTCCCGACTCGGTTTGAGGGTTCTTGCCTGTTGCTGGATTTATTGTACCCTGCCTTGTATTTACGGCACTTTTGGACTGGTGTTTATTAAACGTGTTTTTCCACGTACCTTAGTCTCCTGTGCCTGACTTCACCCCTCCTGCATGTTAGAGTTGCATGACAACTACACCATAGAGAACCAAGGGCTCTCTATGGTCAGGGCGTGTCACAGATGCAATGAGGTTACGACTGTTCAGAATGGTGATATGATACAAGGTTATGATTAATAAGTTAACTGTTTATGGATGTGATAGGTAAAGACCTTTTAGAGTTTCATTCAGGAGATGGTAACTAGTTAAAGAGCGCTCTCGTGGTGCCCCAGATCCTAATCAGTTAATTGTTACATGATTAATTTAAATCGGGTAACAATTAAAGATAATTAGTTAATTTGATAAATAACAGTCTTCAGATTAATATTAAAGTCAAGACACGACAATATGTACAGTAACAGTCAAAAGTCTGGACACACCTACTCATTCAAGGGTTTTTCTTTATATTTACTATTTTATACATTGCAGAATAATAGTGAAGACGTCAAAACCATGAAATAACACATGAAATCATGTAGTAAAAAAAAGTGTTAAACAAATCAAAATATATTTGGCCTTGAAGACAGCTTTGCACACTCTTGGCATTCTCTCAACCAGCTTCACCTGGAATGCTTTTCCAGCAGTCTTGAAGGAGTTCCCACATATGCTGGGCACTTGTTGGCTGCTTTTCCTTCACTCTGCGGTCCAACTCATCCCAAACCATCTCAACTGGGTTGAGGTCGGGTGATTGTGGAGGCCAGGTCATCTGATGCAGCACTTCATCACTCTTCTTCTTGGTCAAATAGCCCATACACAGTCTGGAGGTGTGTTGGGTCATTGTCCTGTTGAAAAACAAATGATAGTCCTACTAAGCGCAAACCAGATGGGATGGCATATCGCTGCAGAATGCTGTGGTAGCCATGTTGGTTAAGTGTTCCTTGCATTTTAAATTAATCACAGACATTGTCACCAGCAAAGCAACCCCACACCATCAAACCTCCTCCTCCATGCTTCACGGTTGGAACCACACATGCAGAGATCATCCTTTCACCTACACTGCGTCTCACAAAGACACAACCAAACATTTCAAATTTGGACTCATCAGATCAAAGGACAGATTTCCACTGGTCTAATGTCCATTGCTCATGTTTCTTGGCCCAAGCAAGTCTGTTCTTCTTATTTGTGTCCTTTAGTAGTGGTTTCTTTGCAGCAATTTGACCATAAAGGCCTGATTCACGCAGTCTCCTCTGAACAGTTGATGTTGAGATGTGTCTGTTACTTGAACTCTCTGAAGCATTCATTTGGGCTGCAATTTCTGAGACTGGTAACTCTAATGAACTTATCCTCTGCAGCAGAGGTAATTCTGGGTCTTCCTTTCTGTGGCGGTCGTCATTAGAGCCAGCTTCATCATAGCGCTTGATGGTTTTTGCGACTGCACTTGAAGAAACTTTCATAAGTTCTTGACATTTTCTGGATTGACTGACCTTCATGTTTGAAAGTAATGATAGACTGTCGTTTCTCTTTTCTTATTTGAGCTGTTCTTGCCATAATATGGACTTGGTCTTTTACCAAATAGGGCTATCTTCTGTATACCATCTTTACCTATGTTTTATGGAAAAAAGTTTGGAAATAGGTGTCTCCATAATGACAATCTAAATAGCCTACCTACAACTGGGAAAAAGTTGTCACAATGTGCACACGTGCTGCTCTCTCTCCTCTCGCTCACGTGACACAGCCAATAAATGTAGTGCTCTCTCAACACACACACGCACACCCCCCTCCGGCCCTCCACGCCACTCACTCGTTCAGCAACAGACTGCCTGACACAATTTTACTGGAAACCCGCGAACATGCAACACGGATCGAACCTTTCTTTTTTCTATCCAGTTAAATAAACACTCCGAACAGCCTACCGACCTCTCGGGGACGTCCGCAAAATCCTAAAGCACACCGTTGCCTCATTTTGTATCACATTCCAATGATAAAACTGGGGGGGATCAAAAATGCAATTTCAAAATGTGGGGGGACATGTCCCCTTCCCCGTCCCCCCCGTCCCTGTCCCCAGTGAAAGTTGCGCCCCTGCGTAAAAGTGTATCCATCCAGAGATCTGTATATAATGGCGAGATGCTATTATCTCCGTCCTAACCATGGGAGTCGTTGTCCCAAAGGCAGGAAGGCAGGCGACACGTTTAAATCCAAAATAAGCCCATTGAAAAGCATTGGGCTTATTTTGGACAGATTTTGGCGCGAGTAAAATCTCTCGCTTCGCCTCTTCCCCTCTGATCCATCTCTGTCCAAAAAAGAAAAAACTGGCGCAATGGATTATAGGATTATAGTTAATTACCACGTTTCTGAGCTAAACTAGGTTGAATATTTGCGAACTACAACTCCCTTTAGCCCAGCGTTCCACATAGTTCTTGACTTGATTTCTGTCTTGAAAGATTTCTCCAGAGAAACGTCACGCTGGGCTCAGAAAAAAAAAACGAACTAAATGGAATTCAAGTAATTGTACCGACGTCGGTCAACTAGTTGTTTAATAACAACAACAAAAAATGAAATGTTGGTTAATCGCTCAGCACTAACTGTAAGTATTCTGGGGCACAAACACAGGTTGCATATACTGAACATATATTGTATTTAAAGACTCACACACTACATCCTCAATAGATTCAAACAAATACATGCCAAGGTTCACACAGACAAACAGACTACAAGACTCACATATTAATTTATTGTATACAAACACAAATACTCACTACTTCCTACGGCACTCAGATGCACGATCAATCTTGAATTCTGGGAGACTAACAAAGCCCTCTGCCTTTTCATCCTGAGGGAGGAAAAAACAGAATATCATACACTGTTCTGAGTCCAACAAACATTACTTTTCTGAGTTACAAAAAATATAGAGGTTAACATTTTCACAAGATAACCAAGATGCAGAGAGGGAGTCACAGTACAACAAATTAGCGAGTTTGTCCGTATCACTCACACACTCACCTCCTCATTCATGTACCAGTATAGGCAGGTATCTTTCAGGATGAACCAGTATTTCTTCCACTTCTGGGAGAAGTAGCTTTTAGCATCCTTCTTTTTCCACAGCCAGCCCTCACAGTCCCCCCGCCCCAGGTCCTTACATGAGATACGCCTCTTACTGATGGAGGACAAAGAGTCACCAGCTGTAGGGAGGAGAGAGGAGTATCAATGAAACAACTGTATTGGGTGGTCTGCATCAGATTACATTTATGTATGTTGTGTATATTTGAAACTGTACATGCGTTGTGGACTGTAGGTTTTGAATAACTCACCTTTACTCTTCTTCCTAGACCTTGAGCGCAGCGAGGATCGTTCAAACATCTACAAAATAACACACAGGAAAATGAGAGATATCAAACCACATTGATCTGTCTCCACTGTGCTCAGACCTCTATATATCTAATCATAATCACAACAAAAAAACGCATCCGTGTTGTCTCAGGGCCCTGGGACCAATTAGACTTACATGGTAGAGGGAGGCGGATTCAGAGCCGGACGTGGAGACTTCCATCTGGAGGGCTGGGAGGAGGGCGTAGTGGGCGGGGCTGCCCTTGTCACTCTTCTTCCTGCTGCGTCCTGTCAGGTACTCCTCTGGCATGGCCTTGTCCTCACTCTGATTCACATAGCACAGCAGGGAGTTCTCTACGAGAGCAGGGGAGGCCAGCAATTAGATCACTTTGTCTAACGCCATTTAATTATATCGGCCTACTATGTGTACATAATTTCTACCTACTGAATATTCATTGTGCTGTCACTTTGTTACTACAAACTTTAAACAACAGCAAAAAACAAGCCAAAAGCCAATTCTAGAGATTGTGTAATGATTGCTTGGATGAAAAGGGACAGTTGTGGGACTTGTGGACTTAGTCATGTCATTAGGGCCTTGAGGATACAGCAAGGCCCCTGATGAACATCCATCTGACTCCTATAGGCTAGTTTTGGGAGCCATGTCATTGGGAAGTGTAATTTATGTTTTGTGTAATCCTGTGGTGTGTCCAGGCATTCGGCTTTAGGGCTCTGAGGCTTTACTCGGTCTTGTCATTCAGTCAAATGCCTAGGCTTCACTCAAACCCCATTACTGTACTGAACCAACAGAGCCATTTCTAAAGGATTGTCATTATGCTGATTGCAAGACATCTTCCAAAAAAATGTAAAGAAATGTTGCTTTTAGGCAATATGTCAAGATACTGCCTCTTGCCAAATATGCGGATAAATATAGCACCCTAACTGATGCTGAAAAGCCCAGGGGAAAAATAAATTGACTGCCATTGGGAATAAAAAACACAACATCACAGTGGCTGCCTCTCAGACTGAAGCAAGGCCATTCGCTCTCTTCCTACTCTGTTCACCACCAGGCCTGGCAGCAACCAATCAAACCAAGCAAATCTTGGGAAGAGCCTGGTTACAGTTGCCAAGGCAACGACATACCTTCAAGACCCAAAAGCAAAGAGAGAGAGAGAGGCAGAGAGTCACTGAGACAAATGGGTGAGATTGAAAGAGAAAGAGAGTAGGAGGTACTAACAAAGATACACAGAAAGAAGAGACTGGAAAAGAGGGACAGATAGAGAGGAGGATAGCTAATTCAGCATCATATCTATTATGCACTGAGCCCTGCCTGGCTGCTCAGCTTCCTAGTCCCTTGGCTAAGACATCTGAGATGGGGAGGCAGAAAACCCAATTATGAGAGATATCCACCCACTCACCTCTGCTGCTATAGCTCTCTCTTTCTGTCTCCCCTCTCTTTTTATCTCTCCCTTTCTCTCCATCCCGGCCTCCCACTCACCTCTCCTGCTCTCTCTCTTCAGCTTGGCCGGGTCTTCATAGTCTCCCACCCAGTTATATTCCACTGGCATGGAGATGGGCCTAAGCCTGCCTGGAGCACGCAGCACAGATAACACACAACATTACAGACCTACCCAGGAAAATCTAAGAGCTACAAACAGCCTATATTAACAATACAGTGACACAAACATCACAAACACAGCAGACATTGCATACAGATGTAGGATCTTCATTTTGCTACAGCAGGAAAATAATCCTGCAGCAACAGGAAATGTGAATTATTATGTGTATTATAATTAATGGGGATTTTTGTAGGGGTTGATACACTTTTTGTTAGGGCAAATCAAGTCTGAAATGTTCAAAGTGGAAATTACAAACTTCAGAAGCATTTTTTAAACAGAAATACACTACAAGTTTGCATTTCCTGCTTCGCAGGAACATTTTCGCAGCAAGAAAAGAGTGATCAAATCTGTAGGAAGTGCACCACATGCATCTCTCATACAAACACACAGCCTTGGACTGGGTCGTAACATATGTGGGGGATAGACATCCCACAAACAAACAGGCTTGGACTACCATACCATACAGTATATGGGGGACTGACATCACTCATACAAATATGCGGTTTGGACTGGGTCATACCATAAGTGGGGGTGCAGTCCCTGCGGACAGGTGGAGGCCCGTGGTTCTGGTCGTATTCGTAGCAGTACAGAACGGCATCCTCCTCCACCAGAGGGAAACGTCGGCGACACTCCTGGTCCAGGAAGGAGTTGGGGGACTCAGAGCCCTTGGCCACCGGGATGTCAGTTTGGAGGTCGTCGTCACCTGATAGATTTCCCTTGTCGTCTCTGCAGCACAGATCATGGAGAGAGTCTGTTCGCCTATGGAGCATCGACTGCATGGGTAAACTTCAACAAAGTCATAAACTACAAGGCACATAAATCCCCCCACAAAAGGGAACAAACTGACTAAATTCACAGTGAAGTAATTACACAGGTAAACCACTACAGTATTACACTGCAGTTAATAACATAAAACATAATCAAAGTACAACATACAGTGACTACACTGTGTAATCCCTCTAGTAAGGCATACAGTATGAACAGTGACTACACTGTGTAATCCCTCTGGTAAGGCATACAGTATGAACAGTGACTACACTGTGTAATCCCTCTAGTAAGGCATACAGTATGAACAGTGACTACACTGTGTAATCCCTCTGGTAAGGCATACAGTATGAACAGTGACTACACTGTGTAATCCCTCTGGTAAGGCATACAGTATGAACAGTGACTACACTGTGTAATCCCTCTGGTAAGGCATACAGTATGAACAGTGACTACACTGTGTAATCCCTCTGGTAAGGCATACAGTATGAACAGTGACTACACTGTGTAATCCCTCTGGTAAGACATACAGTATGAACAGTGACTACACTGTGTAATCCCTCTGGTAAGGCTGGTAAGGCATACAGTATAAACAGTGACTACACTGTGTAATCCCTAAGGTAAAGCATACAGTATAAACAGTGACTACACTGTGTAATCCCTAAAGTAAGGCATACAGTATGAACAGTGACTATACTGTGTAATCCCTAAAGTAAGCATACAGTATAAACAGTGACTACACTGTGTAATCCCTCTGGTAAGGCATACAGAATAAACAGTGACTACACTGTGTAATCCCTCTGGTAAGGCATACAGTATAAACAGTGACTACACTGTGTAATCCCTAAGGTAAGGCATACTGTATAAACAGTGACTACACTGTGTAAACCCTAAGGTAAAGCATACAGTATAAACAGTGACTACACTGTGTAATCCCTAAAGTAAAGCATACAGTATGAACAGTGACTACACTGTGTAATCCCTAAGGTAAGGCATACTGTATAAACAGTGACTACACTGTGTAAACCCTAAAGTAAAGCATACAGTATGAACAGTGACTACACTGTGTAATCCCTCTGGTAAGGCATACTGTATAAACAGTGACTACACTGTGTAATCCCTAAGGTAAGGCATACAGTATAAACAGTGACTACACTGTGTAATCCCTAAGGTAAGGCATACTGTATAAACAGTGACTACACTGTGTAAACCCTAAAGTAAAGCATACAGTATGAACAGTGACTACACTGTGTAATCCCTCTGGTAAGGCATACTGTATAAACAGTGATTGCACTGTGTAATCCCTAAGGTAAGGCATACTGTATAAACAGTGACTACACTGTGTAAACCCTCTAGTAAGGCATACAGTATGAACAGTGACTACACTGTGTAATCCCTCTGGTAAGGCATACAGTATGAACAGTGACTACACTGTGTAATCCCTCTGGTAAGGCATACAGTATGAACAGTGACTACACTGTGTAATCCCTCTAGTAAGGCATACAGTATGAACAGTGACTACACTGTGTAATCCCTCTGGTAAGACATACAGTATGAACAGTGACTACACTGTGTAATCCCTCTGGTAAGGCTGGTAAGGCATACAGTATAAACAGTGACTACACTGTGTAATCCCTAAGGTAAAGCATACAGTATAAACAGTGACTACACTGTGTAATCCCTAAAGTAAGGCATACAGTATGAACAGTGACTATACTGTGTAATCCCTAAAGTAAGCATACAGTATAAACAGTGACTACACTGTGTAATCCCTCTGGTAAGGCATACAGAATAAACAGTGACTACACTGTGTAATCCCTCTGGTAAGGCATACAGAATAAACAGTGACTACACTGTGTAATCCCTCTGGTAAGGCATACAGTATAAACAGTGACTACACTGTGTAATCCCTAAGGTAAGGCATACTGTATAAACAGTGACTACACTGTGTAAACCCTAAGGTAAAGCATACAGTATAAACAGTGACTACACTGTGTAATCCCTAAAGTAAAGCATACAGTATGAACAGTGACTACACTGTGTAATCCCTAAGGTAAGGCATACTGTATAAACAGTGACTACACTGTGTAAACCCTAAAGTAAAGCATACAGTATGAACAGTGACTACACTGTGTAATCCCTCTGGTAAGGCATACTGTATAAACAGTGACTACACTGTGTAATCCCTAAGGTAAGGCATACAGTATAAACAGTGACTACACTGTGTAATCCCTAAGGTAAGGCATACTGTATAAACAGTGACTACACTGTGTAAACCCTAAAGTAAAGCATACAGTATGAACAGTGACTACACTGTGTAATCCCTCTGGTAAGGCATACTGTATAAACAGTGACTACACTGTGTAATCCCTAAGGTAAGGCATACTGTATAAACAGTGACTACACTGTGTAAACCCTAAAGTAAAGCATACAGTATGAACAGTGACTACACTGTGTAATCCCTAAAGTAAGGCATACAGTATGTCAAAGTGAGGCAGCTTGTGTGTGTACCTGGGGGTGTATGGTTCCTCAGGGGGCGGGGGGATGAAAAGGTCCTGCAGGGCACAGCTGTCCCTCCTGGAAGGGGTGCTCAGGGTACTGGTGGGTGTGGCCACACTGCTGCTGGGGCTCTGAGGGATGATGGGCTGTGAGGAGAGAGATACCTAGTCAGTTACACAACTGAATGCATTCAACTGAAATGTGTCTTCCTCATGTAACCCAACCCCTATGAATCAGAGAGGTGCGGAGGGCTGCCTTAATCGAAATCCACGTCTTCGGCGCCTGGGGAACAGTGGGTTAACTGCCTTGCTCAGGGGCAGAATGACAGATTTTTACATTGTCGGCTCTGGGATTCGATAACCTTTCGATTACTGGCCCAACGCTCCTACCCGCCAGGCTACCTGCCGCGGGGGAGAGAGGGTGAATTTTCTGACATACTGCTGTGATGTGTAGTTTCATAATAGATTACGATCAATCAAACCATTAAAGCTTCAATATGTAGGAAATGCTAGTCTTGTTTCTCGATTGGAGAATGGCTAGAGGCAGGGTTAGGGAAGGGAACATTGATTTGATCCTTTGCATTTGATGAATTATAAATCATAAATCAATAACTGAATCTGGATGTATGATGAAACGAGGAGGAGGAGGGTACAGAGAGGAGAAGAGAGGTAGCAGAAAAGAGGTAAAGGAGAAGGGGGGAGGAGATGAGCGGGGGATTAGGAGGCGGCAGAGCTCTGACGCGCTCCAGTTGGTCAGGGCCCCAGGGGGAGGGAGGGAAACAGCACTTAGCCCAGCGTGGGACTCAGAGGGGGACAGGGATAGAGTCACATATGCCCGTCTCATCTCCACACATACGCTTCCCTCCACGCACTAGTTCAGATACAACACCGATATTAAATAATTGTTTGGGGGTAAAATATGACAGACACAGAGACAGACACATTCACAAAAAGTCACTGCTTTAACGAGACCCACAAACAAGGAATGCACTCTCCTGCTTGCATACTCACCATGCACAATCAGGCACATACTATGCACATACAGAAGTTCACATACCCTCTCAGTCATTAACCCACTGAAAAGATAGTGGTATACAGTACATAAATCACCTCTCGCTAACACACAGGGCTCTATTTTAAAAAACCTAACGCAATGGTAAATCGTATCACTGGTGGTAGCGCTATAGGTCCTGGGTGTGTCAGAAATACTTTTGCTATTTTCACAGCAGCAATTTATGAGCGCATAGGCTGGCGGTGGTGTGAAAGGGCTAGGTTTAGATTAATAAACAAGTTGTAGGTGTAATGAGAGCTTGGCCACTCACTGGTCAATCAATGTGTTCCATGGCTTAATAGTTTTTTGATTTCACCTTTATTTAACCAGGTAGGCCAGTTGAGAACAAGTTCTCATTTACAACTGCGACCTGGCCAAGATAAAGCAAAGCAGTGTGACACAAACAACACAGAGTTACACATGGGATAAACAAACATAGTCAATAACACAATAGAAAAATCTATATACAGTGTGTGCAAATGTAGTAAGATTAGGGAGGTAAGGCAATAAACAGGCCATAGTGGCGAAATAATTACAATTTAGCAATTAACACTGGAGTGACAGATGTGCAGAAGATGATATGCAAGTAGAGATACTGGGGTGCAAAGGAGCAAAAATATAAATAACAATATGGGGATGAGGTAATTGGGTGGGCTATTTACAGATGGGCTATGTACAGGTGCAATGATCGGTAAGCTGCTCTGACAGCTGATGCTTAAAGTTAGTGAGGGAGTGTCAAGGTTGTGCGCTACTGGTACGAAGTCAGGTTCAGGAGAGCAGTGAGTTGTGATCAGGTGCACTTTATTTGGCAGAGGCATAAAAAACAGACGCAACTGCGTCCAAAACCTCCAGCCACAGGTAAAAGTAAACAGGCGCGAAAACACTCACAAATATACAAATGTATGACAAATACATACAATGGGTCAAAATACGATACCTGGGGGAAAACCAGTCTAGCGCATCACACTAAACACGTAACAACAATTCCACACAAAGACATGGGGGAGAACAGAGGAATAAATACATGCAGTGTGATTAGGGAATGTAAACCAGGTGTGCAGGGAACAAGACAAAACAAATGGAACAATGAAAAGTGGAGCGGCGATGGCTAGAAAGCCAGTGATGTCGACTGCCGAACGCTGCCTGAACAAGGAGAGGAGCCGACTTCGGCGGAAGTCGTGACAGGGAGATATATCTCCAACTTTAGTGATTTTTGCAATTCGTTCCAGAGAACTGGAAGGAAAGGCGGCCAAAGGAAGAGTTGGCTTTGGGGATGACCAGTGAAATATACCTGCTGGAGCGCATGCTACGTGGGTGTTGCTATGGTGACCAGTGAGCTGAGAAATGGCGGGGCTTTACCTAGCAAAGACTTATAGATGACCTGGAGCCAGTGGGTTTGGCGACGAATATTAAGCGAGGGCCAGCCAATGAGAGCATACAGGTCGCAGTGGTGGGTAGTATATGTGCTTTGGTGTCAAAACGGATGGCACTGTGATAGACTGCATCCAATTTGCTGAGTAGAGTGTTGGAGGCTATTTGTAAATGACATCGCCGAAGTCAAGGATTGGTAGGATAGTCAGGGGGTATGTTTAGCAGCATAAGTGAAGGAGGCTTTGTTGCAAAATAGGAAGCCAAGTCTAGATTTAATTTTGGATTGGAGATGCTTAATGTGAGTCTGGAAGGAGAGTTTACAGTCTAACCAGAAACCTAGGTATTTGTAGTTGTCCACATATTCTAAGTCAGAACCGTCCAGAGTAGTGATGCTAGACGGGCAGGTGGGTGCGGGCAGCGATCGGTTGAAGAGCATGCATTTAGTTTTACTTGCATTTAAGAGCAGTTGGAGGCCACGGAAGGAGTGTTGTATGGCATTGAAGCTCGTCTGGAGGTTTGTTAACACAGTGTCCAAAGAAGGGCCAGAAGTATACAGAATGGTGTCGTCTGCGTAGAGGTGGATCAGAGAATCTCCAGCAGCAAGAGCGACATCATTGATATATACAGAGAAAAGAGTCGGCCTGAGAATTGAACCCTGTGGCACCCCCATAATACCGCATGAGGTTGTCTCAAGTTGTGTAGGTTATTGAAGGTCTTTGAGTTGCTGGGGGCACGGAATATTCTCGTCCTAGTCCACTTTGGAATGATAACAACTACGGTTTATTAAATAGCATAAGCTACAGTAACGAGTAAAAAAAACATCCAGTGTTTGCTCAATATGTTTAGAGTGTTAGCAGTCAACATTGTTGTAATTACCTTAAATATTTACACGCCTCAAATATTGCCACTCCTCCCATCTCAGCGCAAGTGAAATGCCACCCTATTCCATATTTACTATTAAGTAACCACTAAAAAGGAGGACCTTCTTGATGCAATTAAAGCCTTTAAGTCTGGGAAAACTCCAGGGCTGGGTGACATACCAGTTAAGGTAGAATATCAAACCTTTTTTGATGTACTCGGAGGACCGTTATTAGCATGCTTTAATCACTCTTATAAAAATGGTTGATTATCCGATACTCAACAATAAGGTCTGATTTCACTATTACTGAAACAGGACCCAGGTGGCAAATATAAAGATCCAGTCCATTTAAAAAATTGGAGGTCCTTTACACTTCAGTATTTTGATGCAAAAATTCTAGAAAAATGCATAGCGCATAGAATTAAAAAGGTACTGTCAGATATTATTACTCCTATTTATCCAGTTTTCTTTTACATGGACAATACATTGGAGATAATATACAGTGCTTCTTCCATTTAAGAATGATGGAGGCCACTGTGTTCCTGGGGACCATCAAATGCTGCAGAAATATTTTGGTACCCTTCCCCAGATCTGTGCCTCGACACAATCCTGTCTCTAAGCTCTACGGAAAATTCCTTCGACCTCATGGCTTGGTTTTTGCTCTGACATGTACTATCAACTGTGGGACCTTATATAGACAGGTGTGTGCCTTTCCAAATCATGTCCAATCAATTGAATTTACCACAGGTGGACTCCAATCAAGTTTTAGAAACATCTCAACGATTATCAATGGAAACTAGATGCAGAGGTTCTGAATACTTATGTAAGTAAGGTATTTCCTTTTTTAATTATTATTATACATTTGTCATTATGGGGTATTGTGTGTAGATTGATGTGACTACAATTTACTGTAATCCATTTTAGAATAAGGCTATAACGTAACAAAATGTGGAAAAGGGGAAGGGTTCTGAATACTTTCCGAATGAACTGTAAGTACTGGAAACAATAGAACACTATGACAAATCTGGGAAACCAGGCCTGGTATTCATAGCTGACTTTGAAAAGGCTTTTGATAAAGTGTACTATATTACATATATGATCTAAAAAAAAAATTTACTTTTACATTACCGTGTCGTTTACCAATAAAATGGTCTGACGGGGAAGTGGAAATACTCTGTATTCATATCCCAAAAGAAAGAAATGTTCTTACTACAATACATTTTAATAGAAAGTTAGCAAAAATACATAAGATATTGCTACCATGGAAAGGAAAATATCTGTCTATTTGTAGAAAAATCACCCCGAGTCATATCCCAGTTAACCTATTTGCTTATGGCCCTGCCTACACTTAACGACTTGTTTTAAATTATATGAGCAAAACATATTCAATTTTATTTGGAACGGCAAGTCAGACAAAATTAAACGGGCCTATTTATATAATTAATCTGAATTCGGAGGACAGAAATGATTAAATATTAAAGCATTAGACCTCTCACTAAAGGCTTCAGTCATGCAAAAGCTATACTTAAATCCGAACTGGTTCACTAGCAGATTAGTAAGAAAGGCTCACCCCGTGTTCAAGAATGGCCTTTTCCCCTTTATTCAGATTACAACCTCTCACTTTCACGTTATTTGAAAATGAAATAATCTCCTAAATATTGCTATTTTTAAAACAAACCAAAGAAAGTTGGTTGCAATTTCAGTTTAATCCACCAGAAAAGACAGAACAAATATTATAACAAATATTATGGTTAAACTCAAATACACTAATTGATAAAAAAGCATTATTTTTGGAGGAACATTTTTTTAAACGGTATAATCTTTGTAAATTATATCATAAATAGGACTATTCAAGTATGTCACACATGCAGCTAACAGAAATAAATGGAAATGTCTGCTCTATCCAAAATTACAACCAACTAATTGCAGCAATACCGCAAAAAGAGGCAAGATGAAGGGGGAGAAAGTAAGGAACTTGTCTGTCAGCCCTGCATTAAAGGCCAAAATTGGTTAAAGAAAATTGTGATGAATAAAAAAGTATAAGAATCAAAACATTTACAGCTGTGCCATACAGATTAAAAAATAGTTGGGAAGAGATTTTCGATGTACCGATTCCATGGCACTGATACACAAAATAATGCCAGATTGAAAACATAGAGGTTTTTTTCTTTAAATGATTATTCAAAATTCTTGAAACCAATGGTATGTTAAATACAGTGCATTCGGAAAGTATTCAGACCCTTTGACTTTTTCTATGTTGTTACGTTACAGCCTTATTCTAGAATGGATTAAAAAATATATATATATATATATATATATATATTTTTTTATCTATCTACACACAATACCCCATAATGACAAAGTGAAAACAGGTTTTTAGACATGTTTGCAAATGTATTAAAAATAAAAAACAGAAATACCTTATTTAATTAAGTATTTAGACCCTTTGCTATGAGACTCAAAATTGAGCTCAGGTGCATCCTGTTACCATTGATCATCCTTGAGATGTTTTGAACAATTTGATTGGAATCCACCTGTGGTAAATTCAATTGATTGGACAAGATTTGGAAAGAAACACACCTGTCTATATAAGGTCCCACAGCTGACAGTGCATGTCAGAGAAAAAAACAAGCCATTAGGTCGGAGGAAATTGTCCGTAGAGCTCCAAGACAGGATTGTGTTGAGGCACAGATCTGGGGAAGGGTACCAAAACATTTATGCAGCGTTGAAGGTCCCCAAGAACACAGTGGCCTCCATCATTCTTAAATGGAAGAAGTTTGAAACCACTAAGACTCTTCCTAGAGCTGGCCGCCCAGCCAAACTGAGCAATCTGGGGAGATGGGCCTTGGTCAAAGAGGTGACCAAGAACCCGATGGTCACTCTGGCAGAGCTCCAGAATTCCTCTGTGGAGATGGGAGAACCTTCCAGAAGGACAACCATCTCTGCAGCACTCCACCAATCAGGACTTTATGGTAGAGTGGCCAGACGGAAGCCACTCTTCAGTAAAAGGCACATGATAGCCCGCTTGGAGTTTGCCAAAAGGCACCTAAAGTACACTCAGACCATGAGAAACATGATTCTCTGGACTGATGAAAACAAAACTCTTTGGCCTGAATGCCAAGTGTCACGTCTGGAGGAAACCTGGCACAATCCCTACGGTGAAGCATGGTGGTGGCAGCATCATTCTGGGGGGGATGTTTTTCAGCAGCAGGGACTATTCAGGATCAAGGGATAGATGAACGGAGCAAAGTACAGAGAGATCTTTGATGAAAACCTGCTCCAGAGCGCTCAGGACCTCAGGCTGGGGCGAAGGTTCACCTTCCAACAGGACAACAACCCTAAGAACACAGCCAACACAACGCAGGAGTAGCTTCCGGTCTCTGAATGTCCTTGAGTGGCCCAGCCAGAGCTGGAACCCGATCGAAAATCTCTGGAGAGACCTGAAAATAGCTGTGCAACGACACTCTGCATACAACCTGACAGAGCTTGAGAGGATCTGCAGACAATAATGGGAGAAACTCCACAAATACCCAAGAAGACTCCAGGCTGTAAACGCTGCCATATGTGCTTCAACAAAGTACTGAGTAAAGGGTCTGAATACTTATGTAAATGTTATATTTAATTATTTTTTTATAATATTTTTGGGGGCAAAAATTTCTAAGGAACAGTTTTTCATCATTATTGGGTATTGTGTGTAGATCGATGAGGGGAAAAATATATGGGAGATTGGAAATGATTGGAAATGATGCAGACAATTACATTGATAGAAGCCACAATCTATCTGCAATATTAAAGCTGATCTAATTTAAAAAATAATAATAATAAAGAACCACTATTAAGGGAATAGTTTGTGATTTCAGATTCGGCCAAATGTACACCCATTCATCAGTTGTGTGGAGGTTGAAAGTGAATGTGTTGTCATACTTGCAGGGCTAAGGGTTTCCATCTCATGTTCTTCAGTAGTGCTGGGGTGGATGTCAGCGTGCTCTGTGGGCGCTTCTTCAGAGTCAGCATAACACCCCCGGGGTCCCCGCGCAAAGAATTCACCAAGTTCTTCAACTGCCAGCCCACCTAGCGCCACACACACACACACACACACACACACACACACACACACACACACACACACACACACACACACACACACATACAATGAAAAACACATAGGGCAACATTTCGCACGAGCATAGTAGTAATCATAGGGTTGTCCTATAACAGTATGTAAACGTAAGATAAATGTGGATGGACAGGGAGATCATATTTTTTTTTAAATGAAATTAATGACCTTCACCAGAGCATGCTCTCAGCAACAGAAGGTTAGCATTTTTTAAATGTTTTCTGTAGGGTGTTACAAAATCAATGACAAAATGTAGTTTTCTTTGACCTATGTCATTATCAATTACATAGAATGAATCATTAGATTGTTCTTTACAATATTATAACCTTAATATACTTGTATTTGACAGTGTTGATGAAATAAGAATGTTAATTTGCTGTGACCGTTGCTAGTTTAGACTGTGCAACTCTTGGTTGTATCTCTTCCATATTTGGCGTTGTGAGGTGGTACCATTTGAAGGTGTTTCCAAATGGTTGGACCAATCAAAATCAACTTGATATCTTCGTCATTTTCACCTCCAGATCCTTGGCTTTCATTGCCTATAATGGCGATCACTCTAAGTTGAGAGGGGCCGTTTCTATGCCGATTTAAAGGGAAAGACTCAGAAATACACTACGAAAACAGGAACAGATTGTCTTCGCAAAGGGTGGATATTGAAATTCAATCTCTTAGCTTTGTAAATAAATATATATTTAGTCTCATTTTAAGTATTGTATTCAGCAGATTTCATTTAGAAAAAGCCCATGTTTTCACTCCTGAACCTGCAGCCACTAGTTAGCTTGTCAGTTGAGTTTCGAAGTTAGCGCCATTCTGCCACGGAGCAGCGCCACAGAATTCTATTGAGCAGTGACCACTTTTTTATCATACTGTGATGACATTCCATTCACTCTAAACATGCTAAATTCTCAGAGTAAATTGTCTGTAAGGTTTGAACCATATATAGTAGAGACATGGGGTTTGGACTATTGTTTTTCTGATGAAATTCTATATTGACTGGACTTTTTTTTTTTATGCAGTCAGATGAACACTCCAAACAGCCTACCCCGACCGCTCGGAGGCATCCGCATGGTCCTAAAGCACACCGTCACATTCCAATGATAAAACTGGAGTTGACAAAAAAGCAATTTCAGAATGTGGGGGGGATGTCCCAACCGTCCCCAGTGAAAGTTGCAACCGTTTGTATTAACCTTGAATGAATGAATCCTTTCATGGGTGAACATCTTAAATGTTGCATTGACTACTACTGCTATCTTGGCCAGGTCACCCTGGGAAAAAAGATCCTGCTTCTCAATGGGTTTCTTCCTGGTTAAATAAAGGTAAAATAAAGGTTAGAAAATAGAGAGACGCACCACTGTCTGATGATTGACCTGGATGACTTCATCGCCTGCATGAATTTTCTTACAGCGGTCAGCCAGAGACTGATGGAGAGGAAGAGACACATCACACAGCTATAAAAACACTGATGGGCCTGATGCTGTTCAGTGTCATTAAGGAGATTCACTGTGACACTGCCTTGAGTGACACATCTCCCTCTGACTGAGCATGATAGATACTCACTCCCTCTGTAGTTCCAGTGATGACATGCAGGCCATCATATGTCGATTTGATGTACATGCCCTATAGAGAGACAGAGAGAGGTAGCTTAGAGCCATAGCCTGATAATAGTTTGCACATCCATATACAGAACATTACAAACACAAACACATAAATGCATACAGTACAAAGTTACAAAAAACATCCATAAATCCATACTGTACATATTCAATCGGACACTGTCACTCAGAGAGACAAACAGACAAACATACTCAAATGTTCAAGCCTTTCCTCAGAGGGCCTGTAAGTGCATAACAAACAGACACACAGAAACGCACACACGCGCGCGCGCATACACGCATACACACACACACACACACACACACACACACACACACACACACACACACACACACACACACACACACACACACACACACTCAGTGCATCTCAGTCTGAGTGAGAAGAGAGTAAGAGGTTTATTTTTGCCCCACTCTGCCCACTCCTCTGTTCAGGTTCTATTGACAGTCCTGTATATAAAAAGCTCTGTTGCCTTCTGTGTGCTCTGTGGCCCTCTGTGTGCGTTTGTGTGTGTGGGGGGGGGGGGGGGGGGTGGAAGTTTACAGCCCCAAGCAGGACAGTCATATCAACAGTTGAAGTCAGAAGTTTACATACACCTTAGCCAAATACATTTAAACTCAGTTTTTCTCAATTCCTGACATTTAATACAAGTAAAAATTCCCTGTCTTAGGTCAGTTAGGATCACCACTTTATTTTAAGAATGTGAAATGTCAGAATAATAGTAGAGAGAATGATTTATTTCAGCTTTTATTTCTTTCATCACATTCCCAGTGGGTCAGAAGTTTAGATACACTCAATTAGTATTTGCTTGCATTGCCTTTAAATTGTTTAACTTGGGTCAAACGTTTCGGGTAGCCTTCCACAAGCTTCCCACAAAAAGTTGGGTGAATTTTGGCCCATTCCTCCTGACAGAGCTGCTGTAACTGAATTAGGTTTGTAGGCCTCCTTGCTCGTACATGCTTTTTCAGTTCTGGCCACAAATTTTCTATGGGATTGAGGTCAGGGCTTTGCGATGGTCACTCCAATGCCTCGACTTTGTTGTCCTTAAGCCATTTTGCCACAACTTTGGAAATATGCATGGGGTCATTGTCATGGTCATTATGACCAAACAGTTCTATTTTTGTTTCATCAGACCAGAGGACATTTCTCCAAAAAGTACGAACTTTGTCCCCATGTGCCGTTGCAAACCATAGTCTGGCTTTTTTATGGCAGTTTAGGAGCAGTGGCTTCTTCCTTGCAGGGCGGCCTTTCAGGTTATATCGATATAGGACTCGTTTTACTGTGGATATAGATACTTTTGTACCTGTTTCCTCCAGCATCTTCACAAGGTCCTTTGTTGTTGTTCTGGGATTGATTTGCACTTTTCTCACCAAAGTACGTTCATCTCTAGGAGACAGAATGCGTCTCCTTACTGAGCGGTATGGCGGCTGCGTGGTCCCATGGTGTTTATACTTGCGTACTATTGTTTGTACAGATGAAAGTGGTACCTTCAGGCGTTTGGAAATTGCTCCCAAGGATGAACCAGATTTGTGGGAGTCTACAATTATTTTCTGAGGTCTTGGCTGATTTCTTTAGATTTTCCCATGACATCAAGCAAAGAGGCAGTGAGTTTGAAGGTAGGCCTTGAAATACATCCACAGGTACACCTCCAATTGACTCAAATGATGTCAATTAGCCTATCAGAAGCTTCTAAAGCCATGACATCATTTTCTGGAATTTTCCAAGCTGTTTAAAGGCACAGTCAACTTAGTGTATGTAAACTTCTGACCCACTGGAATTGTGATACAGTGAATTATAAGTGAACTAATCTGTCTGTAAACAATCGTTGGAAAAATGACTTGTGCCATGTACAAAGTAGATGTCCTAACCGACTTGCCAAACTATATTCTGTTGACAAGAAATTTGTGGAGTGGTTGAAAAACAAGTTTTAATGACTCCAACCTAAGTGTATGTAAACTTCCGACTTCAACTGTAAGTGCAAGTTAGGGCAAACATGCAGGTTTTAGATAACGGTTTATATCCACATACTGTACTGTACAGGACAAATATACTAAGTAAATACATAGTAGTTACTCTAAAAAATCTATTACCCAGAAGAGTGATCTGTCACCCAGAAGGAGTGCATGTTTTGTAGTTGTGTTAGAGAAAGAAAGAGAGAAGGTAAGTAAAAGGTACAAGACCTTCTAGTCTGTACGTCTGAGTATCTGGGGAGTCTTACCAGTCCCTCAGTGGACTTGATGTTGGCCAGCTGAACCACCTCCAAATGGGCTGACTGGGACACCATCGGGTCAGAGGACAGAGAGATGATGTGATCACACACTCCAGATAGAGTCTTACACTGTAGACAGAAAGGATGGAGAGTAGGGAAAGAGAGAAAACAGGGATTTTAGATGGATTAAGGATGAGTCGCCAGACAGTAACTGAGTTATGGGGATTCTAATTATGTTTGGATGCATTGAAAGGAATGGAAATAAGTGGGCCCACTCACCACATGCAGAATCTTATTTTCTGTCTCATACACAGAACAGTCCTGAGAAACAGAGGGAGATGGAGAGGCAGAGGTTACCACAGGACGTGTCAGAGAAGTCATTATTCCAGTTATAACAAGGTGGCAATATGCAAAGAACAGAGAAGTTCAGCACTGATGCCCCCCTCCCACACAAACACACACAAACAGTCCGCTACGAGTCACCCTGCCTTGTCGGGGGCATGCATCCCTCTCTCCGCTCCTTCTCTCTCTCTACAGACGATATCACCTGGCCATCAGATAGACTCCACAGACAGCCACACGTGGATGAAACCTCCGCTGCTCTACCTGCTGCTCTTTGTAAACACCTCTGCAGCCTTGGACCAGGCCCTCTCGTAGAGCCTGTACCCGAGCCAATCCCTGCAGGACCAGGCCTGAACTCACCCTTCCTCCCTCCTCCTACAGCCCTCCTCCTACAGCCCTCCTCCTACAGCCCTCGTCCTACAGTACGTTGTCCTGCTCTAGTGAAGATGGATGCCTCTATACAGTCACAGCCTTCCCCTATTTATATCTATTGGAACAGTTCAGTTCTGCTCCCGCAGTAGGAATTAGAGCAACACAGAGAAACCCATCCACATCCTCCCAGCGTACACACATACTGTATGATAGGCAGGCAGGCTGTCATGCTCTTTACAAAAGGAAAGGCTCCATTTGAGTAGCCAGAGGCTGTCTTTGCTCAGTTGGCATGATGACACATACAGTTATTTCCAATAGCAGAGCAGAGAACACAGGTCCTGTGTTGACTAACTCAATTTAAAAAGGCCTTTGAGACATGTTTGTTATAACAGTGGTTAATGCTAGCTAGTGGTACAGCTGTATATGGGACTGTGTTTGATGGCTTGCCTGCTGTACAATCGTGGTGAGCTCTAGACACAGCTGAATCACATTGTTTCTTGTCATGGAGTAGTCTGCCACTGCTGCGAACGGAGACCTGAAAAAGAAGTAGCACCTGGAATGAACCATTAGATCATTCTTCATTCTGATCCCTTTGAGTGGACAATGCATGTGGGTGAATATGATGTGTGTATCGTGTGTCATATTATATATGACAATGACAGTTATCTATGAAGCTGGTATTGTTCAGTTCTTAAGCTAGAGTGCAAGTCTAGGGAATCAAACTAATAATGCAGCTTTCATACAAGTTGTCTACTGCATATGATAGTCTTAATACACCCACCCACACGCCAGTCCACACGCACACACAACACACACACACACACACACACACACACACACACACACACACACACACACACACACACACACACACACACACACACACACACACACACACACACACACACACACACACTGTCTGGCAGCAACTCACAGAGGACCTGAGGAGGATACACAGCAGCTCTTAACAGCTCTCATCGCCAACCTCTCAAAAACAACCCTTACATAAAAGCTTTACTCATCCTTTGTTCGTCAGCTGATTGCTCATGGAGATTATGTAAGGACATAGACTTTGAGTGGTCGAAAACAGACCCTGTCTGTCTGCTACCCAGTGAGCCATCTCTGACCCTTGACCTCTGAATTAATTATGGGTAAATGTTCATATGACACCCTATAGGTCTGGACCAGTGGCGACTCGTCATTCAGGTCAGGTGGGGCAACAACAACAAAAATGTGGGGGGGGGCTTCCCTGTTTTGCTTGTTATTTTGGCATTTACATGTCACATATCAGTTTGCAAACAATGTAAATAAACAAAAATTGAACTGAGTTAATAAAAGTGCATACAAACATGGTCTCTTTTCTGTTTTCTTGAGTAAGGCAGCTCCAAAATGCAGGTGTTTCAGCCTAGCTCAGTGCTTTCTGTGGTGGTGGGGGTAGCCAGCATGATTGGCTCAGTTTTCTGTCACTCATGGGACAGTACGTCACCCCCAATTCTAAGGTTAGAGCACGAAAATGTTTGCCCCTTGGGTTCTGCTATAGAGTTATATTAGAAGTGCCCATCCAAGAAGGCTCAAGATCATTGGCCACAGACAGAATGACATCAAATCACGTTATATCTACAGTAGCTTTCCTACCATAAATCCAGAGAATGCCAGACTATGATGACAAAGTTTGATGACAAAACCGCTGCGTCACCTTCATGTTTAAGTGAGCAAATCACAAGCCAAGATGAATCCAAAAATGTATTGTATGCTGCTGCATAAATGATGTAATATGCAATGGAGATATGTATACTGTAGCTGAGACAGTAATACTAAACGTATGTTGTGTGGTAAGCTGTTAGTAGCACATGTGCCTCACCCTAATAATTTGGTCCATTTTCACCGAGCTTTCATTGACTGTTTATATGTAAGAACGGCCTATGTTCTGAATTCTGTCACTGTACATTTCAGAAATGCTGAACAAATAGTTTTATTTACTACGTGGCGGCAGGTTGCCTAGATCGTTGGGCCAGTAACCAAACGGTTGCTGGATCGAATCCCCGAGCTGACAAGGTAAAAATCTGTCGTTTTGCCCCTGAACAAGGCGCTTAACCCGCGGTTCCCCGGGTGACGAAGACGTGGGTGTCGATTAAGGCAGCCCCCCGCACCTCTCTTATTCAGATTTCAGATGAATGCATTCAGTTGTACAACTGACTAGGTATCCCCCTTTCCTTTAAGTCCGTTGTCTCTCACTCATTATTGTCTTAATCGAAATTACGGATTGCCTCTTATCCGCTTGTCGTCCTCTTTTGCCATAGTTTCTACATCTCAATTGTCATTAGAAACCACATTTGTTTAAGCAAGTCAGCCATATCAGCTATGTTTTTTTTTAAAGGCAGTAAATGAGGCTGAATGAACTGTAGCAGTGGTAAGGTGTTGAGACTGTTGTTGGGAGAGCATTATGCAGGCCCTAACAGTTTGTGGCCACCGTTTGAGTGCAATTAATGTATTGTTTAGTGTTGTGGCTTTGCTGGCATGCATCCCACATCTTTTTGTTTGCCCCACCAAGACTCACATGCTAAAACCGCCACTGGCCTGGAAAAAAGTAGTGCATTACATAGGGGACTGTGTGATTTGAAAAACAACCTATGAGAGTAGTCTGTGTATGACAGTGTGTCTCTGAGCATGTACAGTGTGTACAGATGCAGTCAAATATATTACTGCACTTTACAATGAAGTGCAATGGAGCAGAATGTTCTGTTTCCTCTTTTCAAAACTGGTGGAATGGCTTTTCTACCCTGTAGGCACCTGAAACTTACCACAGGTCAGATAAATTACACAGTAAAGAGAATCATCTGAAAATTACCACAGGTCAGATAAATTACACAGTAAAGAGAATCATCTGAAACTTACCACAGGTCAGATAAATTACACAGTAAAGAGAATCACCTGAAACTTACCACAGGTCAGATACATTACACAGTAAAGAGAATCACCTGAAACTTATCACAGGTCAGATACATTACACAGTAAAGAGAATCATCTGAAACTTACCACAGGTCAGATACATTACACAATAAAGAGAATCACCTGAAACTTACCACAGGTCAGATACATTACACAGTAAAGAGAATCATCTGAAACTTACCACAGGTCAGATACATTACACAGTAAAGAGAATCATCTGAAACTTACCACCGGTCAGATAAATTACACAGTAAAGAGAATCACCTGAAACTTACCACAGGTCAGATACATTACACAGTAAAGAGAATCACCTGAAACATACCACAGGTCAGATACATTACACAGTAAAGAGAATCACCTGAAACTTACCACAGGTCAGATACATTACACAATAAAGAGAATCACCTGAAACTTACCACAGGTCAGATACATTACACAATAAAGAGAATCACTTGCCACCAACAACATTCATTTGAATGATTTACTTGTTTTACTTAGAAGTGAAAAATGATGTATGCGATTACGTGTGTGTGTGTGTGTGTGTGTGTGTGTGTGTGTGTGTGTGTGTGTGTGTGTGTGTGTGTGTGTGTGTGTGTGTGTGTGTGTGTGGTTATGTGTGTGTGTACTGTTGCTCTTTGCAAATCTCACCTATCCAGCCATGCCAGCAGGCTCTTGGCTGCAGCGATGAGGTCCACCACAGAGGTGAGGAAGTCGTTGGGCAGCTTGTGGGTGGCGCGGCCGTCATAGTGACCACTGCGACGCCTCCCTGTGATGAAGTTCTGCAGGTTCTTGGCTGAGGCATTCAGCTTGTGGGATAGAGTCTTCAGATTCTCTGTCTCCAGACCGTAGTTCTGAGAGAGAGAAAGAGAGAGAGAGAGAGAGAGAGACAGAGAGAGAGAGAGACAGAGAGAGGAGATAGAGAGAGAGATAGAGAGAGGAGACAGAGACAGAGACAGAGACAGAGAGAGAGAGGAGCCAGAGACAGAGACAGAGAGAGAGGAGACAGAGAGAGGAGATAGAGAGAGAGAGAGAGAGAGAGAGAGAGAGGAGACAGAGACAGAGAGAGAGGAGACAGAGAGAGGAGATAGAGAGAGAGAGAGGAGACAGAGACAGAGAGAGAGAGGAGATAGAGGAGACAGAAAGAGAGACAGAGAGAGAGAGAGACAGAGAGAGACAGAGAGAGAGGAGACAGAGACAGAGAGAGAGAGAGGAGACAGAGACAGAGAGAGAGAGAGAGAGAGAGAGAGAGAGATAGAGAGAGAGAGAGAGAGAGAGAGAGAGAGAGAGAGAGGAGACAGAGAGAGGAGACAGAGAGAGGAGACAGAGAGAGAGGATTTGGTTGACTCTCGTTGTGATTATCACCGGGAAACTACAGAAACTTCAGAGCCAATATAATACACAATTACAGAAAGTTCACTGCCATGGAGTGCATTTTGCCAAAGAAGATAGTGTGTGTAGAAGATAGTGTGTGTAGACTCTAGTGTGTGTAGAACAAAGTGCACACTAACCAGTAAGTCACATCCATTACATGTGAAGGCAACTAAAGGAGAAAATTAAAGGTTACTAACTTTCCCAAAAGCTGTAAATATACTGTATGACAATGTTGTTTAGATAATCAAGTCAACAGTAATCATAAAAATGCTCCCTAAACTCCCTTTCACGTTAACATTGTTCACCCTCATTCAAAGGAAGGGAATGTGGCATAAACACACAATTCACTGTAACATGTTTCTTTCCATACAGGCAGAGAAAGTAAGGGATTAAAAGTGTGTTAAATAAAAAGCCAGTCGTACTGACAGGGGCTCACAGGGAGTCTAGCCTGCCTGCATATGCCTGCCTCTGTGTGACAAACATGCGAGGATCTAACAGAACCAGTGACCCATCAGACCCGCCCCCCACTCCCCCTCCAGCTGTCACCTCGCATGTGTGGGGAAACCAGAATACTCATTACCCGCTACCCACAATGCCCCGCTGCACGTGGGGGCCTGTGGGCGTCTGTCATGAGAGGGTTTCTTGGAGGGGGGCTGGCCGATGAGTAATCATATTTAATACAGTGCCTGACTGTGCCTGACTGACTGACTTAACCAAATCCCAGTTACATAAGGGGCTTTGGGAGTGAAGGCGAGCTTACCCGTACGGCTAGGGAGGATGAGTGGGCTTCAGATAACATCTGTGACCTCTGACTGCTGACTCTCTATCCCTTCCTCTCTCTATCCCTTCCTCTCTCTATCCCTTCCTCTCTCTATCCCTTCCTCTCTCTATCCCCTCCTCTCTCTATCCCCTCCTCTCTCTATCCCTTCCTCTCTCTATCCCCTCCTCTCTCTATCCCCTCCTCTCTCTATCCCCTCCTCTCTCTATCCCCTCCTCTCTCTATCCCCTCCTCTCTCTATCCCCTCCTCTCTCTATCCCTTCCTCTCTCTATCCCTCCCCTCTCTCTATCCCTCCCCTCTCTATCCCCTCCTCTCTCTATCCCTTCCTCTCTCTATCCCTTCCTCTCTCTATCCCCTCCTCTCTCTATCCCCTCCTCTCTCTATCCCCTCCTCTCTCTATCCCCTCCTCTCTCTCTATTCCATCTTCTCTCTCTCTCTCTATCCCTGCCTCTCTCTATCCCCTCCTCTCTCTATCCCTTCCTCTCTCTATCCCTCCCCTCTCTATCCCCTCCTCTCTCTATCCCCTCCTCTCTCTATCCCCTCCTCTCTCTATCCCCTCCTCTCTCTATCCCCTCCTCTCTCTATCCCTCCCCTCTCTCTATCCCTTCCTCTCTCTATCCCTCGCCTCTCTATCCCCTCCTCTCTCTATCCCCTCCTCTCTCTATCCCTTCCTCTCTCTATCCCCTCCTCTCTCTATCCCTTCCTCTCTCTATCCCCTCCTCTCTCTATCCCCTCCTCTCTCTATCCCTTCCTCTCTCTATCCCTCCCCTCTCTATCCCCTCCTCTCTCTATCCCTTCCTCTCTCTATCCCCTCCTCTCTCTATCCCTTCCTCTCTCTATCCCTTCCTCTCTCTATCCCCCTCCTCTCTCTATCCCCTCCTCTCTCTATCCCTTCCTCTCTCTATCCCTCCCCTCTCTATCCCCTCCTCTCTCTATCCCCTCCTCTCTCTATCCCTTCCTCTCTCTATCACCTCCTCTCTCTATCCCCTCCTCTCTCTATCCCCTCCTCTCTCTATCCCTTCCTCTCTCTATCCCCTCCTCTCTCTATCCCTTCCTCTCTCTATCCCTCCCCTCTCTATCCCCTCCTCTCTCTATCCCCTCCTCTCTCTATCCCTTCCTCTCTCTATCACCTCCTCTCTCTATCCCCTCCTCTCTCTATCCCCTCCTCTCTCTATCACCTCCTCTCTCTATCCCTTCCTCTCTCTATCCCCTCCTCTCTCTATCCCCTCCTCTCTCTATCCCTTCCTCTCTCTATCCCCTCCTCTCTCTATCCCCTCCTCTCTATCCCCTCATCTCTCTATCCCCTCCTCTCTATCCCCTCCTCTCTCTATCCCCTCCTCTCTCTATCCCCTCCTCTCTCTATCCCCTCCTCTCTCTATCCCCTCCTCTCTCTATCCCCTCCTCTCTCTATCCCTTCCTCTCTCTATCCCCTCCTCTCTCTCTATTCCATCTTCTCTCTCTCTCTCTATCCCTGCCTCTCTCTATCACCTCCTCTCTCTATCCCCTCCTCTCTCTATCCCCTCCTCTCTCTATCCCCTCCTCTCTCTATCCCTTCCTCTCTCTATCCCTCGCCTCTCTATCCCCTCCTCTCTCTATCCCCTCCTCTCTCTATCCCTTCCTCTCTCTATCCCTCCCCTCTCTATCCCCTCCTCTCTCTATCCCTTCCTCTCTCTATCCCTTCCTCTCTCTATCCCCTCCTCTCTCTCTATTTCCCCTCCCCCCACTCTCTCTCTATCCCCTCCTCTCTCTATCCCCTCATCCTCTCTCTATCCCCTCCCCTCCTCTCTCTATCCCTTCCTCTTTCTATCCCCTCCTCTCTCTCTATTCCATCTTCTCTCTCTCTCTCTCTCTCTCTCTATCCCTTCCTCTCTCTATCCCCTCCTCTCTCTATCCCTTCCTCTCTCTCTATTTCCCCTCCCCCCCACTCTCTCTCTATCCCCTCCTCTCTCTATCCCCTCATCCTCTCTCTATCCCCTCCCCTCCTCTCTCTATCCCTTCCTCTTTCTATCCCCTCCTCTCTCTCTATTCCATCTTCTCTCTCTCTCTCTATCCCTGCCTCTCTCTATCCCCTCCTCTCTCTATCCCTTCCTCTCTCTATCCCCTCCTCTCTCTATCCCTTCCTCTCTCTATCCCTTCCTCTCTCTATCCCTTCCTCTCTCTATCCCCTCCTCTCTCTCTATTTCCCCTCCCCCCCACTCTCTCTCTATCCCCTCCTCTCTCTATCCCCTCATCCTCTCTCTATCCCCTCCCCTCCTCTCTCTATCCCTTCCTCTTTCTATCCCCTCCTCTCTCTCTATTCCATCTTCTCTCTCTCTCTCTCTCTCTCTATCCCTTCCTCTCTCTATCCCCTCCTCCTCTCTCTATCCCCTCCCCCCCTCTCTCTCTCTATCCCCTCCTCTCTCTCTATCCCCTCCCCCTCTCTCTCTATCCTTTCCTCTCTCTATCCCCTCCACCTCTCTCTATCCCCTCCCCCCCTCTCTCTGTCTATCCCCTCCTCTCTCTATCCCCACCTCCTCTCTCTATCCCCTCCTCTCTCTCTATCCCCTCCCTCTCTCTCTATTCCCTCCTCTCCCTCTCTATCCCCTCCCTCTCTCTAGCCCCTCCTCTCTCTCTATTCCCTCCTCTCTCTCTCTATCCCCTCTCTCTCTCTCTATCCCCTCCCTCTCTCTCTATTCCCTCCTCTCCCTCTCTATCCCCTCCCTCTCTCTAGCCCCTCCTCTCTCTCTATTCCCTCCTCTCTCTCTCTAGCCCCTCCTCTCTCTCTCTCTCCCTCTCTCTCTATTCTCTCCTCTCTTTCTATCCCCTCCTCTCCCTCTCTATCCCCTCCCTCTCTCTAGCCCCTCCTCTCTCTCTATTCCCTCCTCTCTCTCTCTATCCCCTCCTCTCTCTATCCCCTCCTCTCTCTCTATCCCTTCCTCTCTCTAGCCCCTCCTCTCTCTCTCTCTCCCTCTCTCTCTATTCTCTCCTCTCTTTCTATCCCCTCCTCTCCCTCTCTATCCCCTCCCTCTCTCTAGCCCCTCCTCTCTCTCTATTCCCTCCTCTCTCTCTCTATCCCCTCCTCTCTCTATCCCCTCCTCTCTCTATCCCCTCCTCTCTCTATCCCCTCCCTCTCTCTAGCCCCTCCTCTCTTTCTCTATTCCCTCCTCTCTCTCTCTATCCCCTCCCTCTCTCTAGCCCCTCCTCTCTCTCTATTCCCTCCTCTCTCTCTCTATCCCCTCTCTCTCTCTCTAGCCCCTCCTCTCTTTCTCTATTCCCTCCTCTCTCTCTCCCTCTCTCTCTATTCTCTCCTCTCTTTCTATCCCCTCCTCTCCCTCTCTATCCCCTCCCTCTCTATATCCCCTCCTCTCTCTATATATCCCCTCCTCTCTCTCTATCCCCTCCTCGCTCTATCCCCTCCTCTCTCTCTCATCACTCCTTCCCTCTCACCATCAAATAAAATAATATTTTATTTGTCACATGCTTTGTAAACAACAGGTGATAACTAACAGTGAAATGCTTATTTACGGGCCCTTCCCAACAATGCAGAGACAAAAATAATTATAAAAAAATAATAATAAATAATAATAAAAAAGAAAATAATAACACAAGGAATAACTACACAATGAGTAAGGATAACTTGGCTATATACACAGGGTACCAGTACCGAGTCGATGTGCAGGGGTACGAGGTAATTGAGGTAGATATGTACATATAGGTAGGGACAAAGTGACTAAGTAACAGGATATACACTGAGTATACCAAACATTAGGAACCTTCCTAATATTGAATTGAACCCCTCTCTTTTTCCCTCAGAAAAGCCTCAATTCATTGGGGCATGGACTCTACAAGGTGTCGAAAGCGTTCCACATGGATGCTGGCCCATGTTGACTCCAATGCTTCTCACAGATGTGTCAAGTTGGTTGGATGTCCTTTGGGTGGTGGACATTCTTGATACACACAGGAAATTGTTGAGTGTGAAAAACACAGCAGTGTTGCAATTCTTGACACAAACCGGGGTGCCTGGCACCTACTACAGTACCATACCCCGATCAAAGGCATTTAAATATTTTGTCTTGCCCATTCACCCTCTGAATGGCACACAATTCATGTCTCAAGGCTTAAAAATCCTTCTTTAACCTGTCTCCTCCCCTTCATCTAAACTGATTGAAGTGGATTTAACATGGATCTATGAAGTGGATCATAGATTTCACCTGAATTCACCTGGTCTTAATGTTTTGTACACTAAGTGCATAATAAACAGTAACAGCAGTGTATGTGATGAGCCAGAAGAGTTTGTGCAAAAAGGGTCAATGCAAATAGCCCGGGTAACTAGAGTTGACGTTGGAAGTTTACATACACTTAGGTTTGAGTCATTAAAACTTGTTTTTCAACCACTCCACACATTTCATGTTAACAAACTATAGTTTTGGCAAGCCGGTTAGGACATCTACTTTGTGCATGACACAAGTACTTTTTCCAACAATTGTTTACAGACAGATTATTTCACTTATAATTCACTGTATCACAATTCCAGTGGGTCAGAAGTTTACATACACTAAGTTGACTGTGCCTTTAAACAGCTTGGAAAATTCCAGAAAAGTATGTCATGGCTTTAGAAGCTTCTGATAGGCTAATTGGCATAATTTGAGTCAATTGGAGGTGTACCTGTGGATCTATTTCAAGGCCTAACTTCAAACTCACTGCCTCTTTGCTTGATGTCATGGGAAAATCTAAAGAAATCAGCCAAGACCTCAGAAAATAAATTGTAGACCTCCACAAGTCTGGTTCATCCTTGGGAGCAATTTCCAAACGCCTGAAGGTACCACGTTATTCTGTACAAACAATAGTACGCAAGTATAAACACCATGGGACCACGCAGCCGTCATACCGCTCAGGAAGGAGACGTGTTCTGTCTCCTAGAGATTAATGTACTATGGTGCGAATAGTGCAAATCAATACGAGAACAACAGTAAAGGACCTTGTGAAGATGCTGGAGGAAACAGGTACAAAAGTATCTATATCCACAGTAAAACGAGTCCTATATCGACATAACCTAAAAGGCCGCTCAGCAAGGAAGAAGCCACTGCTCCAAAACCGCCATAAAAAAGCCAGACTACGGTTTGCAACTGCACATGGGGACAAAAATCGTACTTTTTGGAGAAATGTCCTCTGGTCTGATGAAACAAAAATAGAACTGTTTGGTCATAATGACCATCGTTATGTGTGGAGGAAAAAGGGGGAGCTTGCAAGCTGAAGAACACCATCCCAACCGTGAAACACGGGGGTGGCAGTATCATGTTGTGGGGGTGCTTTGCTGCAGGAGGGACTGGTGCACTTCACAAAATAGATGGCAACATGAGGAAGGGAAATTATGTGGATATATTGAAGCAACATCTCAAGACATCAGTCAGGAAGTTAAAGCTTGATCGCAAATGGGTCTTCCAAATGGACAATGACCACAAGCATACTTCAATAGTTGTGGCAAAATGGCTTAAGGACAACAAAGTCAAGGAATTGGAGTGGCCTTCATAAAGCCCTGACCTCCCTCCTATAGAAAATGTGTGGGCAGAACTGAAAAAGAGTGTGCGAGCAAGGAGGCCTACAAACCTGACCCAGTGACACCAGCTCTGTCAGGAGGAATCGGCCAAAATTCACCCAACTTATTGTGGGAAGCTTGTGGAAGGCTATCCGAAACGTTTGACCCAAGTTAAACAATTTAAAGGAAATGCTACCAAATACTAATTGAGTGTAAGTAAGCTTCTGACCCACTGGGAATGTGATGAAAGAAATAAAAGGTTAAATAAATCATTCTCTCCACTATTATTCTGACATTTCACATTCTTAAAATAAAATGGTGATCCTAACTGACCTAAGACAGGGAATTTTTACTAGGATTAAAAGTCAGGAATTGTGAAAAACTGAGTTTAAATGTATTTGGCTAAGGTGTATGTAAACTTCCGACTTCAACTGTATTTGTTATCTATTTAACTAACTATTTAACAGTCTTATGGCTTGGGAGTAGAAGCTGTCCAGAGTCCTGTTGGTTCCAGATTTGGTGCATCTGTACCGCTTGCCATGTGGTAGCAGAGAGAACTGTCTATGAGACAGCCTACAGGGAGTTCAGAGACCTGGCAGTGTGGTGTCAGGACAACAACCTCTCCCTCAACATCAGCAAGACAAAAGAGCTGATAGTGGACTACAAGAAACAGAGGACCGAACACACTCTCATGCACATTGATGGGGCTGTAGTGGAGCCGGTTGAGAGGTTCAAGTTCCTCTGTGTCCACATCACTAAGGAATTATCATGGTCCACTCACCAACACAGTCGTGAAGAGGGCATGACAATGCCTCATCTCCCTCAGGAGGCTGAAAAGGTTCAGCATGGGCCCTCAGATCCTCAAAGAGTTCTACAACTGCATCATTGAGAGCATCTTGACTGGCTGCATCACTGCTTGGTATGGCAACTGCTTGGCATCCGACCGCAAGGCGCTACAGAGAGAGTTCGTACGGCCCACTACATCACTAGGGCCGAGCTCCCTGTCATCCAGGACCTCTATACCAGGCGGTGTCAGAGGAAGGCCCTAAAAATTGTCAAAGACTCCAGCCACCCAAGTCATAGACTGTTCTCTCTACTACCGCTTGGCAAATGGTACCAAGTCACCAAGTCTGGAACCAACAGGAACCTGAACAGCTTCTACCCCCAAGCCATAAGACTGCTAAATAGTTTGTTAAATAGATATCCCGCCTCACTCGTTTCCCTTTATTCCCATCAATCTCACCCACTCAATCTTTACTCGGATCCTCTCTCTTCTCTCTCATCCTCTACCTCCCCTTTTTCTCTATATCTATTATTTTCTGTTGGTCATCGTTCTTTATCATGCATGTGTCACACCCACCCAAACCACCCTAGAAGCTGGTATGATTGTGTTGTGTGTTTGGGGTGGTGTGATTGTGTTGTGTGTTTGGAGTGGTATGATTGTGTTGTGTGTTTGGGGTGGTGTCATTGTGTTGTGTGTTTGGGGTGGTGTGATTGTGTTGTGTGTTTGGGGTGGTGTGATTGTGTCTGTACAGTATGTGTGGGGTGGCAGAGAGAATAGAAAATTAGTCCAGGGGATTATCAGAGATTATCAATGTTTATTTTCTGTGAGTGACTATCCCTCCAGCATACAGATGGAACAAGGGAAATTAACTGACAAACAGGGCAATTACCTGATCTGTCACAACACTGTCAGCCTAAAACAGATATTAGCCAACCGTGAATATGTCAACAACTAATTATCAATAATCAGAAAGAAAATCCAACCTAAAGGGAATACTGAATGATAGAATGTCCTAAAATGGACACAGACGTCAGACAAACAAAACATACAAGATGGAACAAGAGTCTGAAATGCTGTCAGCGCAGAAATGCTTTAACATATCCCAGCACTTCACTCCTAAACTGTAAAGACTCTTACAGTTAAGCCCTACGCCAGCTGCCTGTCTGACCTCTCTAAAAGGGGTCTTCACTATGGCCAAAAAACAAGGGCTTGGTTTCCCGGACACAGATTAAGCCTAGACCTAGACTTTTTGAGTTGGTCTCTGGATGGTTCTCTGACTTCCTGACTTGAGTCACACTCTTTGGTGGGTTCATCGGTCCTCAATGATTCTCAACTCCTAATATTGAGCAAATTACAATCACTGGAGTATATGACATAGACTTTGAAAAAGCCCCCGTGAATAGGCTACTAGTGTGGCAAGTTCTACTGGTTGGTGGTAAGCTTTCTTGACTTGGTAAATCATTTTTGCAAAAACATGGCTAACCTTTGTTTAACCAGTTAAACAGCTGCTATTTTAGTGCAAATGTGTTTGGAGTTAACTTTCTAGCTAATAGGCAGTTGAGAGTTTACACTTTATCTTCCAATTATAATGTGGGGAGGTCAAAATAGTGAAAAACGATCTACCATATCTATTAATTTTTTAAATAAAAGCTGATTACTTCGCCTTGCCATTATCATTCACCTGATGATAAGACAAGACGTGAAAAAAAAAGTTTGGTAACATATGATGGGAGTCCCTGGGCAAGAAAAGGTTGAAGACCCCTGCTCTGGAGGGGAATGAAATGACTGAGTGAAAGGGATGGAGGACTCACCAGGGCACAGAGTAGGTCCACAGCCTCCAGGATGAGCTCCTGGTGTCCGATGCGGGACACTCCCAGGTCCTCCAGCTCCTGGTGGGTGATACGAAGCAGCTGGTCTCCTCCCACCTTCTCTCTCTCAAACGTCTTAATGTACTGCAGCAGACAGTCATCCAGCCCTGGAGGGAGAGGAGGAAATGACACGGTGAAAACTCTCATTACATAGGGATATATTCAGGTAAACAGATTTGTATTGGCTTACTCCTCTCTGCTGCTATCTGCTACTACTTTATACACAAGTATTGATTCATGTATAATTGAAATAAATAAATAGCATATATAGCATATTATTTTGAGAGACAACATTTAAGTAACAATAATCTTGGTATCAACTCCATCTATCCAGATTATTACCAAGACCAATGCAGGCAGTGTGTTTCAGATGTAAGCTCCAATAACCTGTCTCTCACAGGCATCAGTCTAAATATTGTGTGTGAAGATGTTATGTTATCTGGTCAGGGCTGTGTGAAGAAACTCACTCTTATCAGTTCAGCTCTGGAGTCCTGAGGGGTTTACAGTGACTCTATCGCTCCACCTTGTCTCCCCCCCACTCTCTCTCTCTATCTCTGACTGTGTGTGTGTGTGAGTGTGTGTGTGTGTGTGTGTTTGTGTCTCTCATTTCTGGGCTTTGAAACTGCAGCCTGTGAGTGTGTGCCAGTGCTTGGTTTAACGAAAATGGACAAACAGAGATCTCAGATATGAACATAGTGCCTTTCTGGGCATCGCTGAACAGATATACACACACAGACTCACCAAGCTTTAATCAACCACGTCACACAGACCTCCACACATGTCCAACAAATCACAGTGGTATGTACAACCCACAAACAACCAACCCTTTCCACATACCATTACATACGCATAACCCCTACGCATACCATTACATACAACCGTCCTAATATTATTTGTGTAGTTCTTTCCACACAAAGAACTAAACAAAAAGTATAATATCTTTATTAAGACCATGACACATTCAAACACTCTCACATTTACCGCACACTTACAGTCCACTCATAACCAACAGTTGACACAGGTCTTTCATGAGCAAACATTTAGCCCCACACTAAACCCACTTGAAACACAGAACCATCTTTCCATCCTTCCCTCCTTCCATCCTTCCCTCCTTCCATCCTTCCATCCTTCCCTCCTTCCATCCTTCCCTCCTTCCATCCTTCCATCCTTCCCTCCTTCCATCCTTCCCTCCTTCCCTCCTTCCCTCCTTCCATCCTTCCATCCTTCCCTCCTTCCATCCTTCCCTCTCCAGTTTGAACAGAGGAGCTGTTCAAACGGATCCTCCTATCCCACTGGCATACAAACACAGCGATAGCACCATCTCTGTCATTATCTCTGAAAGCTTTCATTCACAGCTGTACAAACGCTATCTGTCACTGTCTGACTAAATCTGGACTCAACACTCACACAGACACACACATTCGCTCCAGCACTGACACAGACTGCTGTCTCACACACACACACACACACACACACACACACACACACACACACACACACACACACACACACACACACACACACACACACACACACACACACACACACACACACACCATGGATCTCATCTCAAGGACTGTTGTCTCAAATAGTAGCAGACCTACTTGGCAGAGCTTTGTGTTGTCATGGAAACGCCCCCCCCCCCCCGCTCTTCATGGATGGTGACATTGTCCTCACATTGGCTAAGATACCGATACACATATAAACACACACACACACACACACAAACACATGTAAACACACATATACATGTGGAGAGAAAGCAGAACCAGTCAGGTTGTGTGTTTTGGTCCAGAGCACAGCAGCTCAATTTTCCTCATCTCTCTGTCTCAGTGTTTCTCAATCTCTCCCTCATCCACTCTCATCCACTCTCCCACACTCGTTCTCTCCTTTCTCCTCCCTCAGTCAGCCTCCCACAAAGAAGGCTGTGGAGCCCTCATCTCCTCCTTTTGATTCAATCTCAGTGTGTTCTCGGGCCTGGACCTAATGAAGCATTCGGCTCAAGTTCAACTGGCAGAGAAATTATGGAGAAGCAGAAAGAGGAGAGTTCCATGGCTTTGCATACAATTTAAGGGCTTAACAAATCAGCCTCTTTACCCAGTTAATCAAGACGCATTTGTCAATGGAGAAATCCCCATGTTGCTATAGAAACCATGCAGTGGGGTTTGGAGTAGTGGCTCCTGCAAGACAACAAGACAACAATACTGTAACTAAACATGTAAGTGAAAAGGTAGAGACATAGAAAAGACCCTTCTAACGTCTTCCCACCAAAACAAGCAGGGACATTGTCTAAAGTATGAATGCTCTGCCTCTCCAGATAACAGAGCTATCTCCCTACATAAACACAGTAATCTGTTCTAAAGGACAAATAGGTATTTGTCCTTTAAACACCTATATTACACCTCAATTCAGAGATGGGCTTTGTCATTCTAAATGGGCACAGCAACCCTTCTATAACAAACTAGCCTAGCTTCCCCCCACTTTGCAGAGACATTCCCCCTTAATCAACTGGCCTGGCCTCCTTAAACAAACAGAGCTATTCTTTGTGATGAGACCAATGGATGAGACAGACAGCCACCCTGACTGGGAAGAGCACCCAGAGAGACACAGAGAGAGATGAGACATCTGATTAAGAGACTATTAATCCGCTAGTAATTGAGGCTGCGGTGAGTAAGTTGTGTTTAGTGCTGTGGTACATTATTGTGTTGGCTTTGTAGGGGAGGGGCACTATGCTAATCTACATCATTGATCAATGTCAAGAGACATGGGCAGGGTGCCAGCCAGTCAGATCAAAACACACACACACACACACACACACACACTCAAAGTGTAAGACGATAAACACACTTTAACCAGAGAAACATGCTGTAAATGTGCACACACATACTCTATAGTCTATACATACACACACTCACATACCCATCATATGGCACATAATAATATTCAATAAACTATCAAAATAAAGAAAGTCGCACACACCATGTACTAACCAGCAATTGAATGGGTATTTACAAACGTTTCGATATCACTGTGCCTTCCTCAGGGCCAGTGTGTGACTTTCTTTATTTTGATAGTTTGAAGTTTATTCGCCGTTAGTCAGCACCTCCACACAAACTCATTTTTCTGGGTGTGCGCCAGCTCATGTTTTTTAATCACATAATAATATTCAAACATCAAATGCATGCAATGTTATGCAACACAAGTGAGGAAATTGGTCTAATTTTCGACATGATTCTGCTAGGGCAGTGCATTACAGCTTAGATAGCTTGACAATCATCTCAGTAATTGCCTTTAGCACAAATGTATGGCAGGTGTTGTGTGTGAAAATAACAAATTTAAGATAAAAAAAAACTATTTTCATAAAACCCTTAGCTTGAACATTAGCCAAGTATTTGCAGCTTTCTAAACCAGGGGTTGGAACCGGTTCAGGGAACAGAACCGAAAGCTGGAAAAGAACAACATTTTTCAAGGAACAGAAACGGAACCTGGAACAAAAGTTATCCATACTGTTCTAGAACAGAAACATTATTTTAAAAGCATGGGAACCAGTTAATAACATTATTTTACATTCCAGGCATTTTTCAGTGGCATCTTGTGCCATAGGCTACACTTGTCTGTCCATCACGCATGTAATCAACTAGCTTGCCTGCTCTATGTGCACTGGTTGGTGAAGTAATTTAATGAGCTAATTGAAAATATATATATATTTCACATGTTAAAAAAGGAACAGAAAGGAACAATATAAACCGGTACTTTTTGAGGGTTAAAAACGGTTCAGAACTTTATTTGCTGGTCGGAACAGTGGAACGAAACAAAAACAATTGTGGTTCTGTTCAGAACGTTCCAACCCCTGGTTTAAAATGCAATACATTTGCAATTAAATTATATGTGCAAAATACACAGTTCACCCTTCATTTAAAATACTATTTTCCATAAGTGGAGGGGTTTCTCAGGTCTTTGTCGGTGCTTAGAGAGTAGAGCGCTTGGACAGCGCCAGGAGGATGCAGAGTGGCATTATGGGAAGGTCACTAGGTGCTCCTATTTGGCCTCAGGTGACATCACTGAACCCTATGCTAATAACGGAACCTCTGAATGGTAATGATGAGGTGGAGATGCTGTGGGCCCTTGCGACAGGGAGTATAAGAATGGATCCGAGACAAGATCACACAAACTCCATTTCCTTTCCTTTGTGACTGTGGCGTCTTCCTCCATCCCTCACTTCACATCCCCATTACTAGGCTCTGGGCCTAGAACTTGTCTCAGCTCCACTCATCAGATGTGGCTGGGCCACTGTAGGGCTCTCTGAGATCCAAGCTCAGTTTCTTCCAGTCCTCATCTCCTCTCCATCTCTTCCAGTATGCAATATCTTCTCTCCATCAGCTCTGAATATCATCATTATTATCCTTTTACTCTCTCTTCTGCCATTCCCTTTTACTCTTCCATTACATCCCTCTAATCCTCCTATTCCTCTTGTCTTTCCAGGCAAATGCACATACATGCCTATCCACACACACACACACACACACACACACACACACACACACACACACACACACACACACACACACACACACACACCTTGACTACTATGTACTCTTGTACTGAACTCATGAACTACTTTGTGTCTGATCCCAGCAGTCAGGCACGAGTGTGTCTGTCTCAGTCAGCCAGCTGAGCTGTTGTGTATGTTTGGAGATTGACTGAATCTTTGAGTGAGTGTGTTTTGAGGCAGTGGAGGCGTGAATAAGTAAATGAACAAGTGGTTGGAGCATCACTGCGAGGTTAAAATCCTCCACATGAGTACTCTGCTCAGCAGAGACAAACAACACATTACACAGTAATACCGACATATATGAAAACAGACATACACAGGCATGTGATACACACAAAACACATGACAGTAACACACAATTAATTTAAACAATAACATAGAATGGACAGAAAACATACCCTCTCTCAAATGAATATGCATGCCCCCCCATGAATATGCATGCCTTTTGGCCTACATTATCTAAACACGTCTGAGAAATGTATTAAGTGTTACCGCTAAACTTAATTCTAAACTGGAGTCAGTAGTTCATACAATTCCTATTGGAAGAAGAGGATGGGAGGTGAAAAACATCTATTTGAGGTGGTGTGTGTGTGTGTGTGTGTGTGTGTGTGTGTGTGTGTGTGTGTGTGTGTGTGTGTGTGTGTGTGTGTGTGTGTGTGTGTGTGTGTGTGTGTGTGTTTTTTTGCTTGGAAAGACAAGAGGAATAGGAGGATTAAAGGGATGTAATGGAAGAGTAAAAGGGAATGGCAGAAGAGAGAGTAAAAGGGAATGGCAGAAGAGAGAGTAAAAGGGAATGGCAGAAGAGAGAGTAAAAGGGAATGGCAGAAGAGAGAGTAAAAGGGAATGGCAGAAGAGAGAGTAAAAGGGAATGGCAGAAGCGAGAGTAAAAGGGAATGGCAGAAGAGAGAGTAAAAGGGAATGGCAGAAGAGAGAGTAAAAGGGAATGGCAGAAGAGAGAGTAAAAGGGAATGGCAGAAGAGAGAGTAAAAGGGAATGGCAGAAGAGAGAGTAAAAGGGAATGGCAGAAGAGAGAGTAAAAGGGAATGGCAGAAGAGAGAGTAAAAGGGAATGGCAGAAGAGAGAGTAAAAGGACAATAATGATGATATTCAGAGCTGTTGGAGAGAAGAGAAAGAGATTGCATATTGGAAGAGATGGTGACCCACCGGGCACAGAAGTCCATTCAACGTCTATTCCACATTGGTACAACTTAATTTTATTGAAATGACGTGGAAACAACGTTGATTCAACCAGCGTGTTCCCAGTGGGAAGGTGATGAGGACTGAAAGAAATTGAGCTTGGATCTCCGAGAGCTGGCCCAGCCACAACTTCTGGGCCCAGGGAGCCTAGTGAGTGTTAAAGATAGGCTTACCAACTGCAGTTACCGCAGGCCACAGTGGCTCAAAAGCACATAGGGCACTACCACCATCTGGTTGAGCATCTCTCCAAAGCAACATGGGCCTACCGCCAACCTTCATCCATTGCCTCGCACACAATACATCTCTCATATGAATCACCCGAAGTAGCACCACATCCATCTTATTATCTTCATCCAAGATATAACTATTACTGCATTATTACCACCACCTGTGTTGCAGATCTGAAATAGTATTTTTGGATGTAGTTAATATTTGGTATAATATAATATTTAGTAATATATTCTCTCATCTTTGACTTTCACTTAGATGGGACTCAGAGAATCAAACAACTATCTCAGCTCCACATCCACAGAAATTAAATAAGGTATTTTAGATACATTAGTGTCTCTCTTATTGACATTTCGGTTTGTTCCATTAATTATATTCTGCATATTCGGAACCATCAAATGCTTAATTTCAAATACCTACAGGTTTTACTGTAAATACTTTTTTCCCTTCAGTGTCATTCATCCCAATGCCTTCATTTCAGTGGATAATTTCTCCCATAATGGCAATATTCAGACCGATCTGAAATGCCATTTAAAAGGCAAAGACTGCCTCCATACAGAACTCTTTCAATTACCAATAAACCAACTCATCCACCAGTGCTTTGAAATGTTCTCAGGTCCAAGTCTATATCACTGCCAATTCCACAGCCCACATTTAAATTGAAATTTGAATTCCATTAGTGGTATAGAGAGCCCACATAGTAAATAATATAATATAATAGATTATCAATTTGTTGCCATTATAATTTAATATGTTATTTCTGAGGTCCAGCAGGTGTTTTTGTTTCACCTAGTCGCCAGTGATGGCACTAGCCTCGCACTGTTTATTGATCGGAGTTAGGCGCATTTGGTGCCGTTATACTTGAGTCCAGAGAATATATATTTCCCAGCATTTTGTGTGCAGGTTGATTGGCAACATCTAATGCACATCTTGAAACCGTGGCGTACCTTTCATCCAGTCCACCACTTGACTCGAACTCCACTTGCTCACAGGCTCCATGACCAGAGCCATTGTAGAAGTTTTTCAGGTCTCGCCTGACAAAAGAAACGCTCCAACAAGCACAAAATTCTCAAATGTTTGGTTCTGTAATCCGTTTTCCTGTTTTATAAGAACGACGAAGGAGGTCCAACGGATCCGAGACTACGTTATTTTCTGGGTGGCTTGATTCGAGTCGGATAGAGTTATACACATTCCTCTGCGGTTGGTGCTTGTTGTGTTGTGCGCTCGAATAGCTCCCTTGTTTGTCATTAATGCCAGGCTGCTGCACGATTCTGGTGGCACCGTCCGCGACCCTCTCACCAATTCATCTCATACTATCCTAAAGAGAAGGCATGTAGTGGCGTCTGTGGGTTTATTTCCCAGTCGCACCGTGCGGTCCACGCATTTTCCTTCTAGACTGCTACCACCCCATCTGTGAGTCACACAAGCGCTTGAAAGCTCCCCCCTCCCTCTCCCCCTCCCCCTCATCAGACGAACGTTCACTTTATCTCCCTCCTCTTTCTCTCCCTCTCGCCCATGTTTCCCTCGCGTCTTTGTCGTTGCTCACGCCTCCATCATACAAGCAAGCGCAGCCTAGTGGAAACGACGCTCGTAACTGAAGCGAGCATACTGTAATATCTCCTTCTCTTATTCTAATCCTCTGGGAAGACAGATTTAGGCATTCAATAAAACATTAATTGATCTGGTTAATTAACATTATGAAAGAGAAGAACGAGACTATTGCAATTTATTTGTATTTTTATTTGAAATAATAGATAATCAATTTAATAGCACAAGATGTATAATAATATGGAATACTTGCACCTCTATATTTTATGAGTTTTTATTGAAAGCTTCTGATAAAAGCCTATTAATTATTAATGGTGCAATCTGCAATTGCGGCTACATTCATTTTTGGACTTAGGTAGGGTATGGGTTACCCTATTATAAGATAATAATGAAAGTATGGGCGTTTATTTTAATTGATTATTAACATGAACTAATAGTCCTTGCTTAAAGGGAAAATCTGTAATTGATACATTGATTTTTAGACTTTAAATTAATGATACACTAACTACCAAATATATGTGGACACCTGCTCACCGAACATCCTATTCCAAAATCATGGGCATTAATATGGAGTTAACCCCCCCTTTGCATCTATAACAGCCTCCACTCTTCTGGGAAGGCTTTCCACTAGATGTTGGAACATTGCTGCGGGAACTTGCTTCCATTCAGCCACAAGAGCATTAGTGAGGTCAGGCACTGATGTTGGGCGATTAGGCCTGGCTCGCAGTCGGCGTTCCAGTTCATCTAAAAAATAGCCTCCAACACTCTACTCAACAAACTGGATGCAGTCTATCACAGTGCCATATGTTTTGTCACCAAAGCCCCATACACTACCCACCATTGCGACCTGTACGCTCTCGTTGGTTGGCCCTCGCTTCATACTCGTTGCCAAACCCACTGGCTACAGGTCATCTACAAGTCTCTGCTAGGTAAAGTCCCCCCTTATCTCAGCTCGCTGGTCACCATAGCAGCACCCACATAGTAGCACATAGTAGCACGCACTTCAGCAGGTATATCTCACTGGTCACCCCCAAAGCCAATTCCTCCTTTGGTCGTCTTTCCTTCCAGTTCTCTGCTGCCAATGACTGGAACGAACTGCAAAAATCTCTGAAGCTGGAGACTCATATCTCCCTCATTAGCTTTAAGCACCAGCTGTCAGAGCAGCTCACAGATCACTGCACCTGTACATAGCCCATCTGTAAACAGCCCATCTATCTACCTACCTCATCCCCATAATGTATTTATTTATTTATCTTGCTCCTTTGCACCCCAGTATCTCTACTTGCACATTCATCTTCTGCACATCTTCCATTCCAGTGTTTAATTGCTATATTGTAATTACTTCGCCACCATGGCCTATTTATTGCCTTAACTTACCTCATTTGCACTCACTGTATATAGACGTTTTGTTTTCTTTTGTTCGACTGTATTATTGGCTGTATGTTTTGTTTATTCCATGTGTAACTCTGTGTTGTTGTATGTGTCGAATTGCTATGCTTTATCTTGGCCAGGTCACAGTTGCAAATGAGAACTTGTTCTCAACTAGCCTACCTGGTTAAATAAAGGTGAAATAAAAATATTATTTTTTTAAATCCCATAACTGTTCGATGAGGTTGAGGTCAGGGCTCTGTGCAGGACAGTCAAGTTCTGCCACAGTGATCCTGACAAACCATTTCTGTATGGACCTCGCTTTGTGCATGGGGGCATTGTCATGCTGAAACAGGAAAGAGCCTTCCCCAAACTGTTGCCACATAGTTGGAAGCACGCTGTAGCATTAAGATTTCCCTTCACTGGAACTAATGAAAAACGGCCCCAGACCATTATTTCTCCTCCACCAAACTTTACAGTCAGCACTATGCACTCGGGCAGGTAGCGTTCTCCTGGCATCCACCAAACCCAGATTTGTCCGGCAGACTTCCAGATGGTGAAGCGTGATTCATCACTACAGAGAAAGTGTTTCCACTGCTCCAGAGTCCAATGGCGGTGAGCTTTACACCACTCCAGCCGATGCTTGGTATTGCGCATGGTGATTTTAGGCTTGTGTGCGGCTGCTCGGCCATGGTAACCTATTTCATGATGCTCCCGACGAACAGTTCTCGTGCTGACTTTGCTACCAGAGGCAGTTTGGAACTTGGTGGTGAGTGTTGCAACAGAGAACAGACGATTTTTATGTGCTGTGCGCATCAGCACTCGGCGGTCCTGTTCTGTGAGCTTGTGTAGCCTACCACTTATTGGCTGAGCCGTTGTTGCTCTTAGAAGTTTCCTCTTCACAATAACAGCACTTACAGTTGACTGGGGCAGCTCTAGCAGGGCAGAAATTTGACGAACTGACTTATTGGAAAAGTGGCATCGAATGACGATACCATGTTGAATGTCACTGAGCTCTTCAGTAAGGCCATTCTACTGCCAATGTTTGTCTATGGCGATTGCACGGCTGTGTGCTTGATTTTATACACCTGTCAGCAACGGTGTGGCTGAAATAGCCAAATCTACTAATTTAACAGGGTGCCCACATACTTTTGTAAACCCATTAATTCTTGAAGAATATAACTTGTAGATGCTCATGAGCTAAGTTCATCTGTTGTAACCCATCAGAGCCTGGGTCTTGCAAGGCACGCCCAGTTCGCTGAGAATTGAGAGCACTGGGGGCTGACACATCACATAGATTACACTCCCTATTTAACATATCCACCAACAGACTCAAGACTCAGTCGAGACTACAATGAATCTCTTTGACATAACAAAGACATCCCACTCACTCAGGTGGAAGCCATAGAAGACTGCCATGAATGCATCCCACTACCACAATATGAATAGGCTTACCCTAGGTTGAGATGCTGCCTCATGAAGTAGGCCTATAGAAACAACAAACTCAGATTACTTTGAAGGGGTTTTGCTTTACTGGTGGTTTGGTATAATGTGCATACTGTATGTATGTGGCTTTCATGGCCTTGGCAAGATGTGATGTAATACACCTGTGCACTGAACAATTCTAAATCATATGAATTCCTTAATTAATAATCTAGTCTAAAGCAGGGACACAGCCACTTCAGAATCCTCAGTATTGGTAGTTAGGCTGTTGTGAGGAAGTTTCTACTCAGAGAGCTGAGCCTCACTCACAGCCTTAGCCAGCACACTAGCCCCAAATGCACAATACCTCTGTCAGAGAGCCTATAGAGCGTAGATAGAGAGAGAGACTATGGAGCATAGAGAGAGACGTGTCATCAGAACAAAGAGCAACTCTTTTCCCATAACCCCTGACCTGGGCACAATATCACAGGCTGTTCAGGCTTTGCTCAGTCTTTTTTTCAGTCTATGCTCCGGTCTGGTTAAATTTGAGGTGAAGTTAGACACTATCATGTTATTCATGTAACAGGAATGTTTGTTCCGTTCAGAATCATGGCACAACAAAGAGTCTAGGTTTCTAAAATGCCTTGAAGACTAATTCTCAGTGATATCCATCAAGATGTATATAAAAAAAGTTGTGTTTGAAGTCTGAGGATATACAGCAAACAAGAGACAAGACATAAGATATTAAATAGGCCTCTCTTAGGACAAGCTGTTAACCAAGTCTTGCTATGTTAAATCAAAGCATCTTGGCTTGTTCTTTGTTTGGTTTATGTAAGTTTAGCGATGGTTCCTGTCCCTCTGCCACACCCTCATGGGTATGTGAACACATTTGCTCTGTGTGGGGGTATCGTTGTCAGCATCACTGACAAATTTAATCCAAAGAATGTGTAATCTGCATTGCAAGGCGGGCATGTGAAATACCATAGCCTTACAGCTGTTCAGTCCATTTTGTCCTTGTAAGTTAAGAATGGATGGGCTTTTATGTCGCTATTATTTTCCCCATTATCTGTGAATAATTTATATCCTTGGGGAAGGAAGCTCTCTCCTCTCTCCAGCTATTATTACTCTGCCCTCGTAGACTCGTACCTGTCCCTGTCCTCTGAGTGGGTGTGAGTCGAAATGGGTCAGAGTCTACATCCAAAAGGTTTCTTTTAATGATTTGTGAACTAAGTTGTAATTCATAATATTACTGGTATTTGGGGAAATACTGTATGTCCCAAAACAGTTGTATACAATTTCATAGAGCAGATGAAGAGCCACTTTTAAAACACATTAGGCTAATTCAGCCCAATTCTGATCTTTTTCCACTAATTGGTATTTTGACGAATCACATCAGATCTTTTTCGGAGCTGATCTGATTGGTCAAAAGAGAAATTAGCGAAAAAAAGATCATAATTGAGATGCCTGTCTAAATGCAGCCTTTGAGTCATAGAGAAATTAGTGAGCACATATTTCACAGTAGGTTAAATCTTTGTTTCGGTTAATCAAACATGACAGTACATTTTCAGCTGAGAGACGTGTAGTTCTCTTATTATAGTCCTCCTAATGAAAACAGTTAATAGGATATCATTGTATATCATTTTAATCAGCCCACATCCATTAATGTTTACACGTATGAATCCATTTTAAATGTTTGAAGATTAAATATTGCAATTAAGGATCAAAACATAATCAGAAATCACAGCTTTTTGGGCACATTTTTTAAAATATTATAACATATTTATATATCTGGCACACCTGGCTCATTTGGTTGTGTATTCTACATCACTACGAACCTTTCAAGATATTATTGGGCATACTACAATTATATTTCATACATGAATGGTCATGCGAAACTGATCCAATAAGACCCCATTGAGTTGTTTGGAGGCCATATTGGAAAATGGCTTCTGTGGGATTAATTTGTGAATCCTGTGATGGCCCTGTATCTACAAATCCAGGTTCTAGCTGTGAGTGTGCAATTTGGTGCCTTTATCTGCTAACAATCTGATGTCAATGGCACAATATGGGCGATTTTTAAACAATAGTTGTAGTTAGTGCTTTCAAAGTTGGTTATATTAGCTATAATTTGAAAGGTAATTTCATGACCTTTCAGACCACTTGTCAGGCAAAGTTTAAAATGTATCAGGGTTCCCTTTTTAAAGAAACTTATAAAGGTAATTCTCATACCCTAGGGGTCAAAGGTCATACAGTGCCTTCACAAAGTATTCCGAAAGTGTTTTTCCACATTTTGTTAGGTTACAGCCTTATTCTACAATTGATGAAATAGTTTTTTTCCTCATCAATCTAAACACAATACCCCATAATGACAAAGCAAAAACTGTTTTTTAATAAATGCAAATATCACATTTTCATAATTATTCAGACCCTTTACTCAGTACTTAGTTCAAAAATCAAATCAAACTTTATTTGTGACATGCGCTGAATACAACAAGTGTAGACCTTACCGTGAAATTATTACTTACAAGCCCTTAACCAACAGTGCAGTTCAAGAAGAGTTAAGAAAATATTTCCCAAATAAACTAAGGTAAAAAAATAATAAAAAGTAACACAATAACGTAACAATAATGAGGCTATATACAGGTACAGGTCAGTGTGCGGGGGTACAGGTTAGAGTTAATTTGTACATGAAGGTAGGGGTGAAGTGACTATGCATAGATAACAAACAGCGAGTAGCAGTAGTGTACAAAACAAAGGGGGGTGTGGGGGGGGGGGGTCAATGTAATAGTCACGTGGCCATTTGATTAGTTGTTCAGCAGTCTTATGGCTTGGGGGTAAAGCTGTTAAGGAGCCTTTTGATCCTAGACTTGGTGCTCCGGTACCGCTTGCCGTGTGGTAGCAGAGAAAACAGTCTATGACTTGGGTGACTGGAGTCTCTGACAATTTTATGGGCTTTCCTCTGACACCGCTTATTTTATAGGTCCTGGAATGCAGGAAGCTTGGCCCCAGTGATGTACTGGGCCGTGCGCACTAACCTCTGTAGCGCATTAGGGTCAGATGCCGAGCAGTTTCCATACCAGGCGGTGAAGCAACCGGTCAGGATGCTCTCGATGGTGCAGCTGTAGAACTTTTTGAGGATCTGGGGACCCATGCCAAATCTTTTCAGTCTCCTGAGGGGGAAAAGGTTTTGTTGTGCCCTCGTCACGACTGTCTTGGTGTGTTTGGACCATGATAGATCGCTGGTGATGTTGACACCAAGGAACTTGAAACTCTTGACACGCTCCACTACAGCCCCTTTGATGTTAATGGGGACCTGTTCGGCCAATCTTTTCCTGTAGTCCACGATCAGCTCCTTTGTCTTGCTCACGTTGAGGGAGAGGTTGTTGTTCTGGTACCACACTGCCAGTTCTCTGACCTCCTCTCTATAGGCTGTCTCATCATTGACGGTGTTCAGGCATACCACTGTTCGTTGTTGGAGTCGTGTTTGGCCACGCAGTCGTGGGTGAACAGGGAGTACAGGAGGGGACTAAGTACACACCCCTGAGGGGCCCCAGTGTTAAGATCAGCGTGGCAGACGTATTGTTGCCTACCCTTACCACCTGGGGGTGGCCCGTCAGGAAGTCCAGGGTCCAGTTGCAGAGTTGCTAAGTCCCAGGGTCCTTAGCTTAGTGATAAGCTTCATGGGCACTATGGTGTTGAACGTTGAGCTGTCGTCAATGAACAGCATTCTCACATAGGTGTTCCTTTTGTCCAGGTGGGAAAGGGCAGTGTGGAGTGTGATTGAGATTGTGTCATCTGTGGATTTGTTGGGGCGGTATGCAAATTGGAGTGGGTCTAGGGTATCCAAGAGGATGCTGTTGATGTGAGCCATGACCAGCCTTTCAAAGCACTTCATGGCTACCGACGTGAGTGCTACGGGGAGGTAATCATTTAGGCAGGTTACCTTCGCTTCCTTGGGTACAGGGACCATGGTGGTCTGCTTGAAACGGGTATTACAGACTCAGTCAGGGAGAGGTTGAAAATGTCAGTGAAGACACTTGCCAGTTGGTCTGCGCATGCTTTGAGTACACGTCCTGGTAATCCATCTGGCCCCGCGGCTTTCTGAATGTTGACTTGTTTAAAGGTCTTGCTCACATCGGCTACGGAAAGTGTTATCACACAGTCATCCAGAACAGCTGGTGCTCTCGTGCGTGCTTTAGTGTTGCTTGTCTCGAAGTGAGCATTCAAGGCATTTAGCTTGTCTGGAAGGCTCACGTCACTGGGCAGCTTGCATCTGGGTTTGCCTTTGTAGTCCATAATATACTGCTCAAAAAAATAAAGGGAACACTTAAACAACACATCCTAGATCTGAATGAAAGAAATAATGTTATTAAATACTTTTTTCTTTACATAGTTGAATGTGCTGACAACAAAATCACACAAAAATAATCAATGGAAATCCAATTTATCAACCCATGGAGGTCTGGATTTGGAGTCACACTCAAAATTAAAGTGGAAAACCACACTACAGGCTGATCCAACTTTGATGTAATGTCCTTAAAACAAGTCAAAATGAGGCTCAGTAGTGTGTGTGGCCTCCACGTGCCCGTATGACCTCCCTACAACGCCTGGGCATGCTCCTGATGAGGTGGCATCCGCCAACTCCTGGACAGTCTGTGGTGCAACGTGGCGTTGGTGGATGGAGCGAGACATGATGTCCCAGATGTGCTCAATTGGATTCAGGTCTGGGGAACGGGCGGGCCAGTCCATAGCATCAATGCCTTCCTCTTGCAGGAACTGCTGACACACTCCAGCCACATGAGGTCTAGCATTGTCTTGCATTAGGAGGAACCCAGGGCCAACCGCAGCAGCATATGGTCTCACAAGGGGTCTGAGGATCTCATCTCGGTACCTAATGGCAGTCAGGCTACCTCTGGCGAGCACATGGAGGGCTGTGCGGCCCCCCAAAGAAATGCCACCCCACACCATGACTGACCCACCGCCAAACCGGTCATGCTGGAGGATGTTGCAGGCAGCAGAACGTTCTCCACGGCGTCTCCAGACTCTGTCACGTCTGTCACGTGCTCAGTGTGAACCTGCTTTCATCTGTGAAGAGCATAGGGCGCCAGTGGCGAATTTGCCAATCTTGGTGTTCTCTGGCAAATGCCAAACGTCCTGCACGGTGTTGGGCTGTAAGCACAACCCCCACCTGTGGACGTCGGGCCCTCATACCACCCTCATGGAGTCTGTTTCTGACCGTTTGAGCAGACACATGCACATTTGTGGCCTGCTGGAGGTCATTTTGCAGGGCTCTGGCAGTGCTTCTCCTGCTCCTCCTTGCACAAAGGCGGAGGTAGCGGTCCTGCTGCTGGGTTGTTGCCCTCCTACGGCCTCCTCCACGTCTCCTGATGTACTGGCCTGTCTCCTGGTAGCACCTCCATGCTCTGGACACTACGCTGACAGACACAGCAAACCTTCTTGCCACAGCTCGCATTGATGTGCCATCCAGGATGAGCTGCACTACCTGAGCCACTTGTGTGGGTTGTAGACTCCGTCTCATGCTACCACTAGAGTGAAAGCACCGCCAGCATTCAAAAGTGACCAAAACATCAGCCAGGAAGCATAGGAACTGAGAAGTGGTCTGTGGTCCCCACCTGCAGAACCACTCCTTTATTGGGGGTGTCTTGCTAATTGCCTATAATTTCCACCTGTTGTCTATTCCATTTGCACAACAGCATGTTGCATTTATTGTCAATCAGTGTTGCTTCCTAAGTGGACTGTTTGATTTCATAGAAGTGTGATTGACTTGGAGTTACATTGTGTTGTTTAAGTGTTCCCTTTATTTTTTTGAGCAGTGTAGTTTTCAAGCCCTTCCACATCCAATGAGAGTCAGAGCCGGTGTAGTAGGATTCAATTTTAATCCTGTATTGATGCTTTGCTTGTTTGATGATTCGTCTGAGGGCATAGCGGGATTTCTTATACGCGTCCGGATTAGTGTCCTGCTCCTTGAAAGCGGCAGCCTTTAGCTCGATGTAGATGTTGTCTGTAATCCATGGCTTCTGGTTGGGATATGTACATACGATCACTGTGGGGATGACGTCGTCAATGCACTTATTGATGAAGCCAATGACTGAGGTGGTATACTCCTCAATGCCATTGGATGAATCCTGGAACATATTCCAGACTATGCTAGCAAAACAATCCTGTAGCGTAGCATCAGTGTCATCTGACCACTTCCGTATTGAACGAGTCACTGGTACTTCCTGCTTTAGCTTTTGCTTTTAAGCAGGAATCAGGAGAATAGAATTATGGTCAGATTTGCCAAATGGAGGGCAGGGGAGATCTTTGTATGCATCTCTGTGTGTGGAGTAAAGGTGGCCTAGAGTTTTTTTTCCTCTGGTTGCACATGTGACATGCTGGTAGAAATTTGGTAAAACTGATTTAAGTTTGCCTGCATTAAAGTCCCTGGCCACTAGGAGCACCGCCTCTGAGTTAGCATTTTTTTGGTTTGCTTATGGCCTTATAGAGTTGGTTGAGTGCAGTCTTAGTGCCAGCATCGGTCTGTGGTGGTAAATAGACGGCCACGAATAATATAGATGAGAACTCTCTTGGTAGATAGTGTGGTCCACAGTTTATCATTAGGTACTCTACCCCAGGTGAGCAATACCTCAAGACTTCTTTAATATTAGACATTGCGCACCAGGTGTTATTGACAAAAAGACACACACACCCCTATTCTTACCAGACGTAGCTTCTCTGTTCTGCCGGTGCATTGAAAATCCCTCCAGCACTATATTATCCGTGTCGTCGTTCAGCCACGACTTGTGAAATATAACATATTACAGTTTTAATGTCCCGTTGGTAAGATAGTCTTAATCGTAGATCATCAATTTTATTTTCCAATAATTGCATGTTAGCAAGTAGGATGGCAGTGGGAGTTTACTCGCTCGCCTACAAATTCTCAAAAGGCAGCCTGATCTGCGTCCTCTTTTCCTTCGTCTTTTCTTCAGGCAAATGACTGGGATCTGGGCCTGTTCCCGTGAGAGCAGTATATCTTTCTCTTCGGACTCATTAAAGGAAAAAGCTTTTTCCAGTTCGTGGTGAGTAATCCCAGTTCTGATGTCCAGAAGTTACTTTCGGTCATAAGAGATGGTAGCAGCAACATTGTGTACAAAATAAGTTTAAAAAAAGTTACAAACAACAACAACAAAAAAAGAACTAAATAGCACAATTAGTCACGGGCATGTAAATGTCAGCCATCCTCTTCGGTGCCATCTTGATCTTGAAGCACCTTTGACAGCGATTACAGCTTAGAGTTTTCTTTATGTTTGACGCTACAAGCTTGGCACACCTGTATCTGGGGAGTTTCTCCCATTCTTCTCTGCAGATCCTCTCAAGCTCTGTCAGGTTGGATGGGGAGCGTTAGCGCACAGCTATTTTCAGGTCTCTTCAGAGATGTTCGATCAGGTTCAAGTCTGGGCTCTGGCTGGACCACTCAAGGACATTCAGAGACTTGTCCCGAAGTCACTCCTGTGTTGTCTTGGCTGTGTGCTTAGGGTCGTTGTCCTGTTGGAAGGGGAATCTTCGCCCAGTCTGAGATCCTGAGTGCTCTGGAGCAGGTTTTCATCAAGGATCTCTCTGTACTTTGCTCCGTTCATCTTCGCCTCAATCCTGACTAGTCTCCTAGTCTCTGCAGCTGAAAAACATCCCCCCAGCATGATGCTGCCTCCACCATGCTTCACCGTAGGGATGGTGCCAGGTTTCCTCCAGATGTGACGCTTCGCATTCAGGCCAAAGAGTTCAATCTTGGTTTCATCAGACCAGATAATCTTGTTTCTCATGGTCTGAGAGTTTTTAGGTGTCTTTTAGCAAACTCCAAACAGGCTGTCATGTGTCTTTTACTGAGGAGTGGCTTCTGTCTGGCCACTCTACAATAAAGGCCTGAGTGGTGGAGTGCTGCTTAGATGGTTGTCCTTCTGGAAGGTTCTCCCATCTCCACAGAGGAACTCTGTTGCTCTGTCAGAGTGACCATTGGGCTGTTGGTCACTTCCCTGACCAAGGCCCTTCTCCCCCGACTGCTCAGTTTGGAAGAGTCTATGAAGAGTCTTGCCAGTTCCAAACTTCTTCCATTTACGAATGCCACTGTGTTCTTTGGAGCCTTCATTGCTGCAGACAATCCTGTCTCAAGGCTCTACGAACAATTTCTTTGACCTCATGGCTTGGTTTTTGCTCTGACATGCACTGTCAACTGTGGGACCTTATATAGGTGTGTGCCTTTACAAATCATATCCAATCAATTGAATTTACCACAGGTGGACTCCAAGTTGTTCAAAACATCACAAGGATGATCAATGGAAACACGATGCACCTAACCACAATTTCGAGTCTCATAGCAAAGGGTCTGAATATTTAGGTAAATAAGGTATTTCTGTTTTGTATTTTTAATACATTTGAAAACAATTCTAAAAACCTGTTTTTGCTTTTGTCATTATGCTGTAGAATTTGATACATTTATTTAATCAATTTAAAAAAATGTTTCTTTCAAAAACAAGGACATTTCTAAGTGACCCCAAACTTTTGAACGGTAGTATACCTACAAAAGTAAAATCAGCCTTCAGTTTATTACTGTACTCCTGGCGGCACGATTTTGCTAAACTTTGGGAATATCTATTTTTTTAACACTCTAGTGCAGTACAACTGTTTTTCACACAGCATTGCAACCGCCTTTGAAAAAATGTGTGGATAATTTGTGGTATTCTATTGTTATTATTGTTATTATTATTATTATTATTAATTATACCAACATTTATTTTGAAAGTTTACACAAATACTGCTATGCTGAAAGCTATTGTGTAGGTTAGATTTAAAGAAATACACTTTTAACAACATACAAATATATGTCATTGGAATTTCTCAATAGTCTGCAAAAACTTAAATTGGACTCTTGTGTTGGGTGATGGGTTAAATACAGAGTGCTCCTTACTCAACCCACTCCATTCATTGCAATGTACATGGGATACACATTGGGTTGTAGAGAGAAAAATACAGCTGTCTCAGCTAAAGTGGGGTGGAAAATATTCATTAGGGTCTCTACTAACCAAATATAGTTTGTTTTTGAGGGAGGCTGTGTCCTGCTGCTGGCTTTTTACTCCACCCCTTCCATAGCACCCAATGCAAGACACTATATATTAAATACATATTGGGTTGTAGAGAAAACTTTTCTACCTGTCTCAGCTTTTTTTTTTACCAGGCAAGTCAGATAAGAACAAATTCTTATTTACAATGACGGCCAACCCCGGCCAAACCCTAACCCGGACAATGCTGGGCCAATTGTGCGCTGCCCTATGGGACTCCCAATCACGGGCGGTTGTGATACAGCCTGGAATCGAACAAGGGTCTGTAGTGACGCTTCCAGCGCTGAGATGAAGTGCCTTAGACCGCTGCGCCACTCGGGAGCAAAGTCTCACCTAAAGGGAGAGGGTGGAAAAGTGCTGCTGGATATGTATGACACAGTCCCCCTCCAAAACGAATCATATTTGGTTAGTAGACGCTACTAATTATTTCCCACCCCTTTAGCTGAGACAGGTAGTAAAGTTTTCTCTTTACAGTTCAATGTACTTAACCAGTGTCAACATTGTATTTTTCCATTATTAGTCTTTAAAATAATAATAATTTAAAACCATATTTTGTATTTGTTTTCATAAATTACTTATCACCTTTTCTTGTTGGCACAATACAAGTGGCCATTGATATAACATTCAATACATTTTTAATCAGTTAATGATATTACAATGTGGGCTTTTATTTTGAAGGTTTCATAATTTCATCAAGGTTTCGTCAAGAAAGAAAGTGACGTCATCGTGTTTGCTACTGGCAGAATAGTTTATAACTAAACCAAGATAGACCACAGCCTGTCGTTTCAAATGGGAACAAATTAGCCATGGTGGGCAGAACAAGCAAGGACGTGGGCAGAGCCAAGCATGAACTAGCAAGATCCTATTGGCCCGTTCTAGACAATATTTTCATATTTCCGTTGGGGAACGCCTATTCTGTGAAGTGCGCGTGTGCAATAACTCAATTCGCCTTTGCGCTTCTTCTAAACAACGCGAATTTGTTAAACTTTGGCAAAGGGTAAAGTTCACAAAACTTAGTCCACTCTGTTTATAACAGATTGTAGTTCTGGGAACAGAAAACTTGAGATCAAACGTTTAATCAATGAGTAAATGATTAGAATGTCGGCCAAATGTATCTCGTTCCATCTTCTCCCACTGCTGGCTATTGGGCTTCCTCTCTACCATATTTGGTAGTGAGCGGAAACGTCAACCGGATGCTTCATATTTAAACATCCGGGAAATATCTGTCTCATTGTTCTATCTGTGATAGTACTTTACAGTTCCTGTTGGTCGGTGTCAAAAGTTAGTGCGGCCATGTCTGTGGTCTATATTTAGTATTTTAACCGGGAACATTTGCCGTTTATTAGCTCTAGGGATATGTTACGTGTATTTTGGATGCGTACACATTATGTTTTAGTACAGTGAATCGCCATAAATGAGGCAAACAGGTGAATTTAGTAGGCCAGAGGTTTCAAAACAAGATCGCCTCGGAACAGAAAGCTTGGTCTTGGTAAGAGAGACCTATTCGCAAGTCGCAACAAGTCTGTAATTGTTCTAGAATTACTTATGATAATGGTAAAAATGTGATCGACTGGTATGCGTGTTTTTGTATTTTCTTGCAACACAGGTCTGGCAACATTCTAGTAGCCATTGACGTCAGACTTTGAACTGTGACCCGGAACCTGTACACCCGAGGTCCTCCAGGATGGCTGGGCAAGGCAGTGACGCGATGGAGCATGATGGAGGGGAAACTATATCAGATGTCAGTTTTCCCTTGGGAGAGGGTGTGTCTGGCCGCGGAAGAAGTACAACCTCTATGTCTGAGGGAGAGGAGGCTTTCTATGTGCCTGAGAGGAGACCCTCCCTGGACCTGGGAGATGGCCTGAGACCTATGGACACTACTCACTGGTGAGACACTGACCATACCACAGCACATGTCATGTGCCCAGAATTAAGCTTGATCCTTTCCCCATCCTCAATCATTCATCGTTTGTGTGTGTTTGGCAGGCATGATGTGGAAAGGGCTCAATCCCCGGTACACAGCTACAATTCCGTAAACAGTGATACCCAATTCTGGCCATCGGATGAAGAAACTGAGCTGTCTGCTACTAGGTACACTAAAATATGTTGATTTCTAGACACTCATACACTTACATTAACATACAGTACAATGAAAAGCATTCAGTCACACAAAATACATACACTTGCATTACATTTTGTTTTTCTTTACAAAGTATTAACACGAAACAGGAACACAGACCGTTAAAGGACTACAGTACATCAAGATATTTGTTATATTATGTGGACAACGGCTCCTTGAAGCAGCACTAGTTCATTACTGCTGCTGATTTATTCATTTTCCATGTGATGTTCTATTTACAGAGTCCAGCTGGAAAGAACAGAGTCTTACTCCAGTGGCTACTCCGTGGACAGTGATGACTGTGAGACCAGAACCAGGAAGTAAGACAAGTCATCCATGTTTGATCAGGCACAGACAGGATGCAATCTGTTAGTGTGTTATTAGGGTGTAATTATGCATATGTTTATCTGAGTATTGTTTCCTGAGTATAGTGTGGGTGTTGGTGCATGCATGTCCATTTGTTTACAAATGGTCAAATCTGTGGATAGGCTCATGCACTAGTATGTGTAGCAATAGTTAATCTTCCACCAGGTCTCAAGGGGCTGCACCTAAAGAAGAGGGTCCTGCAGTGGAACTTCCAAGACCAGAGCTGATCAAAAACCCAGACGAGAAGAGGCACCCTGCCCTGACAGTAGACTTCACTTTCAAGGTGGGCTCAGACTTCACTCTAGTCTAGGTGACTGTATGTTCAGCAACAAATGTCAACATGTCCCTAAAGTTAAGTGTAGTGGATGAGAATTGCTTTTCTCTTGTTTTAATTGTATTCTGTGGACCCCAGGCCATCAGGAAGACCCTGGAGAAATTGGGGAAGGAGGATTTGAGGACATTTAAGTTCACGCTGTGGAAGCGTTACCCAGAGTCATTCAGCTCTCCTCCCCAGGGCATGGACATGGTGGACCTGGTGGATAGACTGCTGGAGTTTTATGACCTAGAGGTGGCCCTGCAGCTCACCAAGGCCCTGCTCAAGGACATGGGCCTCAAACGCCTGGATGCCTACCTCACGGACCTCTGCAAGAAAAGTATGCACGTTGGCTTTATTTCATTAGATTCATGTAATATAATGATTAAAATAACAAAAATGTATACTTTGAGTTATGATAGGGTAATAGTTGAGCTATGCTCATGATGCATTTATACGTTATACAGTACTTCAAGAACCAATGGGTTATACACCAAAATTGGTAATTTAAATGGCCATTGAACAGGAAATATACTAGATTGTGCCTTTTTTTTATGTCTGTGTTTTCCCTGTTCTCTCTGTGTAGATGAGGTGCGTTATGAGCTGAGAGACACTCTGTTGAGGAAGTATAGCTGGATGTATGAGGGCTTTGCCCAGCAGGGAGAGCATAAGGCCTTTGACAGTATCTTTAATGAGCTCTACATAACAGACAGAGGCAATGCTGGGCCCAACATCGAGCACGAGGTCAGAAAGATCGAAAAGCTGTCCACCAATCGCAAGGAAGAGAAGCGTATCACCTGTAGCCAGATCTTTGACCCCAATGTGATCTATGAGAAGCATGTGAGCCATATAGTGACCAACGGCATCGCCGGGGTAGGGAAGTCTGTGGCCGTGCAGAAGTTCATCATGGACTGGGCAAAGGAGCGCGAGCACAATCATGTCTACTTCCTGTTCCCACTGCCCTTCAAAGAGCTCAACCTCATGCTGAACCTGAAGATCAGCCTCCTGGAGATCGTCCACACTCTCTACCCCGAGACCAAGGTGCTGCCCACCTTCGAGTGCGACGAAGGCAAGGTCATGTTCATCTGTGACGGGCTGGACGAGTATGCACATTCCCTGGACTTCCACCGCACCGAGATTTGGTGTGACAGCACTGAACCAGCCGCCATGCACGTGGTGGTAACCAACCTGATTAGGGGCAACCTGCTCCCCTCGTCTCTCCTCTGGATCATCTCTCGCCCCCTCACCTCTAGTCGGCTGCCCCCAGAGTCTGTGCACCAGGTGTTGGAGGTCCGTGGCTTCACCAACGAACAGAAGGAAGAGTACTTCAGGAGGAGATTTCAGGACCCGGCTCAGGCTGATAAGGTGATTGCCCACCTGACCTCCTGCAAGACCCTCCACATCATGTGCCATCTGCCCATGTTCTGCTGTGTGGTGTGGGAGGTTTTCCAGCGCACGTTTAGGGAAAAGGGGCCGGATGCAGAGCTGCCCAAGGGGCTGACCCTGATGTACACTCACCTGCTGCTGGTGCACCTGCATGTGCGTGGTGCCAGGGGCTCAGCCTCCCGCACCCCGGAAGAGGAGAGGGAATTCCTGATGAACCTGGGCAAGCTAGCCTTTACGATGCTGGAGAAAAACCAGATGGTCATTGGCAAGGCCGCCTGGAAGGACTGCGGGGTGGATGTCGCTGAGGCTGTCACCAAGAGCGGCCTGTGTATTGAGTTCCTGATCGAGCAGTTTGTCATGTACCAGGAGAGGATCCAGACCTTCATCCACCCCACCATCCAAGAATACCTGGCTGCCCTCTACGTGTTCCTCACCTGGAGGTGTACGGGGCAGAACGTCCTGCAGCAGCCACGGAATAGCAAGTTCTCACGCATGTTCAAGGACCCCGGGCTGCTGGACATGCACCGTAGTGCTATAGAGAGAAGCTTACAGAGCCCCGATGGAAACCTGGATGTCTTCCTGCGCTTCCTGTTGGGCATGGCCCAGACGGCCAATCAGGAGCTGCTACAACGCTTCCTACCCGATAAGAACAAATGCTCGTCGGCCTCTGAGGAGACAGCCGCCATTATCAGGAAGAAGATTAAAGAGAACCACCACCCTGACAGGAACGCCAACCTGCAGTGCTGCCTGGACGAGCTTGGTGTTAGTGCTGAAGCTCCCAGAAGGAGCCGCTCGAACTCTTTGAAGAACCAATGACTGACCTATACTCTGACTACAGTATTTATAAAGATGTATATATTAGGTTTGAAATATGGGTTGTATAGTTAGACACACTTTTATAAGGGAATTGGGGAAGAAAGATATGGATACTTCAGGGTTGCTTTGTGACAATACTCAACTGTGGTAGTAAGTGGAAATATGTAATGAGAAAAGTAGCCACAAGGTGGCAGGAGCATTACACTACTATACTACTGAGACACAGGCAGTAAGTCACTCAGCTACTGTGAGGGGTTATAAAAAGAGTAAAGGGGATGTGACAAATTACATATTTATAGGCAGTCACATGTATTGACTGTATACTTATTGATGTTTTACACCAGGTATGTGCAAGTGATGGGGGGTGGGGGTCACAAAATCTTAACTCACGACAGGCCGCAGTAGCGCGCAGGTCTGTGTACCCACAGCCATACCCACACATGCAGTCAGAGCCGACCCCAAGCCTTTTGCGGGCAAAACATTTTAGTGGCCCCAAGCCTTTTGCGGGCAAAACATTTTAGTGGCCCCCTCGACAAGGAAGAGAAACAATTTAATTTCCTGCAATTCTACACATTTTGCCATGGGGCTTAGAGCAAATGTTAAAGTTTTAAAGCAAGTTTTCTTCAATTCTACACATTTTGCCATGGGGTGGAGAGAAATGTTAGCAGGTTTTTTATATGATATCTGAGTGAGAGTTACTAACAAAATCAATAGGGGCCCCTGGGTGGTAATTTGACCATGATTACTACAACATTTACATTTTAGTCATTTAGCAGACGCTCTTATCCAGAGCGACTTACAGTAGTGAATGCATACATTTCATACATTTGTTTTTTTTCCTGTGCTGGCCCCCCGTGGGAATCGAACCCACAACCCTGGTGTTGCAAACACCATGCTCTACCAACTGAGCTACAGGGAACTTTAGATAGCTGGCTAGACTTACTTACCAATCTAATTAAGTGACTGACAAGAGACATTTCAGATGCACAACCAAATTTCAAAATGGCACCTTGCAGGGTTGGGTCAATTCCATTTAAATTCAGAAAGTAAACACAATTCCACATTTTCCTCATTGAAAAGCATTAGAAGATAATTGGAGTTGGAATTTCATTGTACTTCCTGAATTGAAATGGAATTGACCGCACCTTGTGTATTCTACTATTCTAACTCTCAACAGCAAGTTGAGATCCCGACTGAGTTTCTAAAAAAAATCAATAATACAAAAACACTTGGAAATTGATTCGCAGGCCTACAGAAGGGGGGCCTCCCAGCTTTACACAATGGTGAGCTGATATAAATGCATTATCAGTGTTTTATATGTGCTTACAAGGTGCACACAAATGACATGATGCAACCTTATTTGCCATGGCAGTCTACTTCCAGAACAGTTGTGGTCTCACTGTCAAATAAAACACAATTGAATCAATTTCTAACAGATGTGAAAAAACAAGGGCAGATGAGAAGTTCCCTCTGAACTAAATTGTCTTTAATCTAAGTTACAGAGTCCATGGCAAAAGTCAACAATAATGTATTTATCTATCCCTATTATGTGAGTCCTCAAGATCGCATTAGAATCCATATTTGACTATTATCACTAGATGGAGCAATAGAAATGCTCCGTGGTACAAAAAGTACCCAATTATCATACTTGAGTAACTTTCTATTAAAAGGTAAAAGTCAGCCATTAAAATACTACCTGAGTAAAAGTCTGAAAGTATTTGGTTTTAAATCTACTTAAGTATCAAAAGTAAATGTAATTGCTAAAATATACTTAAGTATCAAAGGTAAAAGTATAAATCATTTAAAATTCCTTATATTACGCAAAGCAGACAGCACCATTTTCTTGTTTTTAAAATGTATGGATAGCCTGGTGCACACTCAGACATTATTTACGAAAGTTGCATGTGTTTAGTGAGTCTGCCAGGCCAGAGGCAGTAGGGATGACCACATGTTCTCTTGATAAGTGCTTGAATTTGACCATTTTCCTGTCCTGCTGAGCATTCAAAATGTAACAAGTACTTTTGGTTTTCAGGGAAAATGTATGGAGTAAAAAGTACAATATTTTCTTTAGGAATGTAGGGAAGTAAACGTTGTCAAATATAAATAGTAAAGTACAGATACCCCAAAACAGTACCCCTTTGAAGTATTTTTCTTAAACATCAACACCACAAGGGTTTTGTTATTCACCCAATGTTTGCAGGTCTGATGGACCCACAACATTATTGGGTTAAAACAGCCATAACAATTTGTAAAAATACTTAGTAGACAGCATACATGGTTAACATTTGCCATTTACCTCTGCTAGATCACACATCATTAAAAGCGTAATTCGTTTTTTATATATTAAAGTGATTTTTGTGAATAAAAAATAAATGATCAAGACATGGGTGGAATAAATCATGTTGATCTTGAACAAATAATAGTGATAACCTTGTTTCATTTGAGGTTTATTGCTTTGAACTGAACCAATTGGAAGGATACATTTTACATACAGTATTTTATGGAAATTATAAATGAGCCCCATTGAACACATTAAGGCCAGTCTACACACCACGAGGGACAGAGTTTTACTGTGTGTGTGTTGCAAATGTATTTCTTGCACTTGATGCATGTGTACTGTCTTCCTGTCCTTGGGTCAACACACATTGCAGCGCTTTTACTTGTTACTACCGGCTGCAATCTAGAATGATGAAAACACTTAGTTCAGGAATTTTACTAACATCTCACTCACATACATAGTTACAGCAGGCCAAGGTAGGAGGGTCAGACACACACACATGCAACATCACCACTCACACTTCCGGTATTGGAGTTATTGTTTCCGTGGGTCGGGCAGATGGGGCACCAGCATCCTCCTGAATCCTCCTCACAATGGCGGCAGCAGCTGGGGTCCTTGGGATATGTTGCGTCCTCTGGATTTGAAGTCTTACCAATGCCTTGCCCAGCTCCTCGAGAAAGAGTCTCCTCTGGAGCTTCCCTCTTCCAATCTGGGTTCAACGCCATCCAGATGACCAACGCATTGTACGCCAAGATGTTGAAGAACACAAGTGGCCAGCAGAGAGTTCTTCTTTTGCAGCTGTAGCCAGTCACCAGCTTGTCTAAATTGTCCACCCCTCCTTTTGTGGCATTGTAATCCATTATGATTTCTGGTTTTTCATGTTCCTGGCCACAGATTTTCCCATCCCTAAGCAGCGTACTCATGAGTACCACATTTTTGCCTTTGGCACATAGTACACTAGAGACGTGTCGGCCGTGAACACAGAGGAATTGATAGGCCTGTTCCGTGTATTCAACAACTGAGGTGGGAGCTCTGGCTTGTTTTTTTCCATACTGTTCCTACCATCATCAGCTTCCTCTTGAGCTCCTGTCTCAGCTTGTGCAAAGTAAAAAAGTTAGCGCATGTGATGTGGCCACAGAGTCCCTGTATCTCATCCAGGACATCCCGCATCCCTTGGTTCTTCTCAGGTGCTCCTCCATCTGGCCTCCCTGTATACACTTGCAAGTTCCACGCACACAATGAAGCAGCAGCCCAAATCTTGATTCCATATTTTGCGGGTTTCACGGTATTTACTGCCTGAAGGGGCAGCGGCCCCTAAATGGCATAATCTGCTCATCAACAGTAATGCTGGGCCCGGGGTTGTAAAACGGGAAGGCGGTCCACCCACTTGTCCCACACTGACCTGATTGCAGCTAGCTTGTCTGGTGTCTCGGTTATCAAAGCGGATAATCCTGGAAATAATGGTGTTTTCCAGAGATATTGTTGCAAGTAAAAGTTCCCTGACAGTTTTTGCATCCCACAGGGATTCCTCATTGGATCTGAAAACACCAGCAAAGGAGAAGAACCCCAAAGTATGCATGTAAATGAGTTTGGTCCATCTCGCTCCAAAAACACACCTCCCTCTAAATTAGTGCAGTCCAGAATGATTTTCTGGATGGTGTCTGGGATGAACAGTTGAAAAGAAGACTATGTCCTGCACATGAGCAGTGGCGATTTTAGCATGTAAATCTTGGTAGGGCAAAAAAAAAAAAGTGGGATGCATGCCAGCAAAGCCACAACACTAAACAATACATTAATTGCACTATAACGGTGACAAACGGTGCCCACAAACTGTTAGAGCCTTCAAAAAGCTGTTCCAACAGCAGTCCCAACACCTTACACTGCTACACCTGGCCATCAGCGGAGACTTGTCTGGCAGTGAAACAGTTAATTCAGCCTCATTTACTGCCTTTTTAAAAAAACATAGCTGATATGGCTGACTTGCTTAAACAAATGTGGTTCCTACTGACAATTGTGATGTACAAACTATGGCATAAGAGGACAACAAGCAGATAAGAGGCAATCCTTAATTTCGTTTGATATTAATGAATGAGCTAGGACGGACGTAGTCAATAGAACTATTTGTTCAGCACTTTTGAAATGTACAGCGACAGAATTCAGAACATGGGCCGTTCTTAGTGTTCTTTCTCCCTGTACACCAAGTCAGAACCGGCTTGAAGTTTCTAGCTCTACCCTTAGACTTGGCAGTGACAGAACACTGACCAATCATGGCGCAACACTCCGTATTTTCTGCTGGCTTGCCCCACCACCACAGAAAGCACTGAGCTAGCCTGAAACACCTGCATTTTGGAGCTGCCTTACTCAAAAAAAAGAGACCTTTGTTTGTATGTGGCTTTATTAACTCAATGATATATATTTGGTACATTGTGAAAACTGATGTGACACGTATTAATGCCAAAATAACATGCAAAACAGGCAAGCCTGTTTTTTTTTTTGCTTAAAATATGTGGCTCAAAACACAGTGTAACAATGGAGGCTCTGCCTAACCTGCCCTGAATGACGAGTCGCCACTGCACATGAGTAACCGCCATTCGCGTTGGCCCTGGTTGCATCCTTATCACACTGGCAGCCATGCTGGGTGGCTCATTCCGTGGGCAAGACTATTCAACTTCAATTTTTTTACATCCACATTTCTCCTCCTGCAGGCTGCTGATGAGCTGGTTGCTGACAGGCTGGTCCTGGCTGCTGATGGGCTGGCTCAGGGTCAATCTCATCCTCTTCTTCCAACTCACTGTCAGACTCCGTATTGACAGACATGATACTCATTCTGAAAATTATTCATCTTCCAAAGTTGAAGACGCTCGGTCCACACTAGCTTCTCTCTCTGCAAAAATATTTCCTAAGGCCCTCTGATCAGAGATTATTTCTGCCATACTGTTTGATTGTGGAAAGGAGCCACACATACAAAGCTATTTATTTGAGATTTCCCTCCCCCAATTTGCACCTGGCTGGGGTAGTGTGGGAAAACACTGCATTTTTTACAATGTATTGAAATAACAATGTGGAGGTTCCCGCAAGACAGTGTAGTTTCACACACTACAAAGTGTAAAGAGTGTGAGAAAAGTGGGAGATATTCACTGGACCCGAGGGTAATAAAAGTGCCTCGAACACCACATATGTAATATAAATGTGTAGGGGGGTCCAGAACACCACATATGTAATATAAATGTGTAGAGGGGTCCAGAACACCACATATGTAATATAAATGTGTAGGGGGGTCCAGTGGACCAGAACACCACATATGTAATATAAATGTGTAGGGGGGTCCAGTGGACCAGAACACCACATATGTAATATAAATGTGTAGGGGGGGTCCAGTGGACCAGAACACCACATATGTAATATAAATGTGTAGGGGGGTCCAGTGGACCAGAACACCACATATGTAATATAAATGTGTAGGGGGGTCCAGTGGACCAGAACACCACATATGTAATATAAATGTGTAGGGGGGTCCAGTGGACCAGAACACCACATATGTAATATAAATGTGTAGGGGGGGTGCACAGTGTGCACTCAATGAAAGTGTTATTTTACATGTTCTTCATAGAAAATTAGCCAAGGACAAGTCTCAGGTTGAAAAAAATAATTAAATTGTATCATTAACCCACACAAGGGTTAAGTACTGGACTAAAACCATCCATCTAATCTCATTTCTTGCTAGCGTGGTTTTGTTTTTTTCCCCTGATCCTTTTTGCTAGGTTTCTTCTTAAATTCCTTTCTCGGTTTCCCCTGGTGTTTTGAGTTGGGAGTGAGTGAAGGACGAAGGGAGAGGACATGAGGTAATGAGGGAAAACTAGCCTTGTGATTGGGCATCAGTGTGACAGTCCTTCGGTCAAGCCCAGCTAGGCTGCTTATTACACAGGTGAAAGTGGACTTAAAATCCTCTGCAGTCACGTTCTTTAACACCAGACTCCTCTGGATCACCCTGCCGTCCTCTGAGGCTGATCTGAAAGCACCACATTTACAACTCTTAGCCAACACTCCCGCCACAGTATATAGTACACCAGCTCAACAGAACTCACACTGTGGACTTTGCCTACTCTACATGTGTGGTTGAAATATAAAAACAGCAGTACAGTATTAACAGCATGGTTAAAAGAGAAGAAAGTAAGGGACATGGTTTAGTGTGGCTTTCAAAGCTTCCAATAAAGTATGTGAAGACAAACCCCAGTACTTACACCTCTGTTTCTGATACTCTGCCATCAGTGAAGGCTACCTCTGGGAAGGTGCTGTTGACCAGCCAGTAGACATGGGTAAAGTCATCAGGAAGGCCTGGGTCTGCTTTACATTCAATAATCAACTGCTCTCCTGTGTATGACAAACAACACATCCTGTTTGTTAAAAATGGTGGTTCCTAACCAACACCAGAATAGAATTATCTGACCGCACACCCAGCACACAGGAACACTGGAGGTGAAGACCAGGTAATCCTCGAGTTCAAACACTCAAGAGTATCCATGATTAATGAGCCACTTTCATGAAAACTCAAAAAGAATAACTGAGATGGCAGAATTCTTTACCTTTAACAGCTCTTATTTTGGACCTATGGGGCTGGAGGATTCTGGGTGACGGCACCTCTGTGGAATCTAGACAATATCAACTGAAGTTAGAGACACTTTGAAACATAAAAAAATGTATGCAGGAAGATAGACGGACACACACACCTGCAGCGGCCTCTGAGCGCAGGACCCCAAAAAAACCCGCGAAGGCTGTAGAAGAGATGGAGCACACCCTCAGCCATTGCGTAACACAGGCACATACACACAGAAATGTAAATACATATGCAGCAGAAACATCCACATACATCAGTGAACGTGTGTGTGAGAATGTTAGAGGATCTCTTACCTGTGAGAAGAATCGTCAACTGCATACTGGCTTCTGTCCGACTACTGTGCGAGTTGGTCAACAAAGCTAGTTGTAACAACACCGTCTCATTTACTTAGTATATGCACAGTTACTTCCCCTTAACCCACCCACGCTGACCAAGAACACACAAGGGAATTCCCTATCAAGTTATTTTGCGTATTTATGTTAGACACAATCAAGACTAAATTAGTTACTAGACTCTTTGACCTCAAATGTTACTTTCACATTTGCAGGTCACATTTCTCATGTGTAATATACCCTCTACCATATGACTTAAGTGCGACTCATTTAACACATGGACATGAATCATATAAGAAATGTGAAATATTGTGGTGAAATACACATATTTTCACTGCTTACCTGTATTCTTCACAAGAGCAGTCTAAAAGAAGAACGTCATATTTCAATGGCCACACCCAATCCTAGTCCAGGGTGGCATGACTGGCATCAGTCTGGTATCTTTCTTCATATGACGAGAACTATACTGCATCTTAACGGAACAGGAAGTATAATATTCTGGAAATGATACCCAAAATCCCCCAGGTCATGAATGGTCTATACTAGTGGATCTGGTCTGAATTAAGTAAGGTCTACACCTGATCTTGACTGTGTCACGTTTAATAACAGACAATCAAAAGAACAAAAACATGACAAAAAAGTAAATAGACAATCAAAATGATCAAATTATATTCACCTTTTTGCATAGTCTTTTACGGTACCTATTTCTTGAGAGTCATCTGGGCTGAACACAGACACGTGCGGCCGTCTGAGGGAGGCGTGAGGGGGACATATTGAAGTTCCCCTCTTAAAGAGATGAAGTCTGTAGTAGGATAGGACACACTGTCTTGAGCCCAGTGCTCCTGAGGGACTAGAAACCCTCACCCCAGCAGCTACATTCAACCAGGACCTCTACTTACAAAAGGTGCAGATTTAACACACAAAACGAAGACCGGCACTCTACAACGCTCCACTCACATATCTGGGCCATGTTAGCCACTCATTACCGTAGAAACCAAAAGTTAAGACAAATTACTTTTGAAAAAGCATCTCCAAAAAACTGAGGACCATTTTACTAAGCAATGAAATATACACTGCATTTGTTTAAAAACTTGTGATTGACTAAACAAAAATACAATAAAACAGACATCCAAACCCAGGTTACTAGTCAAATTCTAATACATCTTAAATACAGATACTATGTGCCTATAAATATATACAAATAGTACATGTATAGACACAATTTATAATAGATGTTCTTATAGTCCATGGTGAGGCCTCCTAGTCAGGCCAGTGCATTATCTACCATCTCCATATGGCTTGTATGCTTCTCCACTCTCCCAGGTCACTCCAGCCCCAGGATGTAGTTGATGCCTTGCACAAGTCCAATGATTACTGGTTGCCAAGCGACAAGGTAGCGGAGCCAGTCCAGGAGTTGTCCATACATGACATGTGGCCTCTCCCAGCTTCAGATGGGTCAAGGAGGCAGATAATTAAGTGACTACCCCACCCCTGATTCCAACCGATCTGACCCAACCAAACCTTAACTAAGCAATTCATTTAGAGTTGTAATAAAACACATCCAGCCTGTGACAATATGATTATTATAGATCCTTCAGGACACTACTAGAATCAGGCTGGATATTGGGGAATGGATAACATCTTCCCAATACTACATACAGTGCATTCAGAAAGTATTCAGACCTCTTCCCTTTTTCCACATTTTGTTTTTGCAAATGTATTCCAAATTAAAAAATGAAACACCTTATTTACATAAGTATTCAGACCCTTAGCTATGAGACTCGAAATTGAGCTCAGGTGCATCCTGTTTCCACTGATCATCCTTGAGATGTTTCTACAACTTGATTGGAGTCCACCTGTGGTAAATTCAATTGATTGGACATGATTCGGAGGACCTGAGCCCTAGGACCATGCCTCAGGACTACCTGGCATGATGACTCCTTGTTGTCCCCAGTCCACCTGGCCGTGCTGCTGCTCCAGTTTCAACTGTTCTGCCTGCGGCTATGGAACCCTGACCTGTTCACCGGACGTGCTACCTGTCCCAGACCTGCTGTTTTCAACTCTCTAGAGACAGCAGGAGCGGTAGAGATACTCTCAATGATCGGCTATGAAAAGCCAACTGACATTTACTCTTGAGGTGCTGACTTGTTGCACCCTCGACAACTACTGTGATTATTATTATTTGACCATGCTGGTCATTTATGAACATTTGAACATCTTGGCCATGTTCTGTTATAATCTCCACCCGGCACAGCCAGAAGAGGACTGGCCACCCCTCATAGCCTGGTTCCTCTAGGTTTCTTCCTAGGTTTTGGCCTTTCTAGGGAGTTTTTCCTAGCCACCGTGCTTCTACACCTGCATTGCTTGCCGTTTGGGGTTTTAGGCTGGGTTTCTGTACAGCACTTTGAGATATCAGCTGATGTAAGAAGGGCTATATAAATAGGCACACACCTGTCTATATAAAGTCCCACAGTTGACAGTGCATGTCAGAGCAAAAACCAAGCCATGAGGTCGAAGGAATTGTCTGTAGAGCTTCGAGACAGGATTGTGTCAAGGCACAGATCTGGGGAAGGGTACCAAAAAAATGACTGCAGCATCGAAGGTCCCCAAGAACGCAGAGGCCTCCATCATTCATAAAATATAAGAAGTTTGGAATCACCAAGACTCTTCCTAGAGCTGGGCGCCCGGCCACTCTGAGCAATCGGGGGAGAAGGGCCTTGGTTAGGGAGGTGGCTAACAACCTGATGGTCACTCTGAAAGAGCTCGAGAGTTCCTCTGTGGAGATGGAAGAACCTTCCAGAAGGACAACCATCTCTGCAGCACTCCACCAATCAGGCCTTTATGGTAGAGTGGCCAGACAGAAGTTACTCCTGAGTAAAAGGCACGACAGCCTGCTTGGAGTTTGCCAAAAGACACCTAAAGGACTCAGAACATGAGAAACAAGATTCTCTGGTCTGATGAAACCAAGATTGAACTCTTTGGCCTGAACTCCAAGTGTCACATCTGGAGGAAACCTGGCACCATCCTTACGGTGAAGCATGGTGGAGGCAGCATCATGCTGTAGGGATGTTTTTCAGTGGCAGGGACTGGAAGACTAGTCAGGATCGAGGGAAAGATGAACGGAGCAAAGTACAGAGATCCTTGATGAAAACCTGCTCCAGAGAGCTCAGGACCTCAGACTGAGGCGAAGGTTCACCTTCCAACAGGACAATGACCCTAAGCACACAGTCAAAACAATGCAGGAGTGGCTTCGGGACAAGTCCCTGAATGTCCTTGAATGGCCCAGCCAGAGCCCGGACTTGAACATATCTGGAGAGAACTGAAAACAGCTGTGCAACGACGCTCCCCATCCAACCTAACAGAGCTTGAGAGGATCTGCAGAGAATAATGGGAGAAACTTCTCAAATACAGGTGTGCAAAGCTTATAGCGTCATACCCAAGGAGACTCGAGGCTGTAATTGCTGCCAAAAGGTGATTCAAATAAGTACTGAGTAAAGGGTAATGAAAAAGTCAAAGGGTCTGAATACTTCCGAATGCACTGGATATCCTAACCCTTTCTTAACATCAAATAACAACTCTGCTCTAGGGCAGCCGTTCTTAAAGTATAGTCGCGGACATGTTAAATGGTGGGCTGCAACATGTCAAAGGAAGAAATGATTGATATATCAAAACATTTTGGGGGGTGGGGACTCAGTCGTGGTCTCAACTTCCTGTTGAGAGTTAGAATAGTAGAATACACAAGGTGACATTTAGAAATGTGGTTGTGCACCAGCAGTTTCTCTCTTGCTATGTCAGTCACTTACAATTTTTAGATTGGTAAGTTAGCTGGCTAGACTAACTAAACTTATACTAATCATGGCCGAATACCAACCGGGCACGTGCCCAGGGGCCCTGATCGCCATGAGGCCCCTGGGGGGCACAAATCTCGCTTCGGGCCCCGAAAAGGGGGCATGTTTTCATGAGCTTGGGACACGGGAAAACAGCCAATTTCTCATTTGAGTCCCAGGCTGAGAAAGTTTTAGAACCCCTGCTCTAGGGTGTCATTTAATAAAAATGGTGTGAAATTAAATATGGTATGTATGCTGTTGGTCAAAAAAGGATTTGTGTATTGAGTGTTTGCAATGGAAACCCCGTCCCCTAAAGCAGAAATGGCAGAAAGCTGCGTCTGTTGAGTTTTTACTGCAGCAAAAGAGGAACTGGAACTACTTTATGCAAGGTCTCCATGAAGACAGCTATCAGACAATGGTTAACCTTGTTTTCAGAGGACTTCACCTGAGGTCCCTTCCCATAATATCCTGTTCCAGTTTGTGTTTACATATCAATGTGGGTCAAAAGTCCCATGAACAACATCACTGTGTAAATGTGCCAATGCTGCAGCATTTACAGGAAACAACTTATTCCCATCACAGCCAAGGAAAATAACTCGGCCTCAACATTTGCCATCTTATGTGCTCTGGACTGTGCGAATTCCAGTCATGCTGACAAACAGAGGGAGAGTGGGTGAAACAAAGGGTCACTGAGTGAGACCATCTGAATGTTAAAAACACACACAACACAAAAAGGTACCACTAAGACACACTACAAGAGATGTAGGATATTACTAAACCTGTGTCTTATATGTGCTGTGCTCGCTCCCTGACAGGTCGTCATTGTAAATAAGAATTTGTTCTTAATTGACTTACCTGTATAAATAAAAGTGAAAACTAAATAAACACACAAACATGTCATATGAGAGCAGAAGAGTAAAGGATACGGGTTACTGAACATCCTTTTCAGGTCCACCTTCTCTTTGCAGTACGGGCATATCTGCTTCTTTCCCACGATGCACCATCCTCGTATGCAGAATTCATGGAATCTGAGGCAGAGAGAGTTAAGGGAAAATTCCACCCCAAAACAATATTTTGGTATTTGTTTCAGTAGCCCATTGTTGACATAGTCCCAAAAGGTTTTGCTTGTCAGCAATCAAGTTAAGATGTATAACTTTCAAAATACAGAAATCATGTGTATGTATTCAACCCTAAAAACATGAGAATAACTGCAAAATGAGGCCAAATATGAAACAATAGGGGAAATTGGGTCAAATGCTGTAGGCATAGTAAAAGGGCATACTGGAAAGTTTCTTCCTACTTCCCTGTGGCACACTAATAACCATATCAGCAACATCACCAGTAAGCTATTCAAATCTGATATCCTCAAAATGTGAACATAGTTACCACAAATGCCATAAAACGTGACATTTCACCTCATGGAAGACTAGTACAGGCAGTCAATACAGGAGATGACATAGGGCAACATTATTTACAGAAACAGGAAGTGAGACGGGATCATGGTACAGTGTTATTGAGTCATACGAACAACAGTCACATCTCAGAAATAAAGTTCATGCACACGTTTGTTTGGTCAATTTCCCTTTGGTGTTTGTGTGCGTACACCACCTGTTTTCCACGACTGACTGCCAGTTACGGCTTTTATGCAACAGATAAATCAGTTCTACCACATCAAGCTCCTATGTGTTATTCAAATATGTTCATATTTATCTAGAGCATTTTTCTTAGATGAAAAAGAATACACATGGTTGCAGGATAGTCTGTATGTGTTCTCGATGATTCCCTCTTCGCTGACATCAACCAGTATGGGCTGGCCACACACAGCGCAGATACTGTCTGAGAGGTGCTTGGTGGGCATTCCAGACGCACTGTAGTACTAGAGAAGTCAGAGACACAATATAGTGTGGCTGGACAGATTCACAGCCTTTTCTTAAAAAAAACAAGTACTTGTATACTCACCCCCACTGTCGATGCCATGAAGTCTGCACACATTTCGGCAAAGTCCCTACCCAGGACGCCATAGTACAGACCATAGAACAGCAAGGACACGCCAAAATCCATTGCGTCCTCTGGCTTTATTCTGGAAATAAAGCCATACAAAAGCATCATCAATACTATTAGCATGATCAACATGTTACTACTTCTCAAAGAAAGCTCTGGCACCTCCTCTAAAAATCTAAACTTATTTGAAGGTTTTAGAGAGAAAGTTACTAACTACACAAGCACGATCCTTGTAAACCACTGGTATTGTCCATAAATACACAATTGGGCCTAGAAATAACCAGAACATACCTAAATATCAAGTTGATGCCAAACAGTGTAAACATGACGACAGTGTAGCCCACTATCCCTGTGGCATAGCTGATCTTGTAGAGGAGGAGGAACCATTTGTAGACCAGCCTGTCCAAAGAAACACAAGGGAACATTCAGACATATTTCAGCTAACTGGCAGAGGTAATGTGAAGAAACATAGATCAGTATTTTGCCTAGAGCAGCACTGGCTGCATGACAGGTTAGATTTGGGACTTTGGATTGGTGGCCTTCTTACCATGACCATTCTATCATGCATCACCTAGGCATTCGTATAAAATAATTAGGTGGGTGCTTACATTTCTCCTATTCACACATGTACAAGTGCAAATGTGTTTTTTTTGCATATCCCACTCCCCCTGACACACCCTCGAAGAGTGGTGTCAGAGCAAGGTATCAGCTATTATTGGACGGCAACCCTGGAGCAATTAGGGATAAGTGCCTTGCTTAAGAGCACATGGACACATTTTTCACCTTGTCGGCTCAGAGTTTTGAATCAGCTACCTTTTGATTACTGGCACAATATATGAGGTGTTATATGGATGTGTGTAGACACTACCTGGGCTTGTGTATGGGGCCTTACCTGGGCGTGGTGCACGCCAGGGGCTTGCGTGTGGCACGGTAGGTAACGTATGCAGTGACCACAGAGAAGATGAACCACGTGACCAGAAACCTCCACCAGTGAAGCTTGGTGGTGAAGTACAGAGGAACCACCCACATCTGGAACAGAGTCACCAGCTACAAAAATAAAAAGAACACACATTTTAAAGTACAGACACACATAAGGTAAATTTGAGACTGAATAACACTGAGAACCAGACTGTGTACAGTGGAAGAAACTGGTCTGTGGACAGTTTGTCTATACAGTATGTGAAGTGTGATATGTATGATTTGCCTGCAGGCATGCTGTGTATTCCCTCTTTCTGCCCATAAGAGAGCATGTGTTTGTGTTTGTGTCTGCACAGTCATGCATGAGCATGAGCATGAGCATGACTGTGCAGTGTGTATGTGTGTGGGTGTGAGAGAGAGAGTGAGATTATTTTACATTGTAGGACTTGGGGTGCCTCTGTTTCCATTGCACAAGGACCAGCTGGGCGATGACCAGGGTGACAATGAGGATAAGCACCATCTCAGCGTGCATGGACTCATGGCCCTTGTGTTTCACATGCATCCTGGCATGCTCCAACCTACAGTATGGACACACACACAACAATCAACCTACTGCTCAGGCCTGGGTATCTGGATAGATTCTTATAAATCGACATATTCATAACACATTACCAGTTTTCATTGGAAGGAAACATTGTTGAAATACTTTAGAGCCTTTAGCTTATCAATTAGGCGTCATGATCATGTTCAACTTCACTTGACTTTTGTGATTCAACGTGTGACACAAATCTAATTTGCAGCCAGAATGAATAATTGTGTGAAGAGACTGACCTCCACTTCTCCTCCGGTGACAGATGGGATAGGTCGACCTGAAGTGAGAACAAGCCAAACAGACAAACACGACAGTTCCAAAGGCTTCTAACTCCATTAGTAATGTTCTACATACATGAACATACATTCATTTAGAACCTTGTAGATAAACTGTCACAATTAATATACTAAATACAATGATTGCATGCATAAAAAATGGCTATGTTAACAAAACAGTCTGTAATCTGATCAGTGATCATGTGGATTGGGAGGCAGTTGATAGTGGACAGATGTGAACACTAAAAGAAATTAACACTGCTGTCCAACAAAGAGAACATGCACAGTTTCTGTCCATTAGTGCTAAATGGTGAAAGAAATTGGCCTCTGGTCCAAAGCATTGATTAGAGAGCTCGAGCTGCCAGGATATGACCTGTGACTCAGACTGCCACATCAACGCTTGTATGGCATGCCATCTAATGAGTGCTAGCTAAAATAGGGTTGTCACGATACTAGTATGCAATACTCAGCGGTATCTTGGCCATGAAACAAACTACTACATTTCCTGAGGAAAGCAGTCCTAATGTTGGAAACAAGCAGCCTTGTGTGTCACCCAGAATCACATGTTTCTTTTCCAAACTATAGCACCCAATATTTGATATACAGAAGTTTTTTTTAAAGGACCAAAAAGTTTAGTCTGCTTTGTGTTCTCCTTTATGTGTCATGGAAAATAAGCTATCGCGATACTGGTTTCCTGACAACCCTAACGTTGCTACATCATTGACTCACTTGCTGTTGTAATATGAGAACAAAAGGGTTGTCAAGTAAAAGTAGCGAATTCGGGGCAGGTAAACCAGAATGATCCATTTAACTATCTGTGGCTACCTAGCGTTAGCTACCACGTAAAGTACAAGGCAAGGGCGTGAGGGTGGGTATACTGTGTTACATTACAACAGGAATCTGTTCCAAAAACTTCGTAAAGTACAAGGTTGCCAACAAACAACGCATACAAAGTAGCATGATACATTCACCTAGCTAACGAAAAGGCTTCAACTCACCACGTAGCTTATTCTTAATGTTTGTCCATAGGCTACCAGAGTGAGGACAGACATTTTTCGGAATAAACGTGGTGAGTGAAAACCTTAATGAAATAGCCCACTCCTACCCGGTATCTTATTCTGCCGCTATACAACTTTGTATGCGTTGTTTGTTGGCAACCTTGTTATTTACTTAGTTTTTGGAACAGATTCCTGTTGGAACGTTCCACAAATTATACCCACCCAGGGCGTGATGATGGTCCTTGTACATTTGTCTTAGCTGACTGCACTATAATTGGATATATACTTGGTTTCCTAATGCACTCAATGATAGCCTACCTGTCTGGCTAAAATGGGAAGACAACTGGTATGTTAGATAAAACTAACACCGTATGACGCTTACTCGCCGGTGAAAGAGACAGGTCTATTCCTTATTGGCAGCAACGTGCGCACTTTACAATTCACGCAATTCTTTTTTTTCTTCTGATTCTACAACCGTAACACCTGTGGCACCCTAACCTGATTTGGTTCATCGTGGTGTCCATGATCGTGTTCTACACCATCAACCTCCACCTCAAACACCCCCGCCATCTTCGGGAGTGCTGTGAATTCCTAGCGCATGCCATTTCCGGGTTGGAAAACCGGAGGGCCAATCTGAACACTGCCGGCGAGTTCCTTTTCCGTTTGTCAACACTCACAGCGGTGGTTGTTTTCTGGTGGCGGGAAAAAAGTACGAGTAACAAACTGTTCAGCGGATAATCTCCTGAATTTTACATAAACAGACAGCTAATTCATTTGATCATAATATGGCCCCAGTGAAAATTAAACACGTCGTTTCATTCACGTCACAGGTAAGTTCGTGTATTTAACTGTCAACTAACTTGGCTTACTGCAAGTAGACTAGGGCTAGCTAGCAATGAGTAGCTAGCTAACTATAGTTAGAAACTCAGTAACGTTAGGTAGTTAAATTATCTAGGCAGCTAGCATTTGGCATGATGAGAAAGGTTCAGCTACTGGGTTGCATCAGTAGCTATACATGTCGCTCCTAGCTAATTGTATTGAAATGGTGCAGGACCCCAAGAACGGTGTGGAGAACCTGTGTGTTGTGGGTGGAGACAGCAGGTCGTGGCTGTGCAACCCCCAGGACCGAAGTGGAGTCCTCAGAGCAGAACTGCAGCTGGAGCGAGCCTCATACTTTGGATACATCGATGTGGGTAAGGCTCATCAAGATTGACAACGAAGTTTATGTATTGTAGTAAACACACAATGGGACACTTATCGTTTTGTTTTGATGTTCCATACAATTTAATGACCGTTTCCCAACTTGCTGTGTTATTTGTAGGGAACTGTGGATCTGCGTTCATTCAGATTGATGTCGGCCGGTCCTCTTGGCCCCTGGACCAGCCCTATATCACCCTGTTGCCAACAGCAACACTGATGAGTCCAGCAGAATCCCGACAGGGCACTGGGCTGACAGGAGTGAGAATGTTCAAGAAAGGTGAGACCAGATAGACTGGATGGATCTCAGCCCTATGACAATAGTAGGACTGATATGTCATACAACATAGATAAAGGGAATGAGAATCAGTGTCCGAAGATGCTTCTTTAGTAACCCTCCTTTAGTCGGCAGACTTAGTAGCCTTGGTTTCTCAAACGATTGCGTCGCCTGGTTCACCAACTACTTCTCTGACAGAGTTCAGTGTGTCAAATCGGAGGGCCTACTGTCTGGACCTCTGGCAGTCTCTATGGGGGTACCACAGGGTTCAATTCTTGGGCCAACTCTTTTCTCTGTATACATAAATGATGTCGCTCTTGCTGCTGGTGAATCTCTGATCCACCTCTACGCAGACGACACCATTCTGTATACTTCTGGCCCTTCTTTGGACACTGTGTTAACAACCCTCCAGACGAGCTTCAATGCCATTCAACTCTCCTTCCGTGGTCTCCAACTGCTCCTAAACACAAGTAAAACTAAATGTATGCTCTTCAACCGATCGCTGCCTGCACCTGCCCGCCCATCCAGCATCACTTCTCTGGACGGTTCTAACTTAGAATTTGTGGACAACTACAAATACCTAGGTGTCTGGTTAGACTGTAAACTCTCCTTCCAGACTCACATCAATCATCTCCAATCCAAAGTGAAATCTAGAATTGGCTTCCTATTTCGCAACAAAGCATCCTTCACTCATGCTGCCAAACATACCCTCGTAAAACTGACCATCCTACCAATCCTCGACTTCGGCGATGTCATTTACAAAATAGCCTCCAATACCCTACTCAACAAGCTGGATGCAGTCTATCACAGTGCCATCCGTTTTGTCACCAAAGCCCCATATACAACCCACCACTGCGACCTGTATGCTCTCGTTGGCTGGCCTTCACTTCATCATCGTCGCCAAACACATTGGCTCCAGGTCATCTACAAGACCCTGCTAGGTAAAGTCCCCCCTTATCTCCGCTCACTGGTCACCATAGCAGCACCCACCTGTAGCACGCGCTCCAGCAGGTATATCTCTCTGGTCACCCCTAAAGCCAACTCCTCCTTTGGTCGTCTCTCCTTCCAGTTCTCAGCTGCCAATGATTGGAACGAACTACAAAAATCTCTAAAACTGGAAACACTTATCTCCCTCACTAGCTTTAAGCACCAGCTGTCAGAGCAGCTCACAGATCTCTGCACCTGTACATAGCCCATCTTTAATTGAGCCCAAACTACTACCTTTTCCCCTACTGTATTTATTTATTTTATTTATTTTGCTCCTTTGCACCATATTATTTATATTTATATTTTAACTTTAACTTTCTTCAAACTACAAATCTACCATTCCAGTGTTTTTTTTCTTGCCATACTTTATTTACTTTGCCACCATGGCATTTTTTTTTGCTTTTACCTCCATTATCTCACATCATTTGCTCACATTGTATATAGTCTTACTTTTTTCTACTGCATCATTGATTGTATGTTGTTTTACTCCATGTGTAACTCTGTGTTTTTGTATGTTGTCGAACTGCTTTGCTTTATCTTGGCCAGGTCGCAATTGTAAATGAGAACTTGTTCTCAACTTGCCTACCTGGTTAAATAAAGGTGAAATAAAAATAAAAATAAATAAATAAAACAATTGCCCCCCCTCCTCCAGGTGATTTCCTGTCAGAAGGTGCAGAGGACAGCTGGGACCGGTTGAGAGTAACCTGCACTCAGCCTTTTAACAAGCGCTCTCAGTTTGGCCTGTCCTTCCTGCGCATCCGCAGCCCCCTGGAGGAGAGCGAGGAGGGCTCCACACAGACTGGCAAAGAGAGCCAGGGTCAGGTGTGTGTGTATAGACTGAGGGCTTGGCAGTGAACTCTTCAGAGAGAAAGGTACAGTAAATCGCAGAGAACACCTCTGGGCCCGGTTTCCTGATAGCAGTAGACCTTGTTGCATCTTTCTTACAAAGGCCAAAGATATAACATGCGTTTCCCAAACACCATGCAGAGCGAACGATCACTAAGTGCGTTGTTAGAGCGTGTGTCGATACTGATAGGATTAAAAGAAAGGGAGCGCTGCTCTCGGGTCAGCTTTCTCCACTCAAATCTTACCTTAACATTAGAATTATTTCACAATACTTGACGACGGAACAGCTACTAGAAAGATATTACCACCTACGGCTGCAAATATCGAGGTGGCTTATTCTAATGCTTACCCTATAAAAATGCACTAAATCACCAATTTGTCACATCATTGCCCACATGTTAGACTACACATAAAATATATTGAGACTTACAGACCGTAGCCTACAAGTAGCAGAATATAAATAAAATGATTGAACATGAGTCTATAGCTTACTGTTAATATTTTCATTTGAAGTGTCTTTTTATACATGACTTTGTATCAATTGCAAAGACATTGGCAACTTTGTATTGTAGTCAACTTTTTTCTGGTCATTGGTGGTCACAGAGAGACGGATAAACCACGTGATTCTATGTTTAGCGGAGATCTTCTCTGTATAAAGTGACATAGGAGGGCAAAAAGCATCTTAACAATGCACTTGGTTGTTCTACGAGTGGTCTGAGGCAGGGGTTACATCACAAGCGTTTTCAAGTTCAACGTTAATAACGATGGTTTTGGGAAACAGCTGAGGGATTTAACATAGCTCCTATGAAGGTTCTAACAATGAACTTAGCCTTAAGATGCTTTTGGGAAACCGGGCCCAAGTCTCTTGGTCCACCCACCCCTACGGGAGGTCATCTCCCGCTCAGCCCAGTCCAAGCTCTTCTCTGTCCTGGCACCCCAATGGTGGAACCAGCTTCCCCCTGATGCTAGGACAGCAGAGTCCCTGCCCATCTTGCGAAAAAGTTTGAACCCTACCTCTTCAAATAGTATGTTCAATAAGCCCTCTGTCTTATTCCCCCCCCCCAAAAAAATGTTTTGTTCTGGTTACAAGCATCTGCTAAATGACTGAATTATATTTAAAACAGATAAGAGTTGTAGATTTGTCTTATGTGGTTGTTCCATATGATTGTAATCACTTTCACTTTTACCCTTTTACCCTATTCAAGAGTATACTGTGTCTCAACTGATAACGGGCACAACACAAACACTTTAGATGTAAGGGTTTAAGCTACAACATTTGTGAAAATCTGAGTTAAGGTGATTGAAATCATATGGCACGACCCTATGGTGATGGATTTGGACTGTTATGAGATGAGGTAAGTGTGTGTATTCTTAAGCAGTAAGGCACAAGGGGGTGTGATATATGGCCAATATACCACAGCTAAAGGCTATTCTTATGCGCGATGCATCGCTGAATGCCTGGACACAGCCGTGGTATATTGGCCATATAGCACAAACCCCTGAGGTGCCTTAATGCTATTATAAACTGGTTACCAACATAATTAGAGCAGTAAAAATAAATGTTTTGTCATACCTGTAGTATGTCAGCCAATCAGCATTCAGGGCTCGAACAACCCAGTTTATAATTTGGGAATATACAATAGTATTATTGGTAAACATCAGAGGCCAGAAGTGTTTGTGCTTGTATTCTCACTCTCCTTTGACCTTCTCTCTATTCAGACAACCCCAGACAAATCGGCATCAGGCGTGAGAGAATGGCTGTCCAGCCCTGCTGTGCAGAGAACCTTCTTTGGGGGAACGAAAGGGTAAGTGGAGGAATTTTGAGTTTTGTATGAGGCACTGTCAAACAGATTAGACGGCATTGAATGAATAAATACTTTTACAGAAAAGGACTTACACCTTGGTTTGTCTCCCCCTGCTGTCAGGGAGGGTGTGGTTCTGAGCCGGACAGCTCGTATGGTCCTCACAGCGTCCCAGGCTGCCAGGCGTTCCCTTCCCCTTCCTTCCACTTCCTTGTCTCCCAGTCACACATCATCCTCTGGCACTCAGAATACAGCAACCTCTACCCCTCCCACAGCCAAGCCAGATGCAACTACCCATATCCCCAACCAGGGAAAGCCAGGGGCTCATACAGCTACACCCAACAAAGGCAAGCCTGTTGGAAATATGGGAAATATACACCCTCACACAGGTAAACACCTCAGCTCTCAGAAATACCATGCATTTTGCTTGGTAAATTGTTTGGCAACACTAAGCTTGACAAATGATAAGTTGTGATGTTTTTCAGCTTCAATAGCTTGTTTAAGAACAGTTCGCAGCTCCAAGGAAAATACTTCTCAAAGACACCTGAAGAGAAAACCAAACTCCAAAAGCAGGTATTCCTCTATACTCCACCCCATGGATCATTTTGGGAGGGTAAGCTTATCCTGGATCTGCACATAGGAGCAACTTCTAGCTCACAAGTATCTCTCAGCATGAATCTGTCATTTACCTCCCTCCCAGGCAGAACCAGCTGAATGGCACCACCTCTAGTAAGCAGGGAAAACCTGCAGTCAGTAAGAGGCCTATAGCTACGCTACAACACACTGCCACAGCCCCTCATCCTCAGGACACTGGTGACCTTGAGACCACATGCCCAATATGCGGAGGTGTGTTTATGTTGGCTTCTTATTCTGTCTCTTCATGGACTGTATGACATACTGTATATTGATTCACTGTTACAATCAACAGTAGTATTGACACCCGTTGTCTGTTCTTTCCCTATGCTGCAGTGTTCTTTACTGCAGAGTACCTGCCGCTCCACGCCGCCTCCTGCCAGCGGTTGGAGACCAGGAAGCTCCCTGGGGGGATTGTGACCCCTGTTCCCCGCCCCTTCCCTGTCTCTCCTGCCAGCCCAGAGGAGTCCATGGTGCCCTGCCCTCTCTGCTCCTTCAGGTTCCCTCTGTCCCACATCCAGATGCATGCCAGCACCTGTGGAGACCCCGTGGACCCCCATGTTATCTGGGTGGACTAGGAAAGAATGCATTGTATAGTAACACATTTTTGCTTTTGATCAGTGGGCAGTGCAGCAAACGTGGACAATCTTTTGTTTTTAATATACTATATGTATATTTGTATTTTACTGACTTGTTCTGTATCTATATACCTGGAAAAATAATGAATCTCTCTCTGCCTACCTCTATTCCCCACTCTGCTCTGAGTGATTGGTTCTCTCCTGAGGTCATTGAAGGCTGTATGTTCTTGCACTGTTTACACATGCTATGACCTAATGATGACCTATAATATATTGTATACTATAAACAGCATCAATCATAGACTGTGTTCAGTACATCTTTTTTTGGAACTTATCACATAATTGAAATGATCAATTAAATTAACTGTGATTTATTTTGCCTTGTTGGCTGTTCCTTGTATTTTTTCACCACTGAACTTGTTGCACAGGGAATATTAATTACTCCTGCTACCTGTTAACAGCGTCTCATCTGCAGCGTTTCCACTGGGGAGCATTTCCAGTGATAATGTTAATAGAGGCTTGGTATGGAAGGCAAGGGCCACTCCCTGGTTTGGGCCTTGCCATGCGTGTAACACTGAAATGGTTGCTTTTTAATTAGTCCTGTCCCAGGGGAGTAGAGCTGTGTTATTTAGTTTGTGGCAAGACATTCTAACCAAGCTAACCTGTGTAGTCAGCCGAGAGCACATTACCACAGTGAGCCCAAACAGCAGTCAGCGGATGTCATTGCCGTTCTCTCCTACCAACCTCTTAGCCTCAAGAATAACCAGGGTGCTTGGATTTCCACCGATTAATGTGAGGTTACCTTCACACTACAGACAACAATTACTGTCTGTCACTTTCACTAAAGAAACAATGGGAAACCTCAAGGTTAGTGTATTTGAAACAAACTTAGCAAAGAAAAGATGTTAAAATAGATTGAAATATGATGTAAAATGTGTCACAAATGCATGAATTTTGTAGTAGAATGTAAGTCAATTTAGTTTATAATACTGCAATAATAAACTTAAATTGTAAAGCTTCTTTCATACATTATTTGCAGCTCAAAGTGCTTTACAATGAGACTACAAATTATTTAAAAAGCAGTAAACAAAATACATACAATGAAAAGAAATGACAGGAATGAATATGAACAGATTTACTAGATTAGAAACCTATTATTGCTGATGGTCTTGATAGTATCTTGCAATTTCATCTAGGGGTGGTCCTCATAGTAACATTACATTTTGTCTACTTATGTCTTCATAATGTTTATTCCTGATAATTTCTCAGATTATAATGCTATTTTGTCCTGTCATACCTTGATACTGCATGGTACTCACAAATTCCCTTTATGAATATCTTAATGTTCACATGTAGACTACCCAGTGCAAACAAATTATTTAATAGTGATTGTATCATATTGCAGTTTTACTCTAAATATTTGTATTAATTAATGGTTTGGATTCAGAAATTTCAAAGCAATGAACTCTCTGTGTCTCCTTGTGGTTTTAGCTGGAGCAATGGCAGGAGATGGTGAACAAGAAGAGGCGTGGATCAGTACCATCCAGGATGGGAACATAATGATGGTGTGTGGCCTGCTGAAGCAGGCGACGGCATCATCCGTCAGCTGGAAGCCCTCAACCTGTCCATCCACCTGGGCAACAAGTTTGACTTCTGCCAGATCCATGAGGCTCTGCTGGTCGCCGTCGACACCAACCAGCCCTGTGTGGTGAAGAGGCTCCTCGACTGCCTGGACCAGGAGAAGGGCAACAAGATGGATGTGCAATCCTTCTCCCTGGCCATCTTCGACCACTCCGTTGATGACTTGCAGTTTGTCCCCGGCATGATCCCGCTGACCCTGGCCTGTCAGAAGGACCTGTATGAGATTGTCACCATGCTGACCTAGAAGGGCCACGGCCACACAAGATCACCTGTGCCTGTCTAGAGTGCTGGAATGGGCAGCAGTATGACCTGCTGAAGTTCTCCCTGTCTCAACACCTACCGTGGCATTGACAGTATGGCCTACCTGTCCATCACCTCATACAATGCCATGTTCAGTGCCTTCGGCCTCGGAAGGGAGATCAGTAATCTTCCAAGAAGGAACGTGAGCTCAAGGTCAGATCCTGTTTGTGCTTATGCCCATATAGTCACTATGCACAAAGTATGTGGTGCATTACCCTGGAACTAATCTCTCTTGGACAGACTATATAAAAATAAAGTATGCAAGATTTAAATTCTGGGTAAACCGAGATTACCCTGGAACAGGAATATAACTATACTGGGCAATGAATGTTTCAATTGTGAGTAACTATAACTTGTTACCATACTATTATGTGTGTGGCTCAGTTGGTAGAGCAGTTGGTAGAGTATGATGTTTGCAACGCCAGGGTCGTGGGTTTGATTCCCACGGGGGACCAGTACGGAAAAAGAAACGGAAAATAGAAAATGTATGAAATGTATGCATTCACTACTGTAAGTCGCTCTGGATAAGAGCGTCTGCTAAATGACTAAAAATGTTTTAAAAAATTATTACCATTTTATTCCCTGCTGCCCTATATACATAGACATGGACATGGAATCACTGGCCACTTTAATAATGGAACACTAGTCACTTTAATAATGTTTGCATACTGCTTTACTCTTCTCATATGCCTTCAGAAAGTATTCAGACCCCTTGACTTTTTCCACATTTTGTTATGTTACAGCCTTTTTCTGAAATTGATTTTTTTTAAATCCTCAGCAATCTACACACAATACCCCATAATGACACATTGAAAATAGGTTTTTAGAAATGTTTGCAAATGCATAAAAAATACCTTAATTACATAAATATTCAGACCCTTTGCTATGAGACTCGAAATTGAGCTCAGGTGCATCCATTGATCATACTTGAGAGGTTTCTACAACTTGATTGGAATCCACCTGCGGTAAATTCAATTGATTGGACATGATTTGGAAAGGCACACACCTGTCTATATATGGTTCCACAGTTGACAGTGCATGTCAGAGCAAAAACCAAGCAATGACGTTGAAGGAATTGTTCGTAGAGCTCTGAGACAGGATTGTGTCGAGGCACAGATCTGGGGAAGGGTACTAAAAAATGTCTTCAGCATTCAATATCCCCAAGAACACAGTGGCCTCCTTCATTCTTAAATGGAAGAAGTTTGGAACCACCAAGACTCTTCCTAGAGCTGGCCGCCCGGCCAAACTGAGGAATCGGGGGAGAAGGGCCTTGTCAGGGAGGTGACCAAGAACCCGATGGTCACTCTGACAGAGCTCCAGAGTTCCTCTGTGGAGATGGGAGAACCTTCCAGAAGGACAACCATCTCTGCAGCACTCCACCAATCAGGCCTTAATGGTAGAGTGGCCAGACGGAAGCCACTCCTGAGTAAAATGCACATGACAGCCCGCTTGGAGTTTGCCAAAAGGCACCTAAAGACTCTGACCATGAGAAACAAGATTCTCTGGTCTGATCAAACCAAGATTGAACTCTTTGGCCTGGAAACCTACCACCATCCCTACGGTGAAGCATGGTGGTGGCAGCATCATGCTGTAGGGAAGTTTTCAGTGGCAGGGACTGGGAGACTAGTCAGGATCGAGACAAAGATGGACGGAGCAAAGTACAGAGAGATCCTTAATGAAAACCTGCTCCAGAGTGCTCAGGACCTCAGACTGGGGCGACGGTTCACCTTCCAACAGGACAACGACCCTAAGCACACAGCCAAGACAATGCAGGAGTGACTTCGGGACAAGTCCCTGAATGTCCTTGAGGGGCCCAGCCAGAGCCCGGACTTGCACCCGATCTAACATCTCTGGAGAGACCTGAAAATAGCTGCACAGCAATGCTCCCCATCCACTCTGACAGAGCTTGAGAGGATCCACAGAGAAGAATGGGAGAAATTCCCCAAATACAGGTGTGCCAAGCCTGTAGCGTCATACCCAAGAAGACTCAAGGCTGTAATCGCTGCCAAAGGTGCTTCAACAAAGAACTGAGTAAAGGGTCTGAATACTTATGTAAATGTAATTTCGACTTTATTTTTTTAACAAATATTTCAAAAAAACTGTTTTTGCTTTGTCATTATGGGTTATGGTGTGTAGATTGAGGAAAAAAATACAATTTAATCAATTTTAGAATAAGGCCGTAACCAAACAAAATGTGGAAAAAGTCCAGGGGTCTGAATACTTTCCGAAGGCACTGCATGTACTGTATTCTATTCTACTGTATATTGCTCGTCATAATATTTATATATTTCTTAATTCCATTTTACTTTTAGATTTGTGTGTATTGTGAATTGTTAGATACTACTGTGAATTGTTAGATACCACTGTTGGAGCTAGGAACACAAGCATTTCGCTACACCCGCAATAACATCTGCAAGTGATCAATACAATTTGATTTGATTTATTCTGTGCTGTTATGTGAAGTGTTATTAGGTTGTTTATCTGAGTGGTTGTTTGTGTTATCTCTCCCACAGCCTCAGTACCTGTGTCTGGAGGAGCTGTGCCAGGAATTTGTGGTGGAGCTGCTGGGGATTGTCCTTAACCAGAGTGAGGTCACCACCATCCTGAACAGCTGTGGAGACTGAAACCAGGACGCCCTTGACCAGCAAGTGTTCGAGGACGGCATCCCAAACCTGACCCGCCTGAGGCTCGCCATAAACTACAATCAGAAACAGGTACAGCCACAGTCATCTATAACCAGAAACAGGTAGAGCCCAGTCATCTATAACCAGAAACAGGTAGAGCCCAGTCATCTATAACCAGAAACAGGTAGAGCCACAAGCAGCTACAGAGCTAGTAGATTCTGAGTGGTGTTATTTGGGGTGCTGCTGTCATTGATTTACAGTATAATGAACATGTTCAGTGAGATCGTGTATCCCTCTCTATATGTCCTGTTTGTGAATTGTTGCCACTCTTTCTCTCTCTCTAGTTTTTGGCACACCCTATCTGCCAGCAGGTGTTGTCCTCTATTTGGTGGGGGAACCTGTCTGGCTGGAGGGGAAGCAGGATGAAAGCTGCTGGTGTCTGTGGGGATCTTCTTCCCCATGCCCCTCCTCTGCCTCGTCTACTGGATCGCATCCAAGTCCAAGCTCAGATGTCCTGAAGTTCTGTAAAGGTGGTGAAGTTCTATGGGCCTTGTGTGACTCTGCTCGGGTCTGTCTTGGGCCTGCAGATGTATTTGCTCTTGGCTATGTTTATACTCCAGTGGAGGTTGCTGAGGAGAGGACGGCTCATAATAATGCCTGGAATGGAGTAAATGGAATGGCATTAAACACATGGAAACAATGTATTTGATACCGTTCCACCTTTTCTGCTCCAGTCATTACCACGAGCCTGTGCTCCCCAATTAAGGGGCCACCAACCTCCTGTGATATATTCTACTGTGTCTCTCAGGTGGGAAACATACTTTAGATTTCAGTGATTAAGTTTCTTCTTCACTCGGCCTCCTATATGTGGTTCCTCATCACGTTGTTGGGAGAGTCCATCACCATGGAGTTGTATAGAGACCAGTTTGCTTCGCGTCAACAGAATATTCTGCACTGCTCATTCCATATGGTGTGGTTGGTCGGTGGGTTAGTTCATTGGTTTACAGAAATGAGTCTCTTCTCTCTCTACCTAGGTTCATGTTCATATTCATGATAATTGGAACAGCTTTCCTCTATGGTATCAATGACATCTATGTTCCTTATGTCGCCCAATTATATTTTGGAAGGTAAAGAAAATGTTGAAGTACACTACTACCTAGCTTCATTCTTGTTAGATCACTCATGATAATCATAATCCTCCCAACCCTAACTCCATTCCATAGGTTTAATGAGACTTTTCGTTTCCTTTTTCTGGACCATGTTTGGGGTGGCAAACCAGGACTATATGGACATGTCCGAGTTTGTGGTGGCATGATCCTTTACGGCATCTTCACCCTCGTCATCGTGCTGCACAATATGCTCATTGCCATGATCACAAACTCCTGCCAGAAGATTGAGGTGAGATCAGATTAAACTCAAGAAACCTGGCTCTTAGTTTGTCTACCTCAAGGGCAGGATAATGCCTTTGAATGGAAGAAACTGCATCCCAATGTAGCAGATAAAAGTGTTTCAAAGCTCAAATTCTAGACCTTTGTGATTACACAGTAAAGTTTAGGAGAGATTCTAGGATGGGCCCTGACTGCTGCTTACCTGTCTCTCTCAGGATGTCGCTGACATTGAGTGGAAATTTGCCCGATCTAAGCTCTCTGAGTTACTTCAGAGAAGGTCTCACCATCCCCTCCCCTAAGGCCTTTTTCTACCTCATACAGTAGGTTATACTGTGTGTATGTGTGTTATACAGCCAACTTCCTCTACCAACAATAGAACAACCTCTATCTCAAAGGTCAGTTTCATCTCATATTTCATGTTTATCCCAGGGGTATTTTTTGTTGGATCTGCTGCTGTTGTACTTCAAACTCGACATCAGACTGTCCCTCCCATAACCTCCATGGTAAGAACTCCACCTCAGCTCATTTGACATTGTCTTGTCATACAGACCAATGAGAATGTATCTGTTCCCTTTGTTGTCGTCCAATGGGAAGAAGACGGTGGCGGGTCAGGGGAGAACCAGATACCTTAACGCCAGCAGGTGATCCAGGCTCTGGTGCAGCGTTACAGCCTTAGGGCCTTCAAGTCTTCAGTTAAGACACGTTTCTGTGTTAAGGTCACAGTTAAACAGAGAGGAAGTACTGACTTGGCCTCACACACGCACTCTGTTTAGTACTGTATGTATGTAAAAGCATTGTGGTGCATTCAGTGTCATTGGTTTGGTCTATTCTTAACACCACAGACGTGGTTAATTGGATCACAGCTAACAAGGTAGTGGGCAGGCTGCATGCTGTGATGAAGGCCAACATGCAGGTTCTGGTGGGCTCTGGCCAGGCTGCAGGATACGACCCCAACACTGATGGCTCCTCCATCCTGGGGAAATACATCATGGGAGCCAAGAACAACTTCAGGGGCTTCAACAGGCTGGATGACAAACACACACCTTTACTGGTGACTGTGGAGATGGAACATGACAGAAAGGTGGAGATAGAGAGGGATGTAGCAGTGGTGATAGCAGAGGAGGGAGGAATGGAGACAGAACAAGCCAGAAGAGTGGAGATAGGAAAGGAAGGAGGGATAGTGGTCAAACAGGAGGTTTTTCTTTACTTTTTTATTTGATCTTTATTTAACTAGGCAAGTCAGTTAAGAACAAATTCGTATTTACAATGACAGCCTACCCGGCCAAATCCAGACGACGCTTGGCCAATTGTGCACCGCCGTATGGGACTCCCAATCACAGCCGGATGTGATGCAGTCTGGGTTTGAACCAGGTACTGCAGTGTCTTAGACCACTTCGCCACTTGGGAGCCAAATCCACTGGATTGCCCTTTCCCTTCACCTTCTTCTCCATCATCTCATTGGCGCTTACCTTTTTATATCTGGCGCCAGGTTAAGGTGGGACCAGATGGAGCAGAACAGGAGGTGGAGGTGGGGCCAGTTGGAGCAGAACAGGAGGTGGAGCCAGATGGAGCAGAGGGTGACGAAACAGGTAGGAGACATGGATGTTGTGACAATGGAGGAGGGAAGAGTTGATGGAGGGAAGGGAGGGAGAGAGAAGGGTGGAGGGGGGTAGTGAAAGAGTCAGAGCAGAAAATGGAGAGGAGACAGTGAGGGGAAGGGGGAGATTCGGATATAAAAAGGTAAGCACGAATGAGATGGTGGAGAAGAAGGTGGAGGGAAAGGGCAATCCAGTGGAGGCAGAAGTAAGGATGGAATAAGGTAAAGGGAAAAAGGTAGATCGTAGTGTGGATAATACAATTTGGTGGAAAGGACTTGTAGGAGGTGACAAAAAAGTGAATGAGATGGGAGGACGTGGGAATGAAGGGAAAGTAGACATGGGACTGGGAGATCTGAAAGAGGAAGGTCAAGGTGAACTGAAGGAGAAAAGAGTGGTGGGGAAAATCAACATGGCCGAGTGGTGGATTAAGGGCCCGGCGAGGGCGTTGGAGAATGTGACTAAGAAGAAGGCTGCCACGGCTAGCATGGTGGTGGTGGAGAATACTGCCAGGGCTGGGGCAGCAGCTCACAGGACACTGGCTTCGGCTCGCAGGAAGGGGAGGGGTCCATCAATGGAGGACCAATGAGAACTGCACATCTGAGTGCATCATCTTCAGATTAGAAGTGTCAGCCAGTTAGCATTGTTTCAGTCAACTCCATAGTCCCTTAATCAAAGCAGCAATATACACTTGTAGTAGGTAGCATAGAACTATTTTGCTGTAAAACGAGCTACAAATCATTCAAAGGCATGCATATACACGCAGGGTTGGGTAGGTTACTTTCTAAATGTAATCCGTTATAATTACTAGTTACCTGTCCAAACTTTTAATCAGCGATGTCATTTTTTTAATATGATTACTTTCCCCTTAAGAGGCATTAGAAGAAGACTAACAGTATCCATCAAACACATTAGGTGTATCATCATAGTGGTCTCTGACTTGTGGTCAGACTCCCTCATGTGGAACAAACTTAAACTTGCACCTTTTTTCAATGCTGAATTGAATGTCATTGAGAAAACAGAAAGGTGTCAATGTATTTATTCACAAAGATCCTTTCTGAATTTAGTAATCTAGTTTTTCAAAGTATCTGTAATCTGATTACAATATTGCTGCTGGTACTCTGATTAGTTTTTTGTAATCAGAGTACATGTAATCAGATACTCCACAACCCAGTATACAATATTGTTAAGTGATGTTGCCAAATGAAACTTGATCTGTGAACACCCAGTGATACCGATGTCTGCTCCCATTGGACCACCTGTTTGAGACCGGTAGTAACTCTTATTCATTGTAATTATAGACATTCCAACCTAACAATTAGAAAGGATAGAGAATTACCTTGAAAGTGAATTACAATTTCACTTTGAATACATCTTTTCAAACCAATATTAAAATAACAAAAATATATACAATGTTCATTATATAAAGTAAATAATTTGAGTAAAACTGGCTATACTGTTCTGACAGTCTCTTCCCTGTTGGTCAACCTGGTCTCAGAGCATTTCGTATTATTCTGTATGTAAATCCGAAGTACTCCGTTTAGTATGGTGTGTTACGGTTATATAAGACAGATGGTTTACTTAAGGCAAAACAACCTGGAACTCTGAGCATTTTGTATTATTATGTAAGTAATTCCGAGACTCTCCATTTCGTATGTTACTTTTCAAATGGTATGTATTAACTTGTGGATATCCATCACCCATTTCAAAAGTCAAAATATCAAGCGTGAAAGAAGCCCGATCTTCCTGATACAATTCCCATCAAGTACAAAATAGCATCACCTTGTGCCTTGTACTGTTATTGCTAAACTACTGTATACCTTGACAAAAGTACCACAGGACATTGCATGAACACAATTAATTACAATGGGCCTCCCGAGTTGTACGGTGTTTCCTCCGACACATTGGTGCGGCTGGCTTCCGGGTTAAGCGAGCAGTGTGTCAAGAAGCAGTGCAGCTTCGCAGGGTCGTGTTTCGGAGGACGCATGACTCTAGACTTTCGCCTCTAGCGAGTCCGTACGGGAGTTGCCGTTATGGGACAAGAATAACTATCAATTGGATATCATGAAATTGGGGAGAAAAAAATGTATAATAATAATTACACTGAACAAAAATATAACTAACACAAAAAACGCTTCTTTCTCAAATGTTATACACAAATTTGTTTACATTCCTGTTAGTGAGCATTTCTCCTTTGCCAAGATAATCCATCCACCTGACAGGTGTGACATATCAAACTGATTAAACAGCATTATCATTACAGGTGCACCTTGTGCTGGGGGACAATAAAAGGCCACTAAAATGTGCAGTTTTGTCACACAACGCTACAGATGTCTCAAGGGAGCATGCAATTGGCATGCTGACTGAATGTCCACCACAGCTGTTGCCAGAGAATTGAATGTTAATGTCTCTACCATAAGCCGCCTACAAACATTGTTTTAGAGAATTAGGCATTACGTATAACCGCCCTCACAACCAGACCAGGTGTAACCAACCACAGCAGCCCAGGACCTCCATATCGGTTTTTCACATACTACATCGCTTGAGACCAGCCACCCGGACAGCTGATGAAACTGTGGGTCTGCACAATCTATCAGAAACCGTCTCAGGGAAGCTCATCTGCGTGCTCATCATCCTCACCAGGGTCTTGAACCGACTTCAGTGGACAAATGCTCACCTACAGTTCATCCATGATGAACATTGGAAGTGTGCTCTCCACAGATGAATCCCAGTTTGTACTGGGCAGATGACAGACGTGGGCGAGTGGTTTGCTGAGGTTAACGTTGTGAACAGAGTGCCCCATGGTGGGGTTTATGGTATGGGCACACATAAGCTACATACAAATGAACACAATTGCATTTTATTGATGGCAATTTGAATGCACAGCGATACCGTGACAAGATCTTGAGGCACTTTGTCATGCCCTTGATCCTCCTCCATCACTTCATGTTTCAGCATAATGCACCCCCCCATATCGCAAGGATCTGTACAAAATTCCTGGACTGAAAATGTCCCAGCTCTTCCATGGCCTGCATACTCAGACATGTCACCCCTTGAGCATGTTTGGAATGCTCAGGATCAACAAATACGACAGTGTGTTCCAGTTCTCGCCAATATCCAGCAACTTCATGCAGCCATTGAAGAGTGGGACATTCCACAATCAACAGCCTGATCAACTCTATATGAAGATGTCACGCAGCATGAGGCAAATGGTGGTCACACCAGATACTGACTGGTTTTCTGACCCATGCCTTTTTTTTTAAAGGTACAGTATCTGATGAACAGATGCATATCTGTATTCCCAGTTGGGTGAAACCCATAGATTAGGGCCTAAGAAATGTATTTAAATTGACTGATTTCCTTATATGAACGTTATCTCAGTAAACTCTTCAAATTGTTGCGTTTATATTTTTGTTCAGCATACAAAGCAATTTTAGTTTCCCCACACGTCAAATACAAAAAATACTTATAGTATACACTGTTTTTGAAGTTCATTCAGCAAGTTATGAGATCTTTAGATTTACATATTAACAATGGAGTAGACAAAAAGTTGGGAAACTCAATCCTATACTAAACAATCAGACAAACAGATCCACACAGATAAATAGAAAACAGCTTACAGTTAATAATCTGGTATTAGCAGACAGAGCACTATAGTTAGGCTACATTAGCATGCCCACAACACAAACATAAGAGCCTGTTCTATTAAGAGTCTGATCTGACATCAGGGCAGATTACTGTATAATGTTACCTGACCTAAAGGCAATAACAGTGGGGTTCAAAGATCCTGAGGACTTCAGTGGTCCACTGCTATGGTTAATTAACTAAAGAGCGGGGTGCCGTCTAAGAGCCACACATCAGGCAGTCGTCGCGGTTCTCCAGGGAACACACCATAGCGGCTCTGTTGAGCTCCTTGAGCGCCTCCAAGTTCTTAGCCGACTGAGACTCCTTTAGCTTCTCCTTGTTCAGGGTGAACTGGATGGGGTTGGCTGCAGGCTTGGTCCTCAGGTAGTACATGCCCGTCTTCAGACCCTGAGGAGCGGAAAAGAGGTTAGTGGTATTTAATATTTAGCGCTACTTTGATCCTCATAAGTTGCCTCCCTAGCCAATCACGCCAAGTTCCCATCGTTCTGGGTCCTCGGCGTAGACCTGTCACTCTCCGCCCCTCATGACACACGCTCAACACTTTCAGTCGGACTGCAATGCTTCAAGGGGCAGCATCAGCCAGCCATTTTAACACCAGAGTTACGGATGGCCCTGGGCTAAGAAAATGCAATCTTATAGAAACTTCAATAGGCAAGCTGACTCACCTGCTTCCAGCCGTAGAAGTGCATGCTAGTGAGCTTTCCGTAGTTGGGCTCAGCGATGTGGATGTTGAGAGACTGGCTCTGGTCTATGAAGGCCCCGCGGTCAGCAGCCATCTTCAGAATAGTCTTTTGGGAGATCTCCCACACAGTCTTATACAGCTCCTTCAGGTCATCGGGGATCTCTGCAATACCCTAAAGACAAGTAACAATAGCACGATGACAACTACCAAAAAAGGATAGCGCTTTTAAAATCTAACAAAAAGTTAGACATGACCTTCACAAAATACAGTCAAAAGGGCATAATTGCACTCTGATTGGTCTTCATTGATTGTGATGGTCTGGGTTCTCACCTGGATGGATCCGTTCTGACCAATCAGCTGGTTCTTCATCTCCTCATTCCACAGCCCTCTCTCTGTTAGGTCCTTCAACAGATGGGGGTTCACAATCTGCAGGGAGCGCAAAGAACATTAGTCCTCACATACACACAACTTTAGCTTTTTACACCCCCAAACTCAGAGCCTTCTAGTGTTTGAGTATGCTGTGTATGTGTTTCAGCAGAGGTCTAACTGTCTATGGAACCCACAGAGAGTGGTACTGACCTGAAACTCTCCAGAGAGGACTCTGCGGGTGTAGATGTTGCTGGTGTAGGGCTCGATAGACTCGTTGTTGCCCAGGATCTGGGCTGTAGAGGCCGTGGGCATGGGGGCCAGCAGCAGACTGTTCCTCACACCATGCCTGGAGACGGGGCAGAAGGGTGAGTGAAGTGGTGATGCAAAAGGCGACAACATTTAAATCCACTTGGTTGGTCATGTATGTGTTGAGACTAGCTGTAGTTGGGTTGGTAAAATAGAGGACAAGGTTGAGAACTTACTTGGCAATATTTTCCTTGAGAAGTGTCCAGTCCCACAGGTCAGTTGGGGTTTTGTCCCACATGTTGTACTGAAGGATCTGGGGAAAATAACCATTTAAGCCTGAGACCCACACCAGAACATTCTCCTTAATCCAAAATGAACTATTGACAGGTTAGTTACCCTAAAGAAAAACCCTACACAGGATATCTAACATCTCAGTTAGGTGTAAGGGTGGTGGTACTCACTCCTTTGCTGACAGGGGAGCCTGGGTAGGTCTCGTAGGCACCGAGCTCAGCAGCAAGCTCACAGCTGGACTCCAGGGCAGCGTAGTAGATGGTCTCAAAGATCTGAGTGTTGAGCTTCTGGGCCTCGGCGCTCTCAAAGGGGAAACGCATCAGGATGAAAGCATCAGCAAGACCCTGCACACCGATACCAATGGGCCTGTGGCGCTTGTTGGAGTTCTCAGCCTGGTTAGAAAGGAGGCGAGGCATGGGGCAATCAGTTATTGGTCCACATGAAGATATAACCTGTAGAATCATCAGTCTTGCTGATCATATTATTAGTATCACTAAGTTGAACGCTAGACATTACCTCGACCACAGGGTAGTAGTTGATCTCAATGATCTTGTTGAGGTTCCTGACGATGACCTTGGTGACGTAGGCCAGCTTGCTGAAGTCAAATGTTCTCTCTGGGGTGACATACATGTTGAGGGCGATGGACGCCAGGTTACACACTGCCACCTGAGATTGGGAAATAGGAGCCAGATAGATTAGCATCACACTTAGGCCATTTAAACATTCTTTGGTGTGATCCAACATTTATTTTCAACAATATGCAAATCAAAGGATGCCATTCAAACAGCTTTGGGATTTAGTATGCATGTTCTCAGAGCCATCAGACTTGGGTGATAGATACAGTAGTGGGTCATCTCTGCGTTGAGCGCTAATGCATATCTATGAGGTCATCCTGTGGCCAGAGTCAATAACACATTTACATTTTAGTCATTTAGCAGACGCTCTTATCCAGAGCGACTTACAATAGTGAATGCATACATTTCATTATTTTTTTTATCCGTACTGGTCCCCCGTGGGAATCGAACCCACAACCCTGGCGTTGCAAACACCATGCTCTACCAACTGAGCCACACGGGACCAAACCGAGGCTGGTCTCGGGTTGCGTCCAAAATGTCAACCTAATCCTTGTATAGTCCACTACCTTCAACCAGGGCCCTGGATACAGGGAATAGGTGTGGACTTGGTCAAAAGTAGTGCACCAAATATGGAATAGACAGCTTCAGTAGTTCAAACAGTTTAGGTAATCGATTGCCCTCACCTCATCATGGCTGGTGTACTCTACAATTTCGGTACAAAGGTTACTGGACTTAATGGTGCCCAGGTTCTGCTGATTGCTCTTCCTGTTGCATGCGTCCTTGTAAAGCATATAGGGGGTGCCCGTCTCAGTCTGGGACTCAATAATGGCATGCCACACCTGCTGGGCCTTCACCACCCGCTTGACCCGACCCTCCTGCTCATACCTGACGAGACAGAGACCGGTACAGTGAGACATTGCACAGGGAGTAGACTGGTATGGAGCAGTTATACCGGGTCAGGAGCGCCGGTCTTACCTGGTATAGAGCTTCTCAAACTCCTCCCCCCAGCACTCGTCCAGTCCAGGGCAGTCACTGGGGCACATCAGGGACCAGTCCTGTGGGTACGATACACCATTGAGTACTGATATCTTTCAAGAAGATATTCATCTAAACAGAACCACTCCTTATTCCCTTCTTTAATTCAACCTTGAGGAGCGATGTACAAAATATACTAGAGCTTGAATTTCACTAAATTCCATATCTGGTTTGAATACTTTAGTTGATAAATGTTGCTGCATGCCTGGTTGCTCTCCACTCTCTTCATGAAGAGGTCAGGGATCCACATGCCGTAGAACAGATCTCTGGCCCTCTGCTCTTCCTTCCCTGTGTTCTTCTTCAGGTCCAAGAAGTCAAACACATCAAAGTGCCACGGCTCCAGGTACATGGCAAACGCACCAGGTCTCTGAGGAGGGCAATGAGCGGGAGTTAAATGCCGGATGATGGTACAGTAAACAGGCCACAGAGTCTGAAAGACCGTATGCATGTTCTCAGAGCCATCAGACTTGGGTGATAGATAGTGGGTCATCTCTGCGCAGAGCGCTAATGCATATCTATGAGGTCATCCTGTGGCCAGGGTCAATAACAAAACCGGTATTAAAATCTAATTTCATTCTCACCTTGTTGCCTCCCTGGTCCACATAGCGTGCTGTGTTGTTGTACACTCGGAGCATGGGAACCAGCCCATTGGAATTACCATTCGTCTTAAAAACAAAGAAGCCTCAGTAAATGAGTGACTCGCCAAGCTTCAATGAAACGAGTCATTTTTTTCTCATGTACAAACTTTCCCCATGATCTGTCAGAGCCATCAATCACGCCAAGTACCCACTGTTCTGGGTCCTCGGCGTAGACAGCCCCAGCACGCTACACCCCTCCTGACACTTAGTCGGACAGCAACGCCTCAAGGGGCAGTCTTATTTATGAACGTGATCATGTGATCCTCACCCCAGCAATGTAGCTGCCCGTGGCTCTGATGCAGCTGACTGCCACACCGATGCCCCCTGCGGATTTAGAGATTAGGGCACACTGCTTTAGGGTGTCGTAGATGCCCTCAATGCTGTCATCCTTCATGGCCAACAGGAAACAGCTGAAAAGTCAACAAGGACAACTAATTTAAAACCGATCAAGCTCTTTTCTGGTTTGCACTTAGAACTGTCAAAGGTGTAAGTATTTTCTGCAATTCAGTAATCATAGCCATTACACTGAGGAATGGGAATGGCTTCTAGTAGAATGGCATAAGTAGATCCAAAATATGAAGTGCTTACCTGGACAGTTGTGGGCGGTTGGTGCCAGCGTTGAAGAGTGTGGGCGAAGCGTGGGTGAACCACTTCTCTGACAGCAGGTTGTAAGTCTCGATGACAGCGTCAATGTCAGTCTGATGAATCCCAACTGCCACCCTCATGAGCATGTGCTGGGGTCGCTCGGCAACTACACAAAAACAGAACAGGTCAGCATGAGGGATGGAGCTCATCTGAACCACACACAAAAAAAACAGCTCTGAAAATGTGCCTGTTTGGCCAGGTGCCACTGGTGATGAGCCCTAATCCAGTGTAGCATAGGTTCGTATCATGACAAGATGTCAATTCTTACATGTACGTAATTTATTTAAGCAGACTCACCTTTCCCATTAATCTTCAGAAGGTACGACCGCTCAAGTGTCTATGTAGAAAAACACAAAAAAGTGTTTACTTTCCAACCATTGCAGAATTTACTTTTAAGTTATTATGGTTTATAAACCATGTACTGTAAAAATGACCTTGAATCCAAAGAAGTTGTAGGAGAAGTCCCGGTCGAAGATGATTGCAGAGTTGAGGCGATCTTTGTTTTCTAGGACAATGTCAAGTGTCTCCTTGGCAACCATGGGAGAGTGGCATCTGTTTAGAGGGTTGACATAGTTGTAGAGATCCTCCACCACATCTAAAGCATTGACAGAAAACATCAAGAGGGTTTAGAAATTACTTTTAGGTACCAATTTCTTTAGTTACCAGAAGTGCGATTGTCAGCTCACTGGCAAATTCGACATCTGTGCCACTGAATGAGTGGACTGGCTGAATCTTGGCTACTTTGAGTGAGCCTGATAATGGAGCAATATGCATAACTTGCAAGAGAGACTTACCACTGAACACCTTCTTGGTCTCCTTGTGCAGGTTAGAGACGGCAATGCGGGCAGCCAGGATGGCATAGTCGGGGTGTTTCGTTGTGAGGGTGGCAGCAATCTCTGCAGCCAGTGTGTCCAGCTCCACTGTAGTGACCCCACTGTACAGACCCTGGATGACCTTCATGGTGATCTGGGTCTAAAGGTGGGACAACAGGCAGGGTAAAGGGTGGGTTAGAGAAACACAGCACACAGAAGCACTAGAATTAACCAACAAAGGAAATACATTGAACATAAAATATCGACTCACTGGATCTACAAAGTCAGAGTTGAGTCCATAGCACAGCTTCTGAATGCGGGAAGTGATCTTGTCAAACATGACACGCTCTTCGCGCCCATCTGAAAATTATGTAATGGCGGAAGTGTTAAGCAGAAAATCAACAATAAAATATATGTGCGCGCCATGGAAAAGGAATTTACAAGTCAGTGTCAGTACTTGACACAAAGCTTAAAAACAAAGTTAATTTAGTTATGTAATTGATGGGATAGTCCCGGACTAGCCAACGTCCTGTTGTGTAACCCAGAAAGCTGCTTTGGGACAAAAAGTAACATTTTCAAGTATTTAAATTGTAACTAGCTATATGATTAATTAATTGATGGGATAGTCACGGATACTTCCAATCAAATGACCTAGATAGAAGCACCTAGCTGGCTAGCTAAACTACAAAACGTTGACAAATTTGGCGCCAAGTTTGACAAAGGAACATTGCTGCAAGACTGTCAACCTGTTTTGATCGTCCTTATTAAACGACACGACAGTGGTCTTTATCTAGCTAGCTAACGCATTCAATAACAGTAGCTACCTAACTAGGCAAAGTCATTCAACATGATTAATGACAGTACAGTGGCCAACGATATAATACACGTTTAAAAGCTTGCTTGCTTGTAAGAAAAAAAAGACAAGAGTCAGTCAAATTACAAAGTTAGCTAGCTTTTGCTACTAATCCTACTAGAAATGACCTACCTCGCTTTATCACATGCATGTTGACAAGGGTTGTTGCCTTTCCAGAAAGTACGAAAAATAAGAATACTGATATATAGCTTAGAATATACAGAGAGAGTCTCACGCTAACAGCCGTCGAAGACTTCAAGTGCGGAGGATAAACCGCGAATAACTACTTCTTCTTCTATGAAGTTTAACAGCGGTTGGCATCCAATTTGTTGTATTACCGCCACCTACTGGATTGGAGTACAACTTCCTTATACTTTGCTTGAAAAATAAAAATAAATACCCTCCCATCTAACACTACACTCACTAATTTCAAAATTATATAAAATACAATTAACACCACCCTACTCCACTAATTAAATGTATGTATTCCTACCTCATGCAATCATCCTGAAAGGATGGGACATCACCACTTAACACACCCTGTAACTCTTCTGATGTCAAATCTTGCACACCCAAATACCTCTTTGCAGCTGCCACCCCAACCTCAATTTTCTGTGACTTACATTCCATCCCTGCTGTACAATTGATAACATTGCTATAAATGCTAAAAATCCAATCTTACTGAAACTTATATCACTTTTTGGCCTATCCCTCTGTACTGGTATATCTCTACTACTCTCACCGCTCCTCCCCCTTAACCCATCTTCCTCAGCATATGACAACTTCTGCACTACTCTAAACCTGGAAACCTCAACCTGCCTCTCACACGGGACATTTCTGATCCCCAGCCACATGGGCACCCCTACAATTAACATATACCACTACTTTCCCCAATGCTACACATTCCTTTGTCTCCTGCCCTTCTGCAGACTTCTCACACCTATGAACCTCCCTCTAACACACTGCTGCCACATGCCCATAAGCTTGACACCTGTAACAACATAATGTATTCTGCACAAAAGCTCGTACAGGATAACTGATGTATCCCAACATCACTTTCTCAGGCAAAGACTCATCATCAAAACTCAAAAGAACAGACAACGACTCTTCTGTTTCACCAATTACGCTACCCTGTCTGCTTTGCACCAAACGACGAGCATCACAAACACTGGGAATCTTCCCCTTCAGTTTGTCAGGTTTTACATTTTCCCCTACCCCCACAATTCACATCTCTTGCCCCCATTCGTTTAATGCAAAGAGCCTGCTCCCTCTGACCAGCAGAAACACAAACAATTATCACAAGACCACTTCTGGTTACACTCACCGATTCCACAGCACCCAACTCTGTTTTCATCTACCCTGAAACCACAAATGGATCAGCCAAAAGGCAAGGGTCTACTTTTTCCAAAAACTTCACTCCTACTGTCACAGACTCATCTTTATGCTGACCCTCGTTGTAAGCCTTGGGCTCTGAGAAATTCACCACAGCTACCACCTACGATACTCCGATATATAAACTCAGCAAAAAAAGAAAGTCCTCTCAATGTCAACTGTGTTTATTTTCAGCAAACTTAACATGTGTAAATATTTGTATGAACATAACAAGATTCAACAACTGAGACATATTTATTATTATAAAAAAAAAAAATGCACCTTTATTTAACCAGGTAGGCTAGTTGAGAACAAGTTCTCATTTACAACTGTGACCTGGCCAAGATAAAGCAAAGCAGTGCGACACAAACAACAACACAGAGTTACACATGGAATAAACAAGCGTACAGTCAATAACACAATAGAAAAAAAGAAAGTTTATATACAGTGTGTGCAAATGGCATGAGGAGGAAATAAATAGGCCATAGTAGCGGAGTAATTACAATTTAGCAAATTAACACTGGAGTGATAGATGAGCAGATGATGATGTGCATGTAGAAATACTGGTGTGCAAAAGAGCAAAAAAGTAAATAAAAACAATATGGGGATGAGGTAGGTAGATTGGGTGGGCTATTTACAGATGGGCTATGTACAGCTGCAGCGATCGGTTAGCTGCTCAGATAGCTGATGTTTAAAGTTAGTGAGGGAAATATAAGTCTCCAGCTTCAGCGATTTTTGCAATTCGTTCCAGTCATTGGCAGCCGAGAACTGGAAGGAAAAGCAGCCAAAGGGGGTGTTGGCTTTGGGGATGACCAGTGAGATATACCTGCTGGAGCGTGTGCTACGGGCTCACTATCGTGACCAGTGAGCTGAGATAAGGCAGAGCTTTACCTACCATAGACTTATAGATGACCTGGAGCCAGTGGGTCTGGCGACGAATATGGAGCGAGGGCCTGCAGACTAGAGCATACAGGTCGCAGTGGTGGGTGGTATAAGGGGCTTTGGTGGCAAAACGGATGGCACTGTGATAGACTGCATCCAGTTTGCTGAGTAGAGTATTGGAAGCTATTTTGTAAATGACATCGCCGAAGTCAAGGATCGGTAGGATAGTCAGTTTAACGAGGATATGTTTGGAGGCTTTGAAGGAGTGAAGGAGGCTTTGTTGCGAAATAGGAAGCCAATTCTAGATTTAGTTTTGGATTGGAGATATTTAATATGAGTCTAGAAGGAGAGTTTACAGTCTAGCCAGACACCTAGCTATTTGTAGTTGTCCACATATTCTAAGTCAGAACCGTCCAAAGTAGTGATGCTAGTCGGGCAGGTGCGGGCAGCGAACAGTTGAAAAGCATGCATTTGGTTTTACTAGCGTTTAAGAGCAGTTGGAGGCCACGGAAGGAGTGTTGTATGACATTGAAGCTCGTTTGGAGGTTAATTAACACAGTGTCCAAAGAAGGGCGCTGTGTTAAACTGAACAAGTTCCACAGACGTGACTAACAGAAATTGAATAATGTGTCCCTGAACAAAGGGGGGGTCAAAATCAAAAGTAACATATTGTGTGACCACCAGCTGCATTAAGTACTGCAGTGCATCTCCTCCTCATGGACTGTACCAGATTTGCCAGTTCTTGCTGTGAGATGTTACCCCACTCTTCCACCAAGGCACCTGCAAGTTCCCGGACATTCCTGGGGGGAATGGCCCTAGCCCTCACCCTCCGATCCAACTGGTCCCAGACGTGCTCCATGGGATTGAGATCCAGGCTCTTCGCTGGCCATGGCAGAACACTGACATTCCTGTCTTGCAGGAAATCACACACAGAACGAGCAGTATGGCTTGTGGCATTGTCATGCTGGAGGGTCATGTCAGGATGAGCCTGCAGGAAGGGTACCACAGGAGGGAGTAGGATGTCTTCCCTGTAATGCACAGCGTTGAGATTGCCTGCAATGACAACAAACTCAGTCCGATGATGCTGTGACACACCGGCCCAGACCATGACGGACCCTCCACCTCGATCCCGCTCCAGAGTACAGGCCTCGGTGTAACGCTCATTCCTTTGACGATAAACGCGAATCCGACCATCACCCCTGGTGAGACAAAACTGCGACTCGTCAGTGAAGAGCACTTTTTGCCAGTCCTGTCTGGTCCGGCAATGGTGGGTTTGTGCCCATAGGCGACGTTGTTGCCGGTAATGTCTGGTGAGGACCTGCCTTACAACAGTCCTACAAGCCCTCAGTCCAGCCTCTCTCAGCCTATTGCGGACAGTCTGAGCACTGATGGATTGTGCGTTCCTGGTGTAACTCGGGCAGCTGTTGTTGCCATCCTGTACCTGTCCCGCAGGTGTGATGTTCGGATGGACCGATCCTGTGCAGGTGTTGTTACAAATTGTCTGCCACTGCGAGGACGATCAGCTGTCCGTCCTGTCTCCCTGTGGCTCTTAAGCGTCTCACAGTACAGACATTGCAATTTATTGCCCCGGCCACATCTGCAGTCCTCATGCCTCCTTCAGCATGCCTAAGTCACGTTCACGCAGATGAGCTGGGACCCTGGGCATCTTCCTTTTGGTGTTTTTCAGAGTCAGTAGAAAGGCCTCTTTAGTATCCTAAGTTTTTATAACTGTGACCTTAATTGCCTACTGTTAGCTGTTAGTGTCTTAACAACCATTCCACAGGTGCATGTTCATTAATTGTTTATGGTTCATTGAACAAGCATGGGAAACAGTGTTTAAACCCTTTACAATGAAGATCTGTGAAGTTATTTGGATTTTTACGAATGATCTTTGAAAGACAGGGTCCTGAAAAAGATAGATAGACAGACAGACAGACAGACAGACAGACAGACAGACAGACAGACAGACAGACAGACAGACAGACAGACAGACAGACAGACAGACAGACAACAATATATATATATATATATATATATATATATATATATATATGGGAAGCAGGCAAATGCCTTTCACTGAGTTGTGCAAAAACAGACTGACAAGGGTGAGACAATTCATTTTAATTTATCTTAATGTTCTTTTGTTGTTGTTTGCAAGTGCATTATCCTTCTGACCCTATGCAGCCAGGTTCCATCTACTTTTTAATTCCTCACAAATGTGGCTTGTTTGGTGTCTGCTGTGAAGGAATATCACAACAAGTCAACTACTTGATTGATAAAGGCATGTCATCCAGCAAAGGCAGCAGCACATTCATCAACTACATGCACCATTTCTTCACCAACTACGGAGTTGGGGGAAACACATGGACCTGAATTGTGATAACTGAAGTGGCCAAAACAATAACAAGTTTGTGCTCTTCCTGATCACAGGCCACACCAAGTTTGCCCCCGAAAGGTGCTTCGGCCTCATCAAGCAGCGCTTCAGAAAGACCAGAGTGAACACTTTGTCCGAGATTACTGGTGTTGTGAAGGACAGCAATGTGACAGGAGTGACCACAGATCAAGCAGTACCAGCACTTAAGGTGAATATCATTCTCATTGCATTGTATGCAGTGGCAACCCGTCATTTAGGGCAGGTGGGGCAGAGCCCCACCTGTTTGGAGCCCCACATTTTTAGATCCATTTTTTTGGGGGGGTGGGGCTTGCCTGTTTTGCATGTTATTTTGGAATTAATACATGTCACATATCAGTTTGCAAACAATGTAAAAACATAATCATTGAGTTAATAAAGCCACATACAAACATGGTGTCTTTTTTAATTTCTTGAGTAACAGGCTGACTACACTGCTCACGTCGCAAAATAAATGTAGAAATCTATATTATTCAATTATTGCACCCACACTGCTCACGCGTGCCAACAAGTGTCTGCGTTGCCAAGGGCTAAATAGAAGTCAGTTCTATTTGTGATGCAGATCGCGCTGCAAGTCCTGCCTCTCCCACCTCTCATCTCCTCATTGGTTATACCCACGTGGGTGACTGAAAGACGAATGAGGTCAGTGGCGGTAATGCACCTAATTTATGAAAGTTGCCAATCGCAATATAAAGTCAAGAGAAGAAAAAGCCTAGAAGGAGGAGAGATGACTAGAAACGATTCGGTTGACCGTTTTATGTGTGGATTAATTGTAGGAGTAGAGGACCTTGTGCATTTCAGGTAAAATACTCAATGTTTATATCCCAGGACAAATTAGCTAGCAACAGCAAGCTAGCTAAATAGGACAAATTAGCTATCAAGTGCAAGCTAGCTAGCTAAATTGCCATAAATGTTTAATGCTTTTCAACCTGTCCCCAAATTAATGTAATTGTCACGTCCTGGCCAGTATAAGGGTTAATTGTTATTGTAGTTTGGTCAGGACGTGGCAGAGGGTATTTGTTTTATGTGGTTCAGGGTGGTGTGTTAGTTAGGAGGGCGTTTGATTTATTATTTCAGGGTTTTGAGTTGTGGTCTATGTTTATGTATTTCTATGTGTAGTCTAGTGGGTGTGTTTCTATGTTGGGTTAATTGGGGTGGACTTCAAATTGAAGGCAGCTGTTTGGTGTTGCCTTTGATTGGAAGTCCTATATTAGTTGGGTGTGTTTGTCTGTGCATTTGTGGGAGATTGTTTCTTGTTTTGCTGAGTGAGCCTTTCAAGACTGTTTCGTCGTTCGTTTTGTTATTTTTGTATGTTCATTTTGAGTAAATAAATGTCAAGATGAGCGTACACATACCTGCTGCGTTTTGGTCCTCCATTTCCTTCACCAACGACAACCGTGACAGTAATTGGTTCAGAGTTTCTTTTGATATTTTAACCTGCGTGTCGTGATCGCGTTTGGTGTGGGGGGACAAAATAAATGTATGCATGATGGCGCACCCGCGCAAGCCGGTTTGGGTTCCGTGTAAGGCAGCTCCAAAATGCAGGTGTTTCAGCCTAGCTCAGTGCTTTCTCTGGTGGTGGGGCAACCAGTGGAAAATACAGAGCGTAGGTGTTGGTAATGTTCTCTAGTTGTGCCGTGATTGGCTCAGTATTCTGTCACTCGTGGGGACACTACGTCACCGCCAAGTCTAAGGGTAGAGCTAGAAAATTCAAGCCCCTTGGTTGCTGCCATAGAGTTACATTAGAAGTGCCCATCCAAGAAGGCTCTATGTCATTGGCCACAGATAAAATGATGTCAAATCGCGTTATATCTACAGTAGCTTTGATTGGACATGTCAACATCATACTTTCAGAATCTTAGCTAGCAGTCATCATCATGAATCAAGTCGACAATCTACTGGCAAATCCTTTTTAATCCTTGTCATATGAAGAGAAGTAATGAAGAGAAAGAATAGATAAAACCTATCCGTGCTCATCGGCCATTGGACATAAACATTACACAGCATGTTGGAAATCGCAAATTCAACAATAAGTAGTTTGGATGAAATCAGTGGCTAACTGCAAGCATTGCAAAGCCATCACTAGCCTGCTATTCAGTGGGGTGGCTGTATGGTCCTAAGTCTTGGATTAAAGGTCTCTTTTCCAAGCATAAAATTAAAAACATTCAACATTGGCCATGCTGTCAATCCAGCATCATTTGTGCCATGCTCAAAACAACTGTTAACTCTGAAAAACGAGCTCTGACCGGAGAAATACATTTTCAACGGTCATCCAACTCGGAAGTGTAAATCCGTAACTCGGGCCTCTTTCTAGAGCTACGACATGAAAATCACTGACATCATCATAATTCAACCTTGTTTATTTCAGAGTTCCCAGTTGTCTTGAAAGCACCATAAATACAGAGAAAGCTAGGCTTTGATGACAGTTTGATGACAAAATTTGCCCACGAAGGACTGCCGCACAACCTTTCTGTTCAAGTGAGCACAGCACAAAAAGGTGAGTCCAAAAATGTCTTGTATGCTTCTGCATAAATTATGTTATATGCCAGGGAGATATGTATAGTGTAGCTAGGCAGTAATACTAAGTGTATGTTGTGTAGTTAGTTGTTAGTAGCCCATGTGCCTCACCCTAATTTTCCCCTCTTAATTTTGCCTTTTGTTCTGACTTGGTGGTGCACATGTAGCCTATAACCTGTTTTAGAGAAATGTAATCATGAAATATTATAAGAGATTTCATTGTCTGCTTATATGCCCCCTTTATTTATCCGACGGTTCTGACTTGGTGTACAAGGAGAACACTGTAAGAACAGCCCATGTTCTGAATTCTGTCGCTGTACATTTCAAAAGTACAAATAGTCATATTGACTACGTTCGTCCTAGCTCGCTCGTTAATGTCTTAATTGAAATTGCGGATTGCCTCTTATCCGCTTGTCATCCCCTCATGCCATAATTTGTACATCTCAATTGTCAGTAGAAACCACATTTGTTTAAGCAAGTCAGCCATATCAGCTATCATGGTTTTTTAAAAGGCAGTAAATTAGGCTGATTGAACTGTTTTGCTGCCAGACAAGGCTCTGCTGATAGCCAGGTGTCGCAGTGGTAAGGTGTTGGGACTGCTGTTGGGACTCTGTGACAGCTTTATGCAGGCCCTAACAGTTTGTGGGAACCGTTTGTCATCGTTATAGTGCAATTGTTGTGTTGTGTAGTGGCTTTGCTGACATGCAACCGACATTTTCTTTTTTTTCCCCCACCAAGATTTACCTGCTAAAATCGCCCCTGATTGTATGTGGTTATTCTTCTTATTAAACTTGGGATGTGAATTGATGTCATGCAAGGTTGTAATGTTTTCTAAAATTTTTTTGTTATTTCCTGTTTTACAGCTTCGATGCTCTGGAGCCTAGTGTTGTTGTCACCAAGGAGCATTCGGACTCAGTCAGGACCAGGTTTTAGCTGCTGCGCAACGCTGACTTCCTTCCTCCCATAGATTGTCTGCCTGTACAAACACCACCTGGACTGGACACAGCTAAACAAAGTTTTGCGACGAAGAAGCTATGGCTATCACATGCCCTGCAACAAAGTCAATGGCAGGACAGAAACAGGCTCTCTGAATATAGATTCCCTTGTTCATGTGTGGTTCACACGGACCAGTCATCAGCACTATCTGCAGTCTCTACTCAAATGACTCTCTCCTTACACACACACCATATGTTGCTGCTACTATTTATTATTTTATCCTGCTGCTTAGCCACTTTACCACTTATTGTATGCATATTACTACCTGATCTATCACCAGTATCACTGATATGGTTATTGATATTGTTCTTGTACATACTGTATATTATGTAATTCTTTCTCTACTGGCATTGACACTTGTTCTTTTTTTTATATTGACACTATCTATTTTTAATATTGCTACTATGTCACCAAATATTTATAACATATTTTTATCTGGACACTTTCAGTTTACCTGGAATTTTTCCTTACTGTAGGCTACTACTTTTGCCACTTATAGTCTTAATCTTTACTACACTACTCACTGTTTAGCACATTACCTCACATGTGAATCCTTGTTGGGTGGGGCTGGCTTAAGAGGCTGTGAACAATGCTGAATGGGTGTAGACAAAGAAGAGCTCTCCAGTAGGTGTACCAAAACATTCATGGGCCATTTTCTCAAAAGTGGGGTTTCAAGTTCATCAACTTTCAAAGGATAATTACTTTCCCATTGTTCCTCAAATGCAGTGTATGTTACCATTTTGTAGCTCTGTGTTGCTACATAAGACCGAATCAAGGCGGTCAGTCACATATAATACATAAATAATAATATAGCCATCATAAGCACATCCTCTACAGAGTAGGCGTGCTGATCTAGGATCTGTCCATATAATATTATTCATTATGATCTAAAAGTCCAAACTGATGCAAGATCAGCACTCCTAATCTGAGACGCTTTGTGGATACGGGCCCTGGGCTATTTGGACTAGGTGAGCCCTATCTGGTCATGAACTCATGCTCAAAAGTCATTCTTGGCCTTTTCTTCTTCGTCTCTGCTGGCTGTCCCCAACAGAGGATACAGACTGGTAGCTGGTGGGTTTGGCCCCAGGGTTCATAAAGGCTGCATCTCTGCCAATGTCGCTTACCTTGGTGTGAAGTGACTGGGATTTTCCTGTGAAGGTTTCTGTAACAAGGGTTTTCCAGGTGGCACATTCTTTTTGATGATAGTGATGATATCAGAAAGCACAGCATTGATTTTCACTGTTATGCTGACAATACACAACTTGACATTTCTGTGTCACCAGAGGATTTTAGCTCCACGGATACATTTTTAGACTGTATTAGTGATTTAAATACTTGGATGGCTCACAACTTCCTACAGCTAAATCAAGACAAGACCGAGGTACTTATTGTTGGAGCCAAAGCACAGAGAGTGAATCTAGCTGCACATTTTAATTCACAGGCAACAAAGATAAAACACCAGATAAAAAACCTAGGTGCTATTTTAGATTCTGAACTCAATTTTGAATCACACATTAGGAATGTGACCAAAATGGCTTTTTACCACCTGAGGAACATGCCAAGGCGAGGCCATTTCTCTCTCAGGCTGATACAGAGAGACTCATCCATGTTTTTATTACAAGCAGTCTTGACTACTGTAATACTCTCCTGTCTGGTCTACCCAAGAAAGCCATTGGTCAACTGCAAAACATACAGAATGCTGCAGCACCGGTCCCAAGACCAGACAGAGAGCACACATTACACCGATTTTAAGGTTTCTGCACTAGCTGCCTGTGAGTTTGAGAATTAATTGTAAGATTGTTCTATTGGTTTTTAAATCAATCCATGATTGTGCACCCCAATACATGTCAGACATGCTTTTAAGTTATGTACCCAGTAGGTTCCACAGGTCTTCTGGCACTGGCCTTTTAACCATCCCAAAGCCTAGGACCAAGAGGCAAGGAGAGGCAGCCTTTAGTTACTATGACCCCAGCCTCTGGAATAGCCTGCCAGAGAACCTGAGGGGAGCTGAAACTGTGGACATAATCAAAAGTGATCTTAAAACACATGTTTTTGGCTTTGCTTTTCCTTGGAGTGCTTTTTAGCTGTTCAATTTGTCATTCTTTAGTTTTTTATGTTATGTTTGTTGTGTAGTAAATATTTTAGCTTTTATTTTCATTGTTTTTTATTAGTTTTTTTCCCTGTAAAGCACATTGTGTTGCATTCAGTGTCTAAAATGTGCTGTATAAACAAAGCTTGATTTGATTTGAAGTTATGTCCATGGACCATAGCAAGCCAAGATGCCATACAAATGAAGACATTACCTATTTTTTCCTCGTTTAGCCACTTTGTTCATACGGTCTGCTGTTAGATTTTTTTTTATATAGATCACCATGTAGCCTATTATCATATTGCATGTTACATACACAATTCCATCTTCTTGGCCATGCAACAAAACAGGGGATCTTAATATGTGGTTTCTCATTTCATAGAAATAGCAACGGCTGCAATTTCCTGCTGTTGCAGTTGGTTTCCTCTACTGATGCTCTGAGCAACGCTTTCTCGGAATAGAAAAAAGACAGTCTTTGAAGAAGCAGGGTTTGATTAGACGTGCTGTAGCTGCTCAATAACCTGATGAAAATAGATTGAGACAGACAGACTGATACAGTAGACAAAAACATTTGTGAAGGAGTGCAGTTGTAGAAAGGGTGTGGTTTACCAACAGTAAAGGTGTTTTAAAAAGAGGGCGTGTTTTCCCCCCCTTTGTTCAATGGGCGGATTAGATTATGCTGAGCTGCGGGGCACCCGTCTATGGCCGATGACGTGACCGGGCAAAAGCAGTGAGACAGGAGCGCCCTTCTCAAATGAACAGTAATCTGCGCAGCTCCATCATGTTGTCAACAAGGCAGTATGGTGCATCATCCAGAAACATACATCTCTTTTCCATAAAATATATGTTTGAATTTTCAAACTAATTTTAACTGGGAAGGCGGATAAAGCGTTTTTATCAAAAGCAATCACTTTTACATGTGAAAATACAGAATCCTACTCGTTACTCCACGTGCTTAATTATGTCACTTTTGTTTTGGGCCAATTTTGCTGTGGGCTTTGAACGGGCTCACACCCGGGAGGCAGCTCGGTTCCAAAACGAATGCAATCAAGCTTCACCCGGTGTAAAACACGACTAACGGGCGCCCGGGCCAGATTAATCGAATCCCCTCAGTGACTGCACCTGCGCTCTACTGTAATTTCCCGGTCATTACCAAAAGTGCCGATTTCAATCATCACTGACGAACATTTCCGTCAAAGCACGAATATATTACCATTAACTTTAATCGGAACAATGTATCGAACATCCAAAGAAACCAAGTGAATCTTTCCCCGGGAAAATGCCGAGCGAGCAGACAAAAACTGCACCTGGGAACATTACAGAGAAAAAATCAACACATCAACAAGGGGTAAGCAAGAAAACAACCTGTTGTTAGTTAATAGGAACTTTTTAAACGTCGTTAAAAGGTCTAATTTCACCTCTTTGTGAATATTGGATTGTTTTGGAATTTATGGAAAACGAATGGAACCACCGTTCTTTGTATTTGTAGTTCTATAAAGTAACCTAACCCGTCTGTCCTCATTCCTCTGACATCCAATGTAGTGGAAAGTGCAACACCCTTCTAGCCTATAGGTCACCATTGTCACCTCAGTAAAATTAGTTTTGTACTGGATATTCGGTTTTCTCTCCTTGATAGCTATTGAACCAAGCATACCATGACTATGAAGATGGTGTATTCTGATAATGAAATTGATCAATTCTGAATCGGAACAGGATGGACAAAGATTCACAGCTATTTTTGTTCAAATTACATTTTCTTTTTGGGGGGAGGATTTAAATCTTTAATAGCACTAACACAAAGCATGCCATGACTATGAAGATGGTATATTCTGAATCAGGGAAGGATGGACAAAACCCACAGCTTTAAAAATAATCTTTAATAGCTCTTACACAAAATATGCCATGACTATGAAAATGATATATTCTGAATCGGGGGAGGATGGATTATAAATCCATGGCTTTTGGAAATTCTGATTTTGTTTTTGGAGGGGAGGGGGGTTCAATCTTCAATAGCTCTTACACAAAGCGTGCCATGACAATGACAATTCTATATATAATTGTCATTGTCATGGCGCGTTTTGTGTGAGAGCTATTAAAGATTTTTTTTAAAGCTGTGGGCTTTGTCCATCCTTCCCTGATTCAGAATATACCATCTTCATAGTCATGGCATGCTGTGTTCAAATATCCAATATAAAACTATGTTGGGTATAAACCTCTCAATGTTTATTTCAAAGACATAATCAAAGTTTTAAGACTATCAACATTTCAGTTGATACAGACTTAACATCAATCCATCGCATTGTTCTCATTTCATTGTTTGTTTTTCATAACCTATTGTATAACAACTACCTGTATAACAACTACTCTTTCTACCCCTTTGATGACTTACAATGTGTCATGATGATGATGATGATGAGGCAGGCGGATGGTAGTGGCCTAAATCAAATGAATGGCAGTTCTCAAAACTGAACTGCCATTTTCACCTGACCTCCGTCCTCTTGGTCTCCTTAGTTCTTCTCTTTTCTGTCTGTTTAGCCGACTAGTCCACTGACAACGCACACAAATAGAGGCAATAGTTCCTATTTTGTTGTGAGTTAAATTGTTTGCCTTGCAGGGGAGGAAGGAGAATGAGTGCTTGCACCAATTGCACTGGATGGCACAACAGTGACACAGCTCTAGAGGTCACACGCAATGGTTTACAAAGACTGCATGACAATGTCATATTTCCTGATGTGTGAACCACACCCATATCTGTAAACCTGGACTCCATAGCTATGCCTACCATTGTCACTGACTGTGTTCACCTTAAACAATGTGCAGTCCCAGTGTCTCATACAAGTTAAAATAAAGGGGGAGTACTTTACTTGTGACATGGAATCCAACTTTTCAACATTAAGGCATGACATCGTTATAGGTTATTCTGATAGAGGATCTGTCTGACAGTTTTGAATGTGTTATATCTGTTCTAGAGTCCAGCACAGCTGAATGGGTTTAATTTAGCTCATGATGTCACCAATCCCTCATCCCAGCCACAGTTTGATTCCCGCCCCCCATCCCCTGCACCCCCACCAGACCCACCTATTCTCCCAAGAGAGCAGTGGGGTGGGAAGTATGAGTTTCTGCTGTCCTGTATCGGCTACTGTGTGGGACTGGGGAATGTGTGGAGGTTTCCCTACCTCTGCTACCGCAATGGAGGAGGTGAGTAACCCACAGCCAAGCTGGCTTTTAGCCCTCATACACTTCACACTGCCCCTCAAACTCTAAGTATGAATGAAGCTGTATTACTGTATTGAAATGGATGTGTATTTTGTTACCGTGGCCTTCAGGTCTGCACTGTCCTCTCCCCTCTGTGGGTTGTGCTGCAGAGTTCATCTGAGAGCTGAAACCAAAGCCACGCAATCACAGGCAGCCAGTGGTGCTAGAAAGCCAACACACACCTGTGCACAGAAAAACACACCTTAAGACAGTCTACTGAATGGTTCATTCAAAACTATAGTACACAAACTTCAGCTCCCCATGTGAAGCTAGCACATGCTGAGACTTCAATAGTTGAGGGATAGAAAAACCCTCTGCTGGCTGGCAGCTTTCCAGATGTAGTAAGTGATTATATAGCCATAGCGCTGTTTGTCGGACATACCCTTACATGCCATGTATCCGTGTAGCTAGCAGCTCAGTGTTATAACAATGAAATTAATGAGGGATGTCGCCTCTTGTATTATCCCATTTCCTGTTTGACCTGTGGCCTCCTCTGTCCCCAGGTGTGTTCCTTATCCCCTACTTCATCATGCTCTTCTTCACCGGTGTCCCCCTCTTTCTCATGGAGCTAAGTCTAGGCCAGTATGGAGCTGCTGGACCAATCACAGTGTGGAAGTGCTGCCCCCTCCTTAAAGGTAAACCCCCATGACCCCCATGCCTCCATTGTCCTCCCAACACTCCATAATTGTCCACCAACACTGATTGAGGCTAATCTTATGTTCTCCAACATCAAAAGCTCCCTCATCTGGACTACACACATCAATCTGCCTGGTTGTCTCTTTATAGGCATTGGCATTGGGATGCTTTGTGTGTCTATGCTGGTGTGCCTCTACTACAACGTGATCATAGCCTGGACCTTCTACTACCTGGGCAGCTCTTTCCAGAGCCCCCTGCCCTGGTCCTGTGATGCCCCAGCCAATGCTTACCTCTGTGGAAACGCCACTGTGAACAGCTCCTTTGGCAGAGCCCTCAGCCCCTCAGAGGTCTTCTGGAAGTAAGGGCTCTTCCACCACTGTAGAGTGTTTTTCGCTAAAAATGATTGAATGTCCTTTGCATGATTGAATTCAGATTAGGATTGGTTTATCATGGGGGAATTAGCGTCATGCTGGCCCTCAACTGTATTGAAATATTGACGACCATGAAATGCCTGAAATGTTTTCCTTCAAAAAGTCTGTGCTGGGTGTACACTGTGCTGTATGTGTTCATGTCCTTAAGGAGATGAGCTGACTTCACTATATGATGTAACATTATCTCCTGTTCAAAATGTCTCTGTTTGCTGTGTCTATCCAACTAGTTTTGGCTAGAGGTCTGAATACTCTGTGTGAGTGTGTGTTTGCTCGGTGTGTTGTGTTCCAGTGAGCGTGTTCTGGGTGTGGTGAACAGTAAGGGCCTCCATGACCCTGGTCCTGTCAGGTGGCCCCTGGCTCTCTGCCTCCTGGCTGCCTGGGTCATCATCTTCTTTTGCATGCTCAAGGGCATCCGCAGCTCTGGCAAGGTGATATAACACACACGTCATCAGAATACACACACACCTTTAAACACAGACATACTCATGTTACGCAAACATGCTCTCAAAACAAACATCCTTGCGCTTGGTGTTGCTATGTACTTAAGAGCTGTTACTCTCACTTTGTAGGTGGTTTATGTGACTGCGACGTTCCCGTACTTCGTGCTGATTGTTTTGATCATCAGGGGTGCTACACTGGAGGGGTCACTTCAGGGTGTGGCCTTCTACCTCACCCCTGACTGGGGCCGGCTGGCCAGTGCACAGGTAAACTACATCCCCTAGTGGAGACAGGCTGGTAGAATCTCTAGAGTAAAGTCAAGTTAGTTTGTTTTTGTGTGTATGTGTCTATCTGTAATGATGAGTGTCAAGGCCCTTGGTGCTGGCCAACAAAGTAGACAGCATGTCTTAACTGTCCCCGTTCACCTTGTAGGTGTGGAACGATGCTGCCTCACAGGTCTTCTACTCTTTGGGGATTGGTGTTGGGGGGCTGCTCTCCATGGCCTCCTACAATAAGTTTGACAACAATGTCATCAGGTCAGTTGTACTGTACTCTACTACTGTTCTCGCTGAGGCTACAGGCATGCTGGGAAATGGAGTCTATTGAACATTGTGTTGCTTTCAGGGATTGTCTGGTCATCACCATAGGGAACTGCAGCACCAGCTTCTTTGCGGGCTTCGCCATATTCTCAATCCTGGGTCACATGGCCTGGAGGAAGGGAGTGCCTGTTGGCGAGGTGGCAGATACAGGTAGCTCTCGATGAGCCAGTCTCTCCTCTTGTATTAACAATCAATCAATCAAATGTATTTTTAAAGCTGTTTTTACATCAGCCGATGTCATAAAGTGCTATACAGAAGCCCAGCATTGAACCCCAAACAGCAAGCAATGCAGATGTCGAAGCACATTTCTGTTATGGTTATGACATGGTCATCACAATATATCCAGTTATTATCATGGCACTAAAAAGCTATTTTATGGCAAAAACAAGCTCATTATTGTTCTTACTCCAGGTCCTGGTTTGGCGTTTGTGGCGTACCCAGAAGCCCTTGCTCTACTGCCAGGCTCGGTGTTCTGGTCCATCCTCTTCTTCCTCATGCTTTTCATGCTGGGGGTCGACACTCTGGTAAACCACAACCTTGTTCTGTATTGAACCCCCAGCTCTTTGAACTAACCAAACATATACATCTAACATCTTTCTGGCCCTGTTTTCTCTCTGTAGTTTGGTAACATGGAGGGTATCACCACGGCCGTGCTGGATGAGTTCCCACAGCTCAGAGCTAACATGAAGCAGAAGTCTCTGTTCCTGGGACTGCTGTGTTTCGGCTTCTATCTAATGGGACTGCTGTTGATCACTGATGTGAGTTTGTGTGTGTGTGTGTGTGTGTGTGTGTGTGTGTACTGATATCTGTCTCTCCATAGGGAGGGATTTACTGGTTCACCCTCATCGACTCCTTCGCCACTAGCTTCGGCCTCATCATCATCACCCTCTTCATGTGCATTGGCATCTCCTTCTTCTATGGTACACATCACCATGCAACTCTAGCTCCATACCCTACATGCTACATTCCACATACTAACTAAACATACTAACCACTGTTCAGACATGCCACACACTTACTGTATGTCAATAGTGTCTTCAGATACTTTGACTAATAAGCATGCATGTGTGTCTGCATTCCGTAACATTCACAGGAGTGAACCAGTTTTGCCAGGACATCATTGACATGATCTGTCTCTGTCCTCCCTGGTGCAGCAAAGTGCTGCTCTACTTCAAAGCATGCTGGGTATTCTGCACCCCATTTCTCCTACTGGTGAGTCAGACCCTCTACCTTTACATTATGTCTCTAAAAAAGCATCCCTCTGTCTAAAATCCACCCTTTGTTGCACCCTGACAGTGGTGAATAATTTAAAGAGACTGACATTCTATCCCCTTTTCCCCCGGCTGTGTTCTCTATGGGTTTATTTTCAGTCACCTCTCATGTATGCACAGTATGTCTGATATTTGAATAAAAAGGTATGTAGTAGCTGTTGAATAGAAACATAAATGAGTGAACTAACCACGTGTCCTGAGCCAGAAAGAGGGAATGGATAATACCATAGAGGCTCTGCCTGGATTATCATGCAGACGTCTGTTTAAGAGTCTGTGCATGCTCAGCCGCACTCTGCTGCGTCTGTCTGGGTGTTGGTCTATCTCTCCAAAGCTACTGTGAGTTTTTGATCACTGCTTTGATTCCATGGTTGCTGTTAAACTTTCTTAGTGTAGATGCTTTTATTTCTGTTGCCTTTGTTTCACATGCCCCTCTGTTTCTGTGTCCCTGTCCATCCAGTTCATTCTGACCTATATCTTCATTGAGATGTACAACACCCCGCTGCAGTATGGTGCCTATGTGTATCCTCGCTGGGGCAAGGCACTGGGCGTGTGCATGGGCGCCACCTGCTGTCTGCAGATCCCCATCTGGGCCATCGTGGCCATTAGCAAGGAGTCTGGGACACTGAAAGCCGTCAGTACTGTCCGCCCCATTTTCCCCCTGTCTGTCATTACACAAGCCATGTTACATGGCTATAGGAATTGCCCTAAGGGGACAAATAAAGCTGTATTGAAATGACTTGAATACTGAAGACACACTAAGAACACAAACTCTTGATAGGTTAAAGGCTGCCAGTGTGCAAATAATTTAGGGGTTACATCAGTTATGAAAATAAACAGTCACATGCCATTCAGTTTAAAAATCTCTTTATTAATCTTTCTCCCTCCATTCAGCGTTTTAAGAAATCCATTCGACCTCTAAATTCCTGGAGGGGGAACAACTTGAACAACAGTGGAGGAGGAGAGGAACGAGTAGAGCCGGAGAGGATGGAGGCACCGTTCACAGTAAACCTGACAGACAGAGACACTGTCAACCTTACCGAGGTGGATTTCACAGCTATAGCCTGGGAAAATGGGACAGAGGCATGACCCTTCCTCACTGGTGGAGGTGAAGAGTATATCATCACCTGCAGAACTTTGTATGAAGAGAAAGGAAGGATGTCACTGTCCAGGCATCATGCCCTGCCAGCCAGAAGGATACCATTTTGCCATTTGCTATACTGACACTTTAAAGATACATTTTCTAAGTAGTCTTTGTTTTTAAAATTATCGGATTGTCCTTCAGGACAATGTGAATTGGTGGTTTTATTTATGCTTTAAAAATACATTTTACATTGTCTATTTGCAATTTTGCTAGAGTGTGTATATAGCCTAAAGGCCATGGCTGCAGCATGCATACACAGAGACCACGGGTGTATTCACTAGGAACTAAACAGAATGAAACGGGGAGGGACCTACTGGAATTGCTCCAATAGATACTAGTTTTTACTGCAAAACATTTTGGTCTACGCTCTTATCCAGAGCGACTTACAGCTTTGCTCAAGGGTACATGAACAGATTTTTCACCAAGTCAGCTCAGGGATTCAAACCAGTGACCTTTCAGTTACTGGCCCAATGCTATTAACCGTTAGGCTACATTTTCCATTTGAAATAAATTGTTTCCGTTGCAAAACGTTTTGGTCTAATGATTACACCCCGTGTTTTTCTTCCTGAGAGGACAAATGTAGTGGTGCAGGGCAGGGCTGTTTCAGTGTCCTCTAACAAAGAGACGTGCTATAGGACGATAATCACTGTGTGTGGTCTTCATCTCATCTCTATTCTGATCTGTAGCTCACCAGAGGACTAGCAGTGCAAAGGAATAAAACATATATAATTTTAATATTAGGCTACTATACATCTGTTTTAGTGCTGGTGGAGGGTATACACAGAGGGCAGATCTTTCTTGACTGTATAGCTAGGTGAAACTTTGACTACAGAGATCTATTTTTTAAATTTTAACCGTTATTTAACTATGCAAGTCAGATAAGAACATAGGACAAAACACACATCATGACAAGAGAGACACCCACAACACTACATAAAGAGCATGGCAGCAGCACAGCATGTTTGGGGTCTCTTAAACATAATTATTTTGTGTAGTTTTAACTAAGACATTTATTTTGCCCCAATACAAGGCAGCTCGTCCCTGGCACAATGTATAAATTGCTCTGGTGGTGGTACAGTAGACCTACACACAGATGGCGCCAAAGACGAATGTCAGATTGGCGCGGAGATGACGTCTGGCGGATGTCACGTATGCGACATTTTCCCGCGGTTTCTTTCTTCTGAGAATCGAAGACCTGAATCCGTAGTAGGATTACAGGAAGCTGACAAGTAAAAACCGGGGTTTGTTCGGGACAAAATTGGGATATAAACGAAGTAAACTATTAAAAAGGCTATAAAATAGAAAACGGATACATTTTAATAATTTAGGTTTAATAATCTGATAACCCACAAAGATGCCTCCCAAAAAACGCAACTCTGGAGCAGCACAGAACAAGGAAATGAAGCCCAGCATAAAAAATGCCTCCCCGGACAAGGAGAATCCAGATTTATCAATTGAAAAGTAAGCAGCCCGTCCATCCATCGTATTTAACAAGATAATTGTTAACATATAACGTACCCGGTTATGTTACTGACTACAATATAACGTTATTTTCTTTCCGTAAAACGATCGTTTGCTAACTATTTGCTAGCTAACGTAACGTTACCAACAACATCCCCCCCACGAAAACAAGTCAAGACGAACAGCTGGGAAAACATGCTAACTAGTTATCAATCAGTAGCTAGCTAGCTATTATTTGGGAATATGTGACATGCCCGTTGTCTTATTTGTTACAAGTTTACTTTTTAAGCTAAGTAACACCAAGCTGTTATTTCCCTGCTAGTTAGCCATTGTAGGTGGCTATATAGCTAGATTCGAAAACAAATTTGTTCAAGTAGTTAGCTACTAGCTAGCAAAGCATCTTGCCAAATGAGTTAACTAGCTACTATAGCCATCTCACAACAGTCATCACTTTCACTAAGGGGGACAGAACTTTCATAGAGCCCCTACTGAAATGACTCCAGTCCATTTGATCACAGTTCATAGATATTATTTCCCACTTCAGAAATCGTGTTTAACGTTAGTTAGTAAGAATGGACTCCGCAACATTTGGGTCTGAATTACAAGGCCTACCATTGAGTGTTAGAATGATGGTGTTAAAGCTAGAGTCCGTAGTTGAAACAATAACAAAGGGGAACCCCTTGCCTCTGTTTTGGTAAAAAGATGAGGGATGGGCCGAAAATATCTTTGCTCTCATATTCATAAACAGCTATGGATGTAAGGACTGAACATCCATGATATCAATAGTATAGTTTTAAGCATGTTTCGAGGCTATATCGTTTGTTTACATTTACGTTATTTATAAACATTGGAGGAAAACAAGCTTATATTTGGGGTTCTGATGGAGTGCAACAATTGAACTAAGCTCATGAGGCATTTATACTTTATTTTCTTTAAGAATCAATGGGTATATATCATTCATTTATAAGTCCAAAAATGGATGTAGCAAGACAATGACAAAGCACACTAACTAATTCTACATCAAAAACTACATGTACTTATTGCCTCCCTCACAAATCATGACTGTCAAAAGTGATTTTGTTACTATTCTGAGTGCACCATGTCCAAACTAAGTATGGTTAATCTAAATGTCTGAATTTTTTTCTTTTTTTGAATTGTCAGGCACCAAGAGAAGGATGCAGACTTTATGACTCTGTGTCAGACTCTCCAGGTGACAGATGAGGTGTGTGATCGTGCTTGGACAATATGGAAGGCAGTTCAGGCCTCAGTGGACAAAGTTCTTGTACGTATCCACCCATTGTCTCCAAGTTACTAGTAGACTATACAATGTGTTTTATCAACTGATACCCTTTCTGTCTGCTCTGATGATGAAAAGATTATAGTGAATAAACAACTGAACCATAACTCTTTGTCTCTGAAATAAACTGTATTCAAGGCTATTCACACAGACTGACGATACATTGTTTTTCTTCTCTCTGTCGACACAGGACACTCAAAAAAGGCTTTGGGCTGCTTGTCTGTTTGTGGCTGTGATAGACTTGGAAGTTGCAAGTTTTACCTTTACTCAAATCCTGAAGGCAGTGGATCTGAAGTAAGTACTAGATTCAGGTGTTCCAGTAGGGACTTTGTCAGTTCCAGTTCCCAGATCAGTTGATGTTTTCCCCTGGCAACACTCTTTTGAGTCGCTTACTCACTGGCCGGGTTGGGTAGATTACTTTCTAAATGTAATCCTTTACATTTACTAGTTACCTGTCCAAAATTGTAATCAGTACAACTTGGATTACTCAAACTCAGTAACAATCTGATTACTTTAAATTACTTTCAGATGACTTTCCCCTTAAGGGCATTAGAAGAAGACAAAAAATGAATATTACCAATTGAACGACATCTATTGCAGGATAAATCAATATTAAAGTTTACATAATGACCATCATTGGATGTTCCATTTTAATTTATGGGTTGGTTATGTACATGGGTTTCTTCTAACTCATTGCTTTCTACTACAGATAATAATACAGTTAGGCTATATCTTTACATTATTAACCAAAATCTGTCAGATTTACTGTCATTACAATTCATTTAATACCCCTTGATCTTCAAGAATAGGAATTTGAAAAATGGAATTATTGATTAGCCAAATTGTTTTACCTGAGCATAACCCAAAAACGAAGGACTTGTTAGCGTACTCTGTTCTTAATTTTGTTGTCATGAACGACTGATTGGACTCATTGCTTTGAGTTGAAAAATAAATCCTGCTTTCGGAATGGTATGCTTTGAGCACTACTGAAAAGTGCTATTTGCATGTGAAATATGTATGCCATATGCTGCATTTGTTATAGGTCTATTGATTATGTTTTTGTTGGTGACATTTTGATATTTAGATAATCAAAAGTTTGAGCATATGTCTGTTAGGCCTATGGACTTTTTTGTTGCATAAATTAGATGATAAATAAAAGCCCCACTCGTGGTCTTCTTAAATGAAGCCAGTTTTTGATAGTATGGAGAACAAAAAGAGAACGTCCTCAAACTTTTATTCTATAGGCTGGGATCCGCACTATGCAGGTGGTACAAGAGTGCATTTTTCACTGGCTGTCCTGGTTGCAAAAACAAGGATTGCTAGGCAGCTTAAACTTCAATTATTATTCGGTTAAAATACACGTACATTTGTGAACAGCCATCCATAACTACAATCTGTAAGGCGCAAATATCTAAATGAGAGAACAGCAGTGTGATTCACATAAATGCGCTTTGTAGCTATATCAATAATGTAAATCTGTATTGCCCGAAGGCTTCACTGCTGTTGCCCTTACCTCAGAACCTTTATTGAAATTGGATAATCTTTCGATGCCGACAGCAGTTGCACCATTGAAAGACAGCTTGAACTTTAGCCTACAAAAGCCTATTCCTGCTCGTTTCCCACGAACCATGGAGTTGTTGATGCAGCCGCTCTTCTGTTTTTCTGCCTCTTTATGAGGCGTGCATTAGACAAACTGGCCGGATATTGACGATGTAGGCTAAATCAAGTATATCAAACGTTAATTAAATGTTAAGCTACTGTGACAGTATTGTGGATATTTAAACTAGTTAGCTAGCTACAGGGACTTGCCTGGTGACCGCATCTCTCAAGCCATGCATGTTTGGATACCGGGAGACAGACTGGAAAACGGGCATAACCAGGTGTGCGAGCTCCGTACAGGACAGATCAACCAATGGACAAGGTGGGGGATGGCGAACTTGACGATGTCACGATTACTTGCAGACAGTTGGCTATGACACCAACAATGACAAACCATTTATATAAACACATTTTGGGGGGGGGGATTGTACTACCACCCTAAAGGGAACTTTGGAGACTGGAAGGACAAAGGGGCATGTGCTCTGCTCCGGTAGAGCCCTATCTGTGCACGTGCCTGCCTCTGTTATAATGAGGAATGCATATATCAGCCCAAATCTCCCTATTGAAAGTTCAGGCCTTAACGCAAACATAACAGGTGTTCAGCCAAGTGAACACATTCCAATTCTTGTTTACAATGAGATGCAGTTTTAGCAGTTTCGTGTGTCCTCTTGTGTGCAGTGTGAAGCAGTTCCTGGGCCTGCTGAAGAAGATGGATGTGAACCTGGACACCATCAGCACCAAGGTGAACTCAGCAGTGACACGACTGGAGAAGAAGTATGACGTGTCACGGGCACTCTACCAGAGGTTTGAGAAGTGCGTGGGAGTATCGTAACGTCATGTTTCCTAATGGCTAGTTTTGATGTCTAACTGTGCTTTACCTCTAGATGGCAGTGTAGTTTCTCTGGACCCTTTTGTCAGCTTTTATTGTTATCCAACTTTAGATTTTCACAAACATGCAAACTTCAGAGTACACAACCTGAATTTGAGCTGTTTAGTAATGTAATTATGTGCCCACATTGTATTTGAAGTGCAATATTTATCACCACGTATCTTGCTTCAGGACATGCAGCACAATCTATGCAGAGGACTCAGAAGCAAAGTAAGTGAATATAAAGTACAGAAATACCACTAATTTGAATGATAATCTCTGCCACAATGCTGATCATCTTTTAAACCGTGTCTTCACTCAGTCCCGTTTATCCAATAGTAAATGAGGGCCAATGTTGATATTGGGGAGTTTGCTCCAAACATGTAGTGTAATGTCAATAATGTTCTCTGTTCCAGGGGGAAAGAAATCCTGCGGAGCTGCTGGACAATGTTCCTTTTGGCTAAGGGTGGGTCAGCACTTGTTGATCACTAACGTTGTAAATGTTTTTTTCCCAAGGCGAAGAACAACATACACGTTTGTAGATGTAGGGCTCTGAGATGGTTTCCATCTTCCACTTGTTATGTTTTCCCTCTCAATGTCTACTCAGAGTTCTGGAGAGATAAACAGCAGGTTTCTGTTCATCGGTCTGTTTCTCCCATGACGCTGTTAAGACTGTCCAATGTTATGATACTGCTCCTGATGTGCGTTGTGTCTACTGTCTGCAGGAAGGGCTCTGCAGATGGAGGATGACCTGGTCATATCCTTCCATCTGATGGTGTGTGTTCTGGAGTTCTTCATCAGGCGTTGCCCGCCCAGCCTTCTGCAACCACATTACCGTAAGACAGACTCCTTTCCCTCAACTACTGCAAGTCTCAGGCCCTCGGATAGACATGCTCTTACATTTGCATCAGTCAACTGCCCCTATGAATATATTATCACTCTCATTATTCAGCTAAAAAAGTGAAAGTTACCTTTTTAACATAACACATGCGTTCAGTGTGTTATATTACCACAGGTCTGTTGCGTTCTGTAGATGAATGGTTATAAAATCAAACCTTTTAACCCCTGCCCTCAGAATCGGTCATCAGCACAGCCCAGAGCCCCCCAACAAGAACCTCCCGTCGCAATCAGAGCAAAGCCAAGCCCCGCCAAGCCCCGCCAGAGGTGGATGTGCAGCTCCTGGAGAGCCTCTGCAAAGAGAACGACTGCAGCGTGGAAGAGGTTCACACAACGTTTTGACTCCTTTACACTCATGGCTTGTCAGCTTGTTGTAGCTTTAGATCCCAGTCCCCCAGTCGTCAAAATTCACTACCCCTTTAGGGTTCTAAATAAAAAATCATTGGTAGCACTGGTGCCCCCAACTTAAAATATTTTTTACATTGCTTGAGAAACGGCCTATATGAATTCTAACTACTTTTAATGCACATGTTGTGCCCTAGACACTAATATGTAACATCAAATACATTCGTTTTTTTTAAATAAAAGCTAAAATGTTGATATCAATACCTTTCATTGAAATTACAAAGTCATTTGTGGAATATTAGGTTTCTAAATTGTGTAAAAACACTTTTCCTATTGAGGTGCATTGTGCACAATTTAACATAATCTCTTTAAAAACATCACATTTGTGATGATGACATGCAAGAGATCTGTCATTTATGTATTGCTATGGTCATTGATCTCCTGAAGAAGAAGCTATACCTTTCTTTCGGTGTCCCCAAATATTTGTATATACTGGTGAAGTTGCCAGGTTGTTAACTAGCTAGCCAATAAGGTAACATTGAAAAAAGTGTAAACGAATGGTTAGCGGTTAGCGACGTTGACGCAAGGGTTTTAGAACTGCCCACGAAAGTAAAATGGTCCCGGCGATCCGCTATAGGAAGATACAAATGTTGGTATTATGGGTCAGATCATATGAACTTGTCGGGCTAGAAGCAAGCCGTTTTTGCTGTAGTAGTGGCGCAACTATGACGCTAACGAATCTGCACTCGCTTGTTTCTCTTGGGCACTTGGAAACAACGGTACACCGACGCCTTTTATTACCACAGCTATTATCTGGGAGATTATCACAGTGCTCCCAAAATAAAACTCCTGGTCGCACAGCAAAATATATGATATTGGTCCTACTTTTGAGCCCTGCCTCGTTTGTATATTGTTGCATTTTATGTGTGTGTGTGTGTGTGACTGTCCTGGTCTAAGTGTATCAATATTTTGTTACTTGTGGACCCCAGGAAGAATAGCTGCTGCATCTGTAAAAGTTAATGGGGATCCAAATAAACAAACACCCAATCTACTTAAGGACAACATTTCAAATAAATGTTTATTAGTCTCACAGTTTAGCAGATGTTATAGCTGGTGCAGCGAAATGCTTGTTACTAACAGTGCAGTCAAACAAGTAATAAAATAGTAATAATAATAAAAAATATAAACAAGAAATCACGAATGTCAGCGTGAATTTAGTTAACCCAAACAAAACTGTATCAGTAATCCAAATGTAATCTATGCTTATATACACCAGAAAGATATACTAAGAATGATATGTACAGTAGTAGATGTATTAGAATGAGCTATGTGAAGAATACAGTGACTTCGGAATATATTCAGACCCCTTCACTTTTTATACATTTTGTTACGTTACAGCCTTATTCTAAAATGAGGAAAATTGATTTAATCCAATCTACAGACAATGCCCCATAATGACAAAGCAAAAACAACTTTTTAGAAATCTTTGGAAATTTCCAACAAAACAGAAATACCTTATTTACATGAGTATTCCATGTTTCCATTGATCATCCTTGAGATGTTTCTACAACTTGATTGGAGTCCACCTGCGGTAAATACAATTGATTGGACATGGTTTGGAAAGGCACACACCTGTCTATATAAGGTCCCACAGTTGACAGTGGATGTCAGAGCAAAAACCAAGCCATGAGGTCGACGGAGTTGTCCATAGAGCTCCGAGACAGGATTGTGTCGAGGCACAGATCTTGGGAAGGATACCAAAATACTTCTGCAGCATTGAAGTTCCCAAAGAACACAGTGGCCTCCTCCAATCTTAAATTGAAGAAGTTTGGAACCCCCAAGACTCTTCGTGGAGCTGGCCACCTGGCCAAACTGAGCAATCGGGAGAGAAGGTCCTTGGTTAGGGAGGTGACCAAGAATCCGGTGGTCACTCTGACAGAGTTCCTCTGGAGATGGGAGAACCTTCCAGAAGGACAACCATCTCTGCAGCACTCCACCAATCAGGCCTTTATGGTAGTGGCCAGGCGGAAGCCACTCCTCAATAAAAGGCATATGACAGCCCGCTTGGAGTTTGCCTAAAGGACTCTGACCATGAGGAACACGATTCTCTGGTCATGAAACCAAGATTGAACTCTTTGGCCTGAATGCCATGTGTCACGTCTTGATGAAACTTACCACCATCCCTACAGTGAAGCATGGTGGTGGCAGCATCATGATGTGGGGGTGTTTTTAAGCATCGGGGACTGGGAAACTAGTCAGGATTGAGGGAAAGATGAATGGCGCAAAGTACAGACATCCTTGACGAAAACCTGCTCCAGAGTGCTCAGGACCTCAGACTGTGGTGAAGGTTAATCTCCCAACAGGACAACGACCCTCAGCACACAGCCACGACAACGCAGGAAAGTCTCTGAATGTCCTTGAGTGGCCCAACCAGAGCCCAGACTTGAACCCTATTGAACATCCCTGGAGTGACCTGAAAATGGCTATGCAGCGACGCTCCCATCCAACCTGACAGAGCTTGAGAGGATCTGCAGAGAAGAATGGGAGAACTTCCCAAATACAGGTGTGCCAAGCTTGTAGCGTCATACCCAAGACGCAAGGCTGTAATCTCTGCCACAGGTGCTTCAGTAAAGTACTGAGTAAAGGGTATGAATACTTATGTAAATGTGATATTTCTGTTTTTTGGGAACATTGTCTTTATGGGGTATTGTGTGTTGATGAGGGGGGGGGGGGAACAATTTAATCAATTTTAGAATAAGGCTGTAACTTAACAAAATGTAGAGAAAGTGAAAGGGTCTGAATACTTTCCGTACACAGTGTATAAAATGGCTTAATGTCTCTATACTTGGGACAGCCACGTTGGCTGTTAGTGTGTATGATATTTTTGTTACACAGAATGGATGTGGTTCAGCCTGTTCATTTACATGGCTGTGAAGTCTGTTTGTTTGGGTGTCATCTCATTGGTTGTCTGTTGTATTTGTGTTCAAGGTGAAGAGCGTGTACCAGACCAGTTTCTCTGCTTTCCTGGACTCCATGAGCCTCTCTGGGACTCGGGACCTTCCTCAGGTAGGAACCACACACTACATTGAATGCTGGAGCTTATTGCTATGACCCAGGTTATATAGAAAATAAGTCCACTAACAATGGTGTCTGTTCAATAATCAGTGGCAATTTGCTAGTAGTAATATCTCTAGCAGCCCCACCATATTTCATAACTATATGACAGCCATTGGAAAACAGATCAGTGTTTTTCAGGTAGTGTGCGTGTCTGAAAGCTGTTCTGTTGGGATGTGTTTGTACTGCAATGTTTGGCAGCTGGATTTTCATTAGATGTGGTATCTCAGGACAGTATATTACAGGGACAGGTATGGAGAAGAAATAGGGGTTAATATTGACTTTGAATTGACAACGATTTGTTTTAATTCAGGACTATTTCCCCAGTAGCCAGGAAACGGTCACAAGGATTGACAAAGACGGCGGTTTAGTAGGCTATTTATCCGATCTCTGCCAGGACAGTAGCTACATTGACGTGTGATGTTGGTTTGCCGAAACGACTCGATAACGAATGGTCTCCAGTCATGGGGTTTTATATGATTCATGGTGGCAGTCTGCCTAAGTCATCATGGTAGAGGTCTTTTCCACTCCCTCAACACAAAACCATACCTTTTATACTAAAATGCTGCAGTTTCTGTGTAATTGTGAAACTTACCTGGAATATCCATGATGTTATTGAATTCCTGTCAGAGCCTGTCTTGACCTCCTGTTGACGTTTCAGGCGACTGACCTCAGCAAGCAGTATGAGGAGCTCTACTTCAAGAGTAGAGACTTTGACAGTAGGCTGTTCTTGGATAACGATGAGACCCTTCTCACTCCCAAAGTAGAACTGTAAGTAGAACCACAAGTAATGATGTTTACATAATTGTTGAAGTATTTTCTATGACCAATAAAGTCTCGCTATAACTAGTACTTTATAATGTCCCCTCACTTCTCCTCTCAGAATGCCGGTGGAAAGGACACCAAGGAAGAACCTGCCGGAAGATGTTGTTCTCATCCCCCCACAGACGCCTGTCAGGTGAGCCCACTTTGACCTCCACTGGCTAGAACAGCGTGTTCACCTGGACCAACAGATACTGACTCCTATGATGTTTGAGAGTCCTGTCCAGGGGGGTGTACTTGCACATCAACCGCTTCACACTACAGAACAAGGAGCTCCTTGCCCTATGGGCTGTTCTGGCTCAGACAAGGCTTACCTACCTATGATGTTTGGTAGGTAGTTTTGCCTTCTCAAAGCCTTGTGTATTAAGCAGAAACTATTGATAGAAAAACCCTGGCGATATGAAATGGGTTCTTAATTACTTCCACCTCTTCTCTTTATAAATGGGATTACCTGTATGGGTGTGCGTTGAGTCTAAATCTATATGTATCCGTTCACGTGACCCTGAATACCATAAGGAGAGATCTGTTTTGATGTGGCTCTCGCGTGTTTTCACTTGTGGTTAGAGCGTTGTTACCGAAAGGATGCTGGTTCGAAACCCTGAGCCGACAAGGTGAAAAAACCAACACCGCTGTCAATCACTCTGGAGGGTCAGGGGTTGAAAATCACACACAAATGACTCAGTTCATGGCTTTGGATTTTAGTCCTGTGTAGATATTTCACACTCCTTCTAACTTCAGGTTTTCTAAAATTAGTGTTAAATCTTGTTTCCCTAGAAAGGTATACAAGTCACATGCTGGCCACGTTGCAAAATAAATGTACAAGTTATTCAATCATTTCATCCAAACTTCTCGCACACGTCAACGAGCCTCTGCGTAGCCAGATGCTAAAATAGAACTTGTTGGTGATTGAAAGATGAACTGAGGTCCACACTCCAGTCCAGTTGGTGGAGATAATGCACTTTCAAGTTGGTTGCCAACCGCCATAAAACTCCACAGAAGAAGACTGAAGGAGGTGAGATTACTAGAAACTAACTAGGTTTCCCCTTTCATCTGTGGATTAATTGTCGGAGTAGAGAACACACAATTGTGTGACTCAAAATGGGTCAAAATTCTACAACGATCTTAATAACAACTCAATATTTACATTCCAGGACAACTTAGCTAGCAAGATAGTTGGTTTAGAGTTTGTTTTTATATTTCAACCAGTGTCCTGATCGCGTCTGTGGATCGACAAAATGAACATGTGCCCGTGGATGCACACGTGTGCCCATTCTAATCAGCATGTCAGTTGATTCAACTCTTTCTGTCTCGTGGAGTCCTAACGTTATATTAATCATGTGTGTTTCACCCCATGTCTTTGCAGAGCTGCCATGAACTCCATCGCGCAGTTGAGGGTTGATCTCATCACCTCTGGCGACCAGCCCTCTGCCAACCTGGCAGTGTATTTCAAGGTACGTTTCACCACGCCTGTGTTTAAGGGTCAACCTCACCTGCCTTACCATTGAATCATATCGCTCAAGTCATTTTGGGGGCATGTTCCTGCCCTTTTAACGCTCTCCTCCTTCCCATCTTGTTGTTGTGAAAGAACTGCACAGTGGACCCAACAGAGGAGGTGTTGCAGCGTGTGGAGAGTCTGGGTCTCCTGTTCAGCCAGAGGTTTGGTCAGGCTGTGGGACCACGCTGTGTGGGGCTGGGAAAACAGGTACCACCTGGCTTAAATCCAGCACACTATACAGAGGAATGCACTACTTGAGACAAGGGGGTGGTATAAACTGTTGATACAGAGGGGTTTTTCCACTTTGAGACCTGGCAGAAATAATAATCATGCCACCTTGTGAAACTGGTGTATAATGTTTGGTTGATACACCACACCCCATGATACAGTGCAGGCACATCACACTATAGCACACTAGTCATAAACTCACCCCATGATACAGTGCAGGCACATCACACTATAGTCATAAACTCACCCCATGATACAGTGCAGGCACATCACACTATAGTCATAAACTCACCCCATGATACAGTGCAGGCACATCACACTATAGTCATAAACTCACCCCATGATACAGTGCAGGCACATCACACTATAGTCATAAACTCACCCCATGATACAGTGCAGGCACATCACACTATAGCACACTAGTCATAAACTCATTCATGTCTCTTCCTTCTCTTCATCAGAGGTTCACCCTTGGCATCCGGTTGTATTACAGAGTCATGGAGTCCATGTTGAAATCGGTAAATGACCTGGTCTTATTCCTATTTCGGTTCTACCTCCATATTTTCTGAAATGTCTGACAAATTCTGAAAAATCTATTTTTCCCAAATAGGAAGAGAAAAGGCTGTCGGTGCAGAATTTCAGGTATGCAAGAGAACAAAATGTGCTCATCTCACCAGAATGAAAAGGATTTGCTCTTAAATTATTCTCAACAAGCAAACATTTGAATAATCTAGCTGCAGAATTTATACCGCAGTGTACTGCCCATTTCCCTGACCTAAATCATGTGATTTCCATTCCAGTAAACTACTCAATGACTCCACATTCCACACCTCGCTCCTGGCCTGCGCTTTGGAGGTCGTCATGGCAACCTATGGTGGTGAGATTCTTCAGAAGCCACATTCACTCACTGCTAATGGATGCAGTCGTCTGGATGAAAGTATAGATTATTCTACCAGCCTTTCATTTCCATATTCTCACTTCTCATAGGACACTCTAATAGTGTTTAATAGAATTAGCAACATGCATGTATGTTACAATGCCGTCTGTCATTAGTTGTAACTACTTCCCTTTTAATAACATTTCTAAACAGCATCATAATCAATATAACACAGATGAGCTATGAGTCATGATTTCACTGCCTCTGTTGTCCTCCAATCAGGGAGCACCTTCAAGAGCGCTGGCTACAGCAGCGGTGGCGTTCCCGTGGAGACGGACCTGTGCTTCCCATGGATCCTGGACGTGTTCCAGCTGACAGCGTTTGACTTCTATAAAGTCATCGAAAGCTTCATTAAGGCTGAGCCCAGTCTGAACAAAGACATGGTCAAGCACCTGGAGCGCTGCGAACACCTCATCATGGAGACCATCGCCTGGAGGGAGGTAGGTCACACAGCAAGTCTTATCACCACATAGTTACATTATGACATAACTGCAGCACTCAAGGCCAGGTTACATTCACTTTCTATCAGCAGTTTAACACCTCCAAGCCAGTGCTACCAGAGCAGTGCTTGGTTTTGATGTCAGGGGGACTTGTTTCTGAATGTATAGATTATAGATCGTACTGTAATAGAATCGACAATCTCTCTGGGGGCAGCCCCAGCATTGGTCATCATTGGCAGCTGCCTGTGCTGCTGTTGGGCTCCCTATGCACCAGGCTGCAGGAGAAGTAGTAGATGAGCCTGCAAGGTGGTGTCATCAGAGGATGCACTATGGCAACATAACGGTCCACGGCAATGCAGACCAGGAAGAAGATCCCTCCATACACACTGATGTACTTGAGGGTGAAGGTCAGCTGACAGATCATCCCTCCAGGGATCCAGGAGGTGGGCAGAGCCTTGGATTGGGCCTGGGCCTTGTGGTGATGGTAGTAGTAGATCCTCAGGGCCAGGGACACCATGAAGAACAGGTCTGCAGCAGATAGGTTGGCCATATAGACAGCGGTAAGGGTGCGGGGGGGAGAGCCACAACCTGCGCAGGGCCAGCCCGTTGGTGGCTATCCGCAGGAGAAAGATGATGCTGTAGGAGGTGAAATGGTAGCAGGTGTTGAAGGTACGGTTGGGGAGAGAGGGTGGGAGAGGTCCACCACGTCTGTCTGGTTCGTCAAATCGATGGATAGCTTTGGTCTTTCCAGTTGCGGCTCATTGCTTTGTCTCCCTCATGTCTGGGGAGAAAATGAAGGAAAATAGGGCAGAATACTGTACCAGCAGTTTAACATGTGAAAGGTATACCATATATTTAATTAGATAGACTTTCGTCTTTTATGTCTGGTACTTTATGGTATTTAAATATTTGCACATTGGTGATTTTGAGAGCGGTGTGCAGGCACAGCTGTGCTGAAAAGTCTACAGCTCACAAGCGCACACACATGGGTTATTTCAGGGTCATTTCCATCCCAGTAACTGTTCTCCCTACTAAAACACACTGTGCCTGTAAGGTGTGTAATTAACTTGAATGTCCTGTAGAAAATAATCATTCCTTTTGTTAATGGTTGATTTGCATTTTAATTTCCATGATAATCATCTGTATTGTAAAGGGATCACGTGTCTACCTGTAGGACTATCTGGAGTTTCTCAGTGATTTACTGGGAAAGAAGATGGCAGTGAAATTCCTCCTGTACTATTGTGTGTCTGTCAGAGATCCTGAAGCACATGCTCCAGGCAGAGAGAATCTTTAGAAATGCTGATGTGGTTACTCCACGTTAACCTGGAGAACAACCGTTATCCTAAGTGTCTCTCCTTCCTAGTTCCTTGGAAAAGGAACTCTTACACAATCCTTACAACCTGTATAGACTACAACCTCTACAGCCTAATATTCTTAGCTGTGCAACATCTCAGTAGTTTCCTCAGATGTTATTTATATTTGTATATTGTAGTTATTATAAATCCCATGCAGGAAAACAATCTTGAATGACATTTTCATTTTTTTTGGAGGCTACAAGAATTGTGTGTGTAAAGAGTCATCTTTGAGCAGATATTGGGGAAAGGAGTCCATTTTACCGTATGTTTCAGAAAAATTATGATCCAAATTCTCTAACTCCATTAGACTGATGGTCAGTGGCGTATTGGTGTCCAGCCTCTGTCCTATAGTGAAATTATGCTTGGGGCAGCAATGCAAATAGTCTGGGTAGCCATTTGATTAGATGTTCAGGAGTCTTATGGCTTGGGGATAGAAGCTGTTTAGAAGCCTCTTGGACCTAGACTTGGCGCTCCGGTACCGCTTGCCGTGCGGTAGCAGAGAGAACAGTCTATGACTAGGGTGGCTGGAGTCTTTGACAATTTTTAGGGACTTCCTCTGACACCGCCTGGTATAGAGGTCCTGGATGGCAGGGAGCTTGGCCCCAGTGATGTACTAGGCCGTTCGCACTGCCCTTTGTAGTGCCTTGCAGTCGGAGGCCGAGCAGTTGCCATACCAGGCAGTGATGCAACCAGTCAGGATGCTCTCAATGGTGCAGCTGTAGAACCTTTTGAGGATCTGAGGACCCATGCCAAATCTTTTCAGTTTCCTGAGGGGAATAGGTTTTGTCGTGCCCTCTTCACGACTGTCTTGGTGTGCTTGGACCAGAAGGATAGCCCTGTGTGTCTGTCAGATAGGGCACTGGGGGTTAACAACCAATCAGGAAAGCAGGGACTGTTTGTTGCTCACACTGACTGCATGGTGCTCTTACAGCTGAGAGCAGTGTTGTAACCTTCGAACGGTCTCGAGACCACATCGAGTGTCTCGGGGTCAGATACGTTTTTACTCAGTCTTGACTCCGTCTCAGACAATGAGAACACGTCATTTCTTCCCGAGACCAGCGGAGTATAACTCATACAGTAATTATCAGCTACCATTCAGTCATCGCATAAAACCATTTTGCCAGGCCGCATATATATCTTATCACTTATTGAAACCTGGACCTCCTACTTAACTCATAACATTTAATGTTCTTTACTTTTTGTCAAAAAAATATCCTCAAACTTTGTCATGCTCGTCAGAATTTCCTTGGTTAGCTGGTAGAGAAGAGTGGGGAAATGATTTGAAAGTTGCGCGCTCACTATTCGTAAGGGGAGACCGAGGGAAATGGTCTATCTATTGTAGACATGTTTGTGTAGTGGTTAACTGTGGCTATTAGACCTTCAGTGGGGAAACATGTACCAAAATTACAAAAAAGTACAGAAACATAGCATCACTTAATGTACCCAACTGAATCAAACCGACCTGAGGCTGAGCCGAGCTTCGGGCTGCCACTCAGAGATGGCCCCCACATGCATAATGCTACCCACAACCACACTATGGTAGCCTGAAGCCATCACTATCACGAAAAGCAACAACAGTGACATGTCAAAGGATGTGTGTGAAAGCGATTGTAATACCAGCGCACTCCATGTAGGAGAGTGCACTTTTTGTAGAAAGCCCTCAGTCACACACAGCATGATGTTAAAGGAAAAGCAGCTCATTCACTCAGACATAAAAAGCCAGTAGATCCTAATCATAAGAAACCAAAAACACAACCATCAGGCTATTACAACCATTGCAGCGAATACTTCCCATTGCAAAAATAAAATCACATTCAGCACACAAAGTAACCAGTGAACTAAAGTTTTAAATGCAGCGATGTTACACACAAATCATTTTCAAAGAGAGTTAACAGCAAGTGAGCAGCAATAAAAAAAAAAAACGGTTCCACTCACCAGGTGATTATTAAGTTATTCTTGTAAAGGGTGATGCTAACAAATTAGGAACAACATCCTCTTCGATAACACCTGCTGCAGCCGCTGCAAACTAGCCTACAACAAAAGCTAGCTAGCTAGACTGTGGGAGAACTACTGCTCGCTTTTGCCAGAGACCTGTTGGCCTTCAAGAAGGCAGAAGTTTCCTTATGTTTTTGTAAAAACTGTCCCACCCATTACAAGTCAATGTGATTGGTTGATTCCACTGTCACTCCAAAATTCTGCCCTAATACTGTTGAATGGCAGATGCCTTCTATCTAGCTTCTGATTGCCTAGCCAATGGCTGATTTAGCTCCCCAGAGACCACCGAAGAAAAATCCTTATTGGACCTTTTTTTCTCTTCAGTGTTAATCCTTAATCCAACAACAAGATATTAAATCAGAACATCATTGAAAGTAATATAATTAGTATTTTATAAATCCTTAGCCGTTCTCTGAATGCATGTTTGGGTTAGTAATAATGTGTAGAGTGGTTCTATTTTTCCTCAGCAGCATTTTCTCACTATTCTGAATGTCTAAAGGAAATATGAACACAGAAATACTTGTGGTGTAGATTTGACAACATTACAATCATGGTCTTGTATTGAATTTTCTTGTCTTGACTTTGCCTCGGACCCCTTGTCCCCCTCTCGGTCTTGACTCGGACGCCCCCCTCCGATCTTAGTCTTGATTTGGACTCTAACACAACACTGGCTTTACTATAAGAAGATATGTTTGTCAACGTACCATGCCAGTGTTGTGTTCGAGACCGATTTCAAGACCGGGAGGGGGACGAGGGGTCAGTAAAAACCGAGACCAGAAAAATGTGAGTCCAATGCAAGACCATGATTGTAATTAGTTGTACATTTAGATTAGGAAATGCTTAGCCTAATGGTTGTGTTTGTATTCTTGTGATTGGGACCTAGTGGCAGAGTGAATGGACTGCTTATCCTTTAACATCATGCTGTGTGCGACTGCTGTCTTTCCATCAGCCCTATGCAGTGGTGCCTGGAGAAATGGGTATTCAAACATTTTTCCTATAATTTCCCAAACAGCCTCCCCGGTGAAGGAAAACACCCTGTGTGAAAAATCCAATTTTCACTTTATTTCTTCTCCCAAGTCCACAACAATGCTTAAACTACACCAGGATAACATTTTGGAGGTCTGGGAAGAGTTTATATTATTTTTGCCAAATCTGGTTGGGTGGGCCTGGCTCCCCAGTGGGTGGGCCTGTGCCCACCCATGCCTACGCTTCTGATGCAAACCAGGCATGATGACTGAATTGGACATCACAAATAGCCTACTAACCAAGATTTAGGACTAAACTTTTTCAATACCTGGTTTGCATACCCATTGTTGCCTTAGTTTGCAATTACTGGTAAATATCGTACGTTGAAACGTCTTTCATAACTACCCCACCAGCTACCAATGTCATTCTTCTGTGAGCTGCTCCATGCCAAAACCAGTTGAGCGCTCTTGCTGCCTGCAGATGATATTCCGCAGAAACGAGGCCGTGTGCGGCACACGTGAATATATTTCATGCACTTGCGATTGTGTAGGTTACTTTGTGCATGATTTCTTTAATGTACTACATAATTGGTAAGTCATATACCTCCACTACACTACTTTGATGTGTATCAGTGGGGATTAAGTGAGTATATGCAATGCCCATAACAAAAAGTTTTTATACCTGCGTATAGCCTCCAATACACCACTGGCCCTTTTGTGTTTTACAAAAAGTGCAGTCTCCTACATGAGTGCACTGGTATTACCGTTTCATTCGGAAGGTATTCAGACCCCTTCACTTTTTTGCACATTTTGTTACGCTACAGCCTTATTCTAAAATGGATTAAATGAAGAAAAAAATCCTCTTAACTCTATACACATTACCCCATAATGACAAAGCGCAAAGTAAAAAAAAACTGAAATAACTTGATTGCATAAGTATTCAGACCCTTTGCTATGAGACTCGAAATATAGCTCAGGTGTTTTCATTGATCATTCTTGATGTTTCTACAACTTTATTGGAGTCCACCTGTGGTAAATTCAATTGATTGGACATGATTTGGAAAGGCACACACCTGTCTATATAAGGTCCCACGGTTGATAGTACATGTCAGAGCAAAAATCAAGCCATGAGGTCGAAGGAATTGTCCGTAGAGCTCCGAGACAGGATTGTGTCGATGCACAGATCTGGGGAAGGGTACCAACACGCTTCTCCAGCATTGAAGGTCCCCAAGAACACAGTGGCCTCCATCATTCTAAAATGGAAGAAGTTTGGAATCACCAAGACTCTTCGTAGAGCAGGCCGCCTGGCCAAACTGAGCAATCGGGTGAGAAGGGTCTTGGTTAGGGAGGTGACCAAGAACCCGATGGTCACTCTGACAGAGTTCCAGAGTTCCTCTGTGGAGATGGGGGAACCTTCCAGAAGGACAACCATCTGTGCAGCACTCCACCAATTAGGCCTTTATGGTAAAGTGGCCAGACGGAAGCCACTCATTAAAAGGCATATGACAGCCTGCTTGGAGTTCGCAAAAAGGCACCTAAAGGACTCTCAGACCATGAGAAACAAGATCCTCTGGTCTGATGAAACCAAGATTCAGCTCTTTGGCCTGAATGCCAAGCGTCACATCTGGAAGAAACCTGGCACCATCCCTAAGGGAAAAGCATGGTGGTGGCAGCATCATGCTGTGGGGATGTTTTTCAGAGGCAGGGACTGGGAAACTAGTGAGGATTGAGGGTAGAATGAATGACGCAAAGTACAGAGATCCTTGATGAAAACCTGCTCCTGAGTGCTCAGGACCTCCGACTGGGGCGAAGGTTCACCTTCCAACAGGACAACAACCCTAAGCACACAGCCAAGACAACGCAGGAGTGGCTTCGGGACAAGTCTCAATGTCCTTGAGTGGCCCAGCCAGAGCATGGACTTGAATCCGATCGAACATCTCTGGAGAGACTTGAAAATAGCTGTTTAGCGACTCCCCATCCAACCTGACAGAGCTTGAGAGGATCTGCAGAGAAGAATGGGAGAAACTCCCCAAATACAGGTGTGCCAAGCTTGTAGCGTCATACCCAAGAAGACTTGAGGCTGTAATCGCTGCCAAAGGTGCTTCAGCAAAGTACGGCGTAAAGGGTCTGAATACTTATGTAAATGTGATATTTCCGTTTTTTGCAAAAAGTTCTAAACCTGTTTTTGCTTTGTCATTGTTGGCTGTAGATTTGAGGTTTAAAAAAAAAAAATGTAATTCATTTTAGAATAAGGCTGTAATGTAACAATTTGGTAAAAAATTATTGAACAGAACTACCCAGTTAAAACCCAATCTATACTGATCAAAAATATAATCACAACATGTAAAGTGTTATTCCCATGTTTCATGATCTGAAATAAAATATCCCAGAAATGTTCCATACGCACAAAAAGCTTATTTATCTCAAATTTTGTGCACAAATGTATTTTCATCCCTGTTAGTGAGCATTTCTCCTTTCCCAAGATATGCCACAACTGTCAGGTGGACGGCTTATCAAGAAGCTGATTAAACAGCATGATCATTACACAGGTGCACCTTGTGCTTGGGAGAATAGAATGCCACTCTAAAATGTGCAGTTTTGTCACACAACGCCACAGATGTTTCAAGTTGAGGAAGAATGCAATTGGCTTGCTGATTGCAGGAATGTCCACCAGAGCTGTTGCCAGAGAATTGAATCTTAATTTCTCTACCATAAGCTGCCTCCACCGTCGTTTTAGGGAATATGGAAGTACGTCCAACCGGCCTCACAACCGCAGACTACATGAAACCATGCCAGCCCGGGACCTCCACATCCGGCTTCTTCACCTGTGGGATCGTCTAGAGAAAAACAGAGTCATCACCTGGACAGCTGATGAAACGGAGGAGTGTTTCTGTCTGTGATAATGCCATTTTGTGGCGAAAAACTAATTCTGATTGGCTGGGCCTGGCTCCCCAGTGGGTGTCCCTGGCTCCCAAGTTGGTGGGCCTATGCCCTCCCAGGCCCACCCATGACTGTGTGCCTGCCTAGTCATGTGAAATCCACAGATTAGGGTCTTATTGATTGATTTCCTTATGAACTGTAAATCAGTAAAATTGTTGCATGTTGCATTTTTATATCTTTGTTCAGTATATGAATAAGATGTTGATGCCCTAAAATACAGCATTGAGCTGTTTTTCTTTTCCATAATCATTGCGTGTTGAATAATTGTTGAATTCACTTTGGTTGACTTTGGTACATTTTGGCCACCTACCACTGGCATAGTTAGTCAGTTTCACAGGTTTCACATACCTCTGTTTTCTGGCTGTATAACAGCCCAGATGTTTCTCACATTTCCCTCATGGCTGATGCTGTCGAAGTACAGTTTTCTTCAGGTAGCAGCCCTTGGCTGTGGTAGTCTAGCTATTCTATGTTGCTCAACAGGGCCAGAATGTGTTTATTGCATTATTCTCTTTGGTTTTCTCAAATATACATTATTTCAATTTTTTGTTGTAAAATAGCCACCCAGTAATCCATTAGATCAGACTTAAATCTACTTTCTTACTCAGTTTGTTTTTGTTTCACCCCCTGAACTCAATGTTATGGTCTCGAAGGCGAGATTTAGTTATGGTGTGACACTCCAACTTAATTAAACAATAATTCAACACATACATGATGAACTGTATCAACAGCAAACAAATCCTTCTTAACTCAGTTGTCATTAGCTAGCCAGACGTTCTTTGTCATGCTTGGCAATGGTTTGAGGTGGTTTCTGTGTGCACTAGCTATTTAGTCTTTCAGTTGTACGATTAATATGAGCAAGGGAGAACGTTATCGCTACGCTAGTGAGGTGGTACCATAAACCTGAAGGACTGATAACCACATGTCTTTGTAAAATGCCCTAAATATCTCACTCTGTTTATTACCCACAAATCAATATGTGGCGTGCAAAGGTAAACCTGGGTAATATCATACATATTTACCACCGTCTGTTCACTTCTGGTGACTCAACAAAATAGATGAGGACTTGTTTGCTTTCATTATTTTTTTATTGGTGTCACAATCACTGTTGGGGGGGGGGGCAACTAAAATGTGTTGCTCTCTAAAGTGCTATTTCATTATTTTAGTTTATACAATATTCTGTACTTTAAAGTTGCAGGGAAAATACTGACCACTGCCTTGTATAAAGTCTTTCAATAGAGCCACATTTAGACACCTCAGTCACTGTTTGACAAGTCACAAAGTGTGTTGTGGGTAAATGTTCACACTTTTTGTTTTGTAAATCTGTAGCACCACACTCCAGGGTCCCCCCCCCCAGACCTGTATCATGTAGGACAATCCTGACAGCCAACATCGCTATTGATGCAATACTTAAGGGCAATTCCATGGTAACAGAGGGACATTGAGACTCATATTTTTCACTTTCAAATGTTTGTCAAACAAAAACCAATGATTGCCAAGTTAAACAAACCATACAACTCTATGCACAAGGACTACTTTTAACAATTTCCACCGAACATTTTACAAAAACACATTTACTTGAAGAACCGTGCAGATACAAAGTTTGGTAACAGAATGACGGACTGTGGTGTGTGTCGTCATTCTGCCAATTTTTTTCTTTTTTTTTTTCTTTTTAATATGTTCATTCGACGTGGTGATCTTTTTCTGTCTGTAAAACTAATTATACAAGAAATGGCAGTGGAAATGCCTTCAAGCGCAAATGTTTATATAATAACCATATCGAAGTAAACTTGGAGTCGCGATAATATGGTGTGTGTGGTCCTCCCACTAGGACTCAGGAAACCATGCAGTTTTATTAGGCTACAGATGAAATAAATGATTAACTTCAGTGTGGTGAAAGTGCACCCTGATCTTCACGCTTCTTTCCAGTAAATATCGCAGCTCTTATTCTGGTGACATGATGACTGTTGCTTGACTGCCGTTATTACAAAAATATTCTCGCTCTTATCCAGAATAATCTCATAGACTAGCCTACCCGCACAGCCTAACCGCACTTTCTGTGAGCTGTTGGCTGGAGCGCAAGTGCCAAGACCAGAGTAGACACATTTGCTATTTAACGCAACAGTTTTTGTGACCACTATCGGTAGAGTTGAAAATGCGATGGAAACACTTTAAACTTTTTAGATTTTTATTCAGTTCATGAATATTAAGAGAAATTACATTTTGTGTGCAGTATGGCATTACAGAGAGATAGATAACTATCTATCCACCAGTTCATTTGGTGGAAACGCACCACTGGTGGGAAAATGTGCAGATGTTTCGAATATTTGCATAAATCTTTCGCCAATTGAATGGAAACCTGGTTAGTGTCACTGTTACCGTGGAATTGCCCTTAACACGACAACACTCAGAGCTGAGTCAGTGGACTTAGTGGGTACCCTTAATGCAACTGCACTTGCTTCCTGTGATGCCAAGGTTCTTATAGAATCCACTCCAGACCACCGATCTCCCATCTTTTGCTTTAGATCATCTGGGTGTGTTGCACCAACAATTGAGTCATCTGAAATATTGATGCCTCATCAAGGTGGCACCTTCGGGTGGTGACGTCACACAGTGGATTCGTTGTGAAGTACTTTTTCTCTCAGAGTTGTCAGGTTGTTCTGCATGGTGCTCTGGCTCTTCAGCGTGTCCGTCTGAAGCCCCACTGACATCCTATTGTTGCGAACTGCCATCGACTTCCGTTTGATGGAGTTCTGGATGGTCTCAGATGTAAAGTAGTAGATGACTGGGTCGAAACAGCAGTTGGTGACCGCAATGCAGAGGGTGATAGGGTAGATTGTCCTTACCACTGACTCCACAATGCAGCCTTTCAGCAGCTTGGTGCGGACCAGTGCATAGAACACCAGGTTAACATTATAAGGGATGAAGCAGAAGCAGAAAATGAGGAGATGAACCACGATCATCCTCAGGATCTTTGTCTTGTTGAGCTGGCCGCCTCGGCTGATGGCCTGGGGCTGGCGCAGTGTTTGGAGGACCGAGACCGAGCAGAAGACGTTGAGTAACAACGGAATCAGGAATCCCACTGTCTCAATAAAGACCACCACCTTGGACAGACTGGACTGCCACTGCTTGTTGGAGAAGTTCTCGAAGCAGTAGTTGACGGAGGAATTGGAGTTTTCGTTTCTGAGCGAGGTGGTGTCCAGGAGGAAGCCCGTCGGCAGGCTGCCAGACAGCACCAACACCCACACGGCACAGCAGGCAAGCTTGGCGTTCCGTTTTGTCCGCAGCGCCTGTGATCGGAATGGGTAGACGATGGCCAGGAAGCGGTCCACGCTGATGCAGGTGAGGAAGAGGATGCTGCCGTACATGTTGGTGTAGAAGAGGGAGACAGAGAGCTGGCAGAGCACCCTGCCGAACGGCCAGTCTCTGTTGATGAAGTAGAAGATCCTGAAGGGCAGGGTGAGGACGAAGAGCAGGTCGGACACCACCAGGTTCATCATGTAGGTGGTGGTCTCGTTGCGCAGCTTCAGGGTGCAGGCAAAGATGTAGACTGCGACCATGTTGAAGAGCAACCCGACTATGAAGACCAGGCTGAATACTGAGGTGTACATGGTGTACTTGAAGCCATCACTCTTAATGCAGCTCATGTTGTTTTGGCTCAAGCCCAGAGAACTGATGCCATCAGTCTCTAGAGTGCTGTTATACATCTTTCGGGAGGAGTGGTGTAGGGTTTGGACGATGGGAGTGTTGATGAATGTCAATACAAAAATGGGGAAAGTTTCTGTGGAAAGCAGAGATCACTTGTACAAGATAATTCCAAAGAATAGAGTACAAAATAAGTTTCCTTATTTTCAGGGGTACACATCTGTTGATGTTATCTATGTAATTTCCAGGTAAGCTTTAGCCTCATCCCCAAGCATAAAAGTACACCATCACTTTCATTCTTTCCAATGGTTTTTAAGCATAATAATGTGCTCTCATGCAAATACCCCCATCAACTTGCTTTTCCAGAAAGCCCAGCGTTTTAAAAAGAACAGCAAGTAACTCCGTCAATACCTGTGCTAGTATCCAAAAAGATAAGTCCTCTCAGTTAATCCATTGGCAGGAGTAAGATGTATCTAGTGTCAGATCCCAGGTCTGTTTTTATGTCCTGTGGTCTTCTTGTGAACAGCCTTGAGGTTGTCTTTTCTGAGTCTGGAGAGTTTCTTCTCTCGCTCTAGAGTCAGTGGTGTTCCTTGCTCCAGTGAAAGAGGGGTGAGTCATGTGCCTCTCCTCGGGTCTGTGAGCTGAGAGGCTTTCTGCTGCCCCTCTGGGTCCCTCCCTCTCTCCCGGCCTCCTGCTTTGCCTCTGGCAGCCCTCTTCCAGTCTCTTCCTGCTGCAGCCCTTGGGGGCATGGTGTTCCTACTGACCCTACACTTGGAAACGGACAGCGGCTCTGCTGCAGCCTGCCTGTCCACCAGTGATGCAGCCTTAAGTTCAGTGGAGTCACTCTTCTGTTCTGAAGCTCTACCTTTAGACTGAAGCTTAACCGACTGCTTGCTTACACACTGGGAGGAGTAGGCCACCACGCCTCCGAGGCCGGCCCACATCTGACAGCTTTAGCAATGTAGGCCCCTTCACCTACAGTCTTTCTCACTCACTTTCTCTCCCTCTTTCTCGTTCTCTCGGCTTGATGTTTGTTTTGAAAATGTAATCTTTAACCCTTTATATCCTCAGGCTGAAGTAACTCTAGATATGTGTTAGCTTGTTTTTTGTGCCCTTAGCATTCTGTCAGGATCTCATGAAAATATCACATATATATCAAGCAATGAAATGTAAGTAGGGTATTATTTTGTCTTTATTTTGTTATATCTAAGAGCATGTCTTCATTTGGTTCTGCTTGGTGAAAGGAATCAGTTAAGTCATACTCTCCTGTCAGCCCCAGAGCCCAGTGTACTTTCTTGAGCTGTTTTCGAGTCAGTGGCGTCACCGAAGCAGCTGCCTCAGAACGACAGGAAGGGGAAGGTTCCATTGATGGCAAGCCTGAGCCTGCAGACTAATGAGATGAGGCATGGGACTAGGTGCGGCTTCACTGACTCGATACAGAGCTGTGCTGTATGCTTCTTATTTGTGTGCAAGTGTGGGCGTGCATGTGAGTGTTCAATAAATGTCATACCTTTTGGTTTTGACCCAAAATGCAGCTTGACAAACAGCCACAGGAAGTTTGTGTGCCTTTATGTTGCATATAGCATGGGGAACAACAAAGTGTTTGCTGTGTAGTTCCTGGTGAAGTCTTAGCGTAAATAACCATGTAGGCCTGCTTTCATAAACACACCCACCCTTTTGTACAGATATGAATATAGTTGAATTGAATATTACGTGTGTCTGATAAGATCTAATACATAGAGGCTTAGGGAGTGTCCATGTTCCAAAGGTCAAAACCAATATCACCAGTGGCATGAGGATGGGATGTTAACCCTGTAGCAACTGATGTTATAAAATGCCAATAATGTAATAGCTGCTGATTAATGTAATAACTTTTGCATTTATAATGTAATACATTGCCAATAATGAAGGTATAATGTAATAACGTTTAGGTACATTGTGTTGATTATGACATTATGAGCTTTAGGAACAAGTTCCATGAAATTGGTATTACTTGGTGTTGTGTTTGTAGTGCTTCGGTGCATGTGTGAAATGCTGTAGTGCCTGTCTAATGAATGCTGTTCCATGTGTTTCTCCCCAGGACTCGCCACTGTTTGAGCTGCTGAAACGGACCCGTGAGGAGGGTCCAGTGGAGCAGGCAGAGCCCCCTGCCACCCTCAACCAACCCCTACAGCACAACCACACTGCAGCTGACCTGTAAGTCCCCACCCTCATCTGACACCTTATTCACGGTCCCCATTGTGAAATATGATGATATCTGGGGAGACTGACTGTTAATATGTAGTTTACAGAGCCTATAAAAAGTCTACACCCCAGACATTGTTGTCATGCAGGAAGGTGAACTTCTGTCCCCGTTTCAGCTTTCTTGCAGAGGGTAGCAGGTTTTCCTCAAGGACCTTTCTGTAAATTGCTCCATTCATTTTCCCTTCTATCCTGATAAGATGATGAGAAACATCCCCATAACATGATACTGCCACCATCATGCTTCACGGTAGGGATCGGGTTCTTTGGGTGATGTGTTGGGATTGCGCCAAATGTAACGCTTTGCATTTAGGACACAAAGTTCCATTTTAGTTTCATCAGACCACACAACTTTTTGACACATGGCTACAGAAGCTCCAGTGTTGTTTTGCATAATTCAAACTGCATTCACGGTGGGCTTTCTTGTGTAATGGCTTCCTTCTTTCCACCCTACCATACATGCCAGATTTGGTGGAGTGCTTGGGATATTATCACATGCACATTTTGACCAGTCTTGGCAATAAAAGCCTGTCTCTCTTTCAAAGTTGCCATTGAACTCTTGGTAGCCTCTCTGATCAGTCTCCTACTTGTTTGGTCATCCAGTTTTGACAAACGGCAGGGTCTTGGTGGTGCCATACACCTTCCACTTCTTAATTTAAGGCCTTTTGAATCTTTTTATACCCAACCCCTGATCTGCCTTTCCACAACTTTGTCCCGGAGTTCTTTTGAAGGCTCCGTGTGCTCATGGTTGAGTGTTTGCATATATATATATATATATATATATATATATATATATATATATATATATATATATATATATATATACACACATACACACATACATACACACACACACACACATACATACACACACACACACACGGGGGGGGGGAGTATTTGATCCCCTGCTGATTTTGTACGTTTGCCCACTGACAAAGAAAGGATCAGTCTATAATTTTAATGGTAGGTTTATTTGAACAGTGAGAGACAGAATAACAACAAAAATATCCAGAAAAATGCATGTCAGAAATGTTATAAATTGATTTGCATTTTAATGAGGGAAATAAGTATTTGACCCCCTCTCAATCAGAAAGATTTCTGAATCCCAGGTGTCTTATACAGGTAACGAGCTGAGATTAGGAGCACACTCTTAAAGGGAGTGCTCCTAACCGCAGCTTGTTACCTGTAAAAAAGACCTGTCCACAGAAGCAATCAATCAATCAGATTCCAAACTCTCCACCATGGCCAAGACCAAAGAGCTCTCCAAGGATGTCAGGGACAAGATTGTAGACCTACACAAGGCTGGAATGGGCTACAAGACCATCGCCAAGCAGCTTGGTGAGAAGGTGACAACATTTGGTGCGATTATTCGCAAATGGAAGAAACACAAAAGAACTGTCAATATCCCTCGGCCTGGGGCTCTATGCAAGATCTCACCTCGTGGAGTTGCAATGATCATGGGAACGGTGAGGAATCAGCCCAGAACTACACGGGAGGATCTTGTAAATGATCTCAAGGCAGCTGGGACCATAGTCACCAAGAAAACAATTGGTAACACACTACGCCGTGAAGGACTGAAGTCCTGCAGCACCCGCAAGGTCCCCCTGCTCAAGAATACACATACATGCCCATCTGAAGTTTGCCAATGAACATCTGAATGACTCAGAGGACAACTGGTGAAAGTGTTGTGGTCAGATGAGTCCAAAATGGAGCTCTTTGACATCAACTCAACTCGCCGTGTTTGGAGGAGGAGGAATGCTGCCTATGACCCCAAGAACACCATCTCCACCGTCAAACATGGAGGTGGAAACATTATGCTTTGGGGGCGTTTTTCTGCTAAGGGTACAGGACAACTTCACCGCATCAAAGGAACGATGGACGGGGCCATATACCGTCAAATCTTGGGTGAGAACCTTCTTCCCTCAGCCAGGGCATTGAAAATGGGTCGTGGATGGGTATTCCAGCATGACAATGACCCAAAACACACGACCAAGGCAACAAAGGAGTGGCTCAAGAAGAAGCACATTAAGGTCCTGGAGTGGCCTAGCCAGTCTCCAGACCTTAATCCCATAGAAAATCTGTGGAGAAAGCTGAAGGTTCGAGTTGCCAAACGTCAGCCTCGAAACCTTAATGACTTGGAGAAGATCTGCAAAGAGGTGTGGGACAAAATCCCTCCTGAGATGTGTGCAAACCTGGTGGCTAACTACAAGAAACGTTTTGCCACCAAGTACTAAGTCATGTTTTGCAGAGGGGTCAAATACTTATTTCCCTCATTAAAATGCAAATCATTTTATAAAATTTTTGACATGTGTTTTTCTGGATTCTTTTGTTGTTGTTCTGTCTCTCACTGTTCAAATAAACGTACTATTAAAATTATAGACTGATCATTTCTTTGTAAGTGGGCAGACGTCCAAATTCAGCAGGGGATCAAATACTTCCCCCCCCACTGTATGTATGTATGTATGTATGTATAAAAAAAAAAAAATCTGAGTGGAAAAGTTATTTTACTGTAAATGAAAACATATTTTCCATATATAGACACACCCTATGTGTTTAAATAAAATCAACTATATATGCATTGAGCTTGTCTGATGGTTTAAGCCCACTGTTTGATGAAATAAGACACAAATGACTCAAGAGGGAGCCAGAGATCAAGATAACCAGAAGAGTGAGAACTGAAGATGTCCCGACCATTCTCTTCCCACTCCTACTGGCTTTTGTAGATTCTGCCATTACTCTCCTGAAGTTGCCGGTAATAGGCTACACAAGGAGTCGGTAAACTTTCTCATGTGGAATGCCAATTTATCTTACCATTTCTACCGATATGTGTGCCAGTTATGGTTTTCACATGCACATTTTCGTGGAACAGTTTCATTTCATTTATAATAATGTCTTTGTATCTCAATCAATTTCATTTGGTTAATCGATCTATTTCCAACTATGTACAAATAGCCTATAAAGCCAAGAAATAAAAACATTGCAGCCTGCAGGTAAAAAAAATATCCTGATTTAAAAGAAGAAAATAATTCTATAAATCCGATTGGCTACGCATTGCCTGTCTGCAAGAAACTTGAAACATTGGATCAACTATTAACTGAGCCCTCAGTTTCCTGTGCCAGTGAGCTCGGGACTGACAACGCTGTAGGCTATTTGCTCAAGGGATAAGAATTAATCAAGTAGGCCTATGTTATGTTTCCACTAGCTCTGAGCATTACATTGGTTATCGAAAGGAAAGATTTTCCAAAAACATTGAGGAGCTATTGTCATTCTTGGTTTCTCAAATGACTGACTCGCCTGGTTCACCAACTACTTCTCAGAGTTCAGTGTGTCAAATCGGAGGGCCTGTTGTCCGGACCTCTGGCAGTCTCTATGGGGGTGCCACAGGGTTCAATTCTCGGGCTGACTCTTTTCTCTGTATACATCAATGATGTCGCTCTTGCTGCAGGTTATTCTCTGATCCACCTCTACGCAGACGGCACCATTCTGTATACTTCTGGACCTTCTTTGCACACTGTGTTAATAAACCTCCAGACGAGCTTCAATGCCATACAACTCTCCTTCCGTGGCCTCCAACTGCTCTTAAATGCAAGTAAAACTAAATGCATGCTCTTCAACCGATCGCTACCCACACCTGTCCAGCATCACTACTCTGGATGGTTCTGACTTAGAATATGTGGACAATTACAAATACCTAGGTGTCTGGCTAGACTGTAAACTCTCCTTACAGACTCAAATTAAGCTTCTCGATTCCAAAATTAAATCTAGAATCAGCTTCCTATTTCGCAACAAAGCATCTTTCACTCATGCTGCCAAACATATCCTCGACTTCGGCGATGTCATTTACAAAATAGCCTCCAACACTCTACTCAGCAAATTGGATGCGGTCCATCACAGTGCCATCCGTTTTGTTACCAAAGCCCCATATACTACCCACCACTGCGACCTGTATGCTCTTGTTGGCTGGCCCTCGCATCATATTCGTCGCCAAACCCACTGGCTACAGGTTATCTACAAGTCTCTGCTAGGTAAAGCCCCGCCTTATCTCAGCTCACTGGTCACCATAGCAGCACCCACCTGTAGTAGCACATGCTCCAGCAGGTATATTTCACTGGTCACCCCCAAAGCCAATTCCTCATTTGGCCGCCTTTCCTTCCAGTTCTCTGCTGCCAATGACTGGAACGAATTGCAGAAATCACTGAAGCTGGAGACTCATATCTCCCTCATTAGCTTTAAGCACCAGCTGGCAGAGCAGCTCACAGATCACTGCACCTGTACATAGCCCATCTGTAAGTAGCCCATCCAACTACCTCATCCCATGTTATTTTTTGTTGTTGTTGCTCTTTTGCACCCCAGTATCTCTACTTGCACAGTCGTCTTCTGCACATCTCACTCCAGTGTTTTTAATTGCTAAATTGTAATTACTTCGCCACCATGGCCTATTTATTGCCTTACCTCCCTAATCTTACCTCATTTGCACACACCCTATATAGATGTTTTCTATTGTGTTATTGAGTGTACGTTTGTTTATTCCATGTGTAACTGTGTCGCTTTGCTTTATCTTGTATCTTGTTCTCAACTGGCCTACCTGGTTAAATGAAGGTGAAATAAAAAAATTCTCAATGGTTGTAAAAACAGACTTTGCTTGCTGTTTGAGGTGAAGAAAACATTACTTTGAGAAGCTCCACAGCTCATTAGTGGTGGTGCATTAAGCCAATCAGAAATACCATCATATCCCCAAATGGACACATTTATTTGCCTACATTTGTGCGCAGACCAGGTATTCTATAGGTCTACTTCTATGCATAATCAGGTGCACGTCCTTACTCATCATTGACAGGAGCGCTCCAAACAAAATACAATGACTAAATTGACCAAACTCCTCAATTGACCAAACTCATAAAAATAATGAAATAAACCAAAACTTGTTTCTCGCAGGTGTAGCATAGGTTGTGCGCTCCTGCAAACGTGTCCACTCCCTCTGACAATGAGAACGCTAAAAGGAATAATATAATATATTGAATGCATTAACAGACATTACCGTAACCAAACAAACATTGTAGATTAGGAATTAGCATTAAATCAAACGCAAACAATTCACACAATGAAGTTATGAAACAATGAATGTGCACAAATTGGTGGGAGAGTGCATTCTGGAGGGAGACATGCATTATGCAGCCACACTCCCTTGGACTGTGCCATCCCCGCAGCCTCTGCAATAGATTGGTCTCTGCCTCATCAATGGATTAGTTCACTGAGATGGCCGTGAATGAGATGGGTCTCTCATAAAATATATTTTCGGTAATGCTCGACTAAAACAAATCTTGGTCGACCAACAGCCTATTGACCAAACAAGCGACCAGTCGAATAATTGGGGTCAGCCCTAGTCCCATGGCTACGTTACGTTTTTAGGCTATTCAAACTAGAGGTCGGCCGATGTCAAGTTTTCATAACAATCGGTAATCGGCTTTTTTGGATGCGAATTATGGCCGATTTACATTGCAATCCACAAGGAAACTGCGTGGCAGGCTGACCACCTGTTACGTGAGTGCAGCAAGGAGCCAAGGTAAGTTGCTAGCTAACATTAAACTTATTTTAAAAAAAATCTTCACATAATCACTAGTTAACTACACGTGGTTGACAACATTACTAGGTTAACTAGCTTGTCCTGCGTTGCATATAATCAATGCGGTGCCTGTTTAATTTATCATCGAATCACAGCCTACTTCGCAAAACGGGTGATGATTTAACAAAAGCACAATCGTTGCACAAATGTTCCTAACCATAAACATCAATGCCTTTCTTAAAATCAATACACAGAAGTATATCTTTTTAAACCTGAATATTTAGTTAAAAGAAATTCATGTTAGCAGGCAATATTAATTAGGGAAATTGTGTCACTTCTCTTGCGTTCATTGCAAGCAGAGTCGGGGTATATGCAACAGTTTGCAACGAGCCAGGCTGCCCAAACTAATTTGCCAGAATTGTACATAATTATGACATTGAAGGTTGTGATATGTAACAGCAATATTTAGACTTAGGGATGCCACCCGTTCGATTAAAATACGGAACGGTTCCTTATTTCACTGAAAGAATAAATGTTTCGTTTTTCAAAATTATAGTTTCTGGATTTGACCATATTAATAACCTAAGGCTCGTATTTCTGTGTGTTTTATTATAATTAAGTCTATGATTTGATAGAGCAGTCTGACTGAGCGGTGGTAGGCAGCAGCAGGCTCGTAAGCATTCATTCAAACTTTACTGCGTTTGCCAGCAGCTCTTAGCAATGCTTGAGGCACAGCGCTGTTTATGACTTCAAGCCTATCAACTCGAGATTAGGCTGGCAATACTAAAGTGCCTATTAGAACATCCAATAGTCAAAGGTATATGAAATACAAATGGTATAGAGAGAAATGGTCGATGCGTCATAATAACTACAACCTAAAACTTCTTAACTGGGAATATTGAACCTCCAGCTTTCATATGTTCTGAGCAAGGAACTTAAACGTTAGCTTTTTACATGGCACATATTGCACTTTTACTTTCTTCTCCAACACCTTGTTTTTGCATTATATAAACCAAATTGAACATGTTTCATTTTTTATTTGAGACTAAGTTGATTTTATTTATGTATTATATTAAGTTAAAATAAAAGTGTCCATTCAGTATTGTTGTAATTGTCATTATTTGTAATATTATTATTTGTAATAATGACAATTACAACAATACTGAATGAACACATTTATATTTTTTTTATCTATCTATCTCGACCAATTAATCGGTATCTGCTTTTTTTTGGTCCTCCAATAATCGGTATTGGCGTTGAAAAATCATAATCGGTATACCTCTAATTCAAACAACTTCTTCAGATGGAACTTAGATTCATTGTGAGAAAGCTGTTGTGGAAATTCTTACACAGGAACATTCTAAGTCAATCTTAAATTAATAATTGTTTGTCAGCCCGCTGGAGAGGTTCCAACAAACTTAATGCACCATAGTGAACGTCTGTCAGACTTTTGAACGGGGCGGTCCCGTTCCCTTATACTGCAAATAAGTCAAATTTGCATGATTTAGCTTATTCATAATTGGTTAACGTTTGCTTCATTCATGTGATCGACCAATACCTCACGAGGCTGCTTCTCTCTATGTTGAGACCTTGAAACTGATAGCTTTTGTTCTCAAAACAAGGTCTGGGCTTACTGCCAAATTGCAGATACTGATAAGTGAGGATTCATTCAATCAGTCGCTTGCATGAACACAGAAATTGGTACAATTTGTCACTTCTCAATGTCATCATCGACGATGTATGTCAATCATCATCAATAGACGATGCTATCGTAATATTGCCCAACCCTAATTGGGTCATACACTCACAACCTTTCGTTGACCGTTGTTTTGTTACAATGTTTATGTTACAAAGCTGGAGTAAGATCCGGTCAAGCTGTTGAGCATGGATGAGTGCCAGAGATATGAGTAGTAAATGTTGTTTTGTTTTTCAAATGGCATCCCTTTCAGGCTTGGGAAGGCACGCAAGGGTTGTAATTCTGCCCAACGGATTGATAACCACCGATTTGAGGTTAAAAAGCTGGATTGGTATGCTCTTGCACTTGAATGCTCACAAAAAGCACTGTACTCTTTCAGCCTTGTCCTCTTGTAACTGCATTTAGCAACAACATGCATCTTAACAAAGTTGTTTTGCGGAACCCTGACAAAGCATAAACTAAGTCGTTGTGGAATGTTAAGTCTGTGACTGGGTGAAGTGAACAGGGTGAAGGATAATGGGCTTGTCTGGCCACATGAACACTGACCAACTGTAACCGATATCAAAGCCCTGGGCTTTGGGAAAGACTGGTCAGAGGTTAGGTTGAAAACCTGTGAAGTTCTCTCCAGGATATTGACCATTTAACCTTTTTTTTAGAACATAGTTTAATAAATAAATGTGCTTCACTGATCCATCTCACTGCTTGAAGCTTGTACTATTGTTTTTCTAATATTGCTTTTCCCCTGGCAGGTATCTTTCCCCTGTGCGGCCTAGTAGCCGTACCCTGCCGGCCCCTGAATCTACAGCCCCACCCTCCTCTCAGCCCTCTGCCCTGGCGACCCATCAGACCCCTAGGCACCCCAAGTCCAACTCTCTCAGCCTCTTCTACAAAAAACGTAAGATTTCAATAGATGGTAGTTGGTCTACTGTCGTTGTCTGTGGGTTGTTGTTTGTGTATGACTGGTTGTCTGTCTTTGTAACCCGGTTTCTAACTCGTTCTCTGTGTTCTTCCTGTAGTGTACCGGCTGGCCTACATGAGGCTGAAGATGCTGTACACACAACTTTTGACCTCTCACCCTGAGCTGGAGCCAATCATGTGGACCCTGTTCCAGCACACACTGCAGAATGAGTATGAACTGATGAGAGACCGCCACCTGGACCAGGTACTGTGCTGTGTTCACACACGTACTATGATGCAATTTGGACATGCGATCAAAACACTATACATGATCATGTACAACTTTGACACCTGTGGCTTTTTATCCCCAAACAGTTGATGATGTCAGCCATGTACGCCATATGCAAGGTGAAGAACGTGGACTTGCGTTTCAAGACCATCGTCACTGCTTACAAAAACATGCCCAACACCAACCAAGAGGTGAGTACACAGGGGTACGAACAATCTACTCCTGCTGTGGAGCTGTAGTGTAGACACGAGGGACTGAAAAGGACTTGCTCCATATGGCTGTGGCATGCTTTATTAAGTCAGATGAGAGGAAGGATTACCACAGATGCAGAACATTTCATCTCCCTGTCTTTCTTGCAGACATTTAAGCACGTGTTAATCCGGGAGGGCCAGTATGACTCCATCATCGTCTTCTACAACCTGGTGTTCATGCAGAAACTGAAGACGAACATCCTGCAGTACGCCTCTCCCAGGGTGAGACAGTCAGCTTCCCCATGTGGCACTGTAACGTACTTCACATGGTTCTGATCTCTCACACGCAGGTTCAAAATGCTTGCCTACGTCATGTTCTAGTATTCTGTACTGACACACTCCCTCCGGTCTCTCTCCCCCAGCCCCCCACACTGTCTCCCATCCCACACATCCCCCGCAGCCCCTACAAGTTCCCCAACTCCCCCCTGAGAGTGCCTGGCAGCAACAACGTCTATATCTCTCCCATGAAGAGCCCAACACGCATGTCTCCAGTCATGACCCCACGTACCAGGCCAGTACCCTACCACCCATGAACCAGGCTGATTCAATGGGAGGACCTTGTTTTGTATGCGCTTAGTAATGAACCGATTTTATAGCTGAGGCACATCTCATTATCTGGATGTTTCAGTTCCAAACTGGCAAAGATATTAGCAAATTTTATGTGAATTTTTCTCCTATTTTGTTATGTCTGTAAAATGTATGCGTTATCAATTAGTAAATGTAAAAAAATTAAATATTCTGTAATGATATGAATCATTATCTTTTTATTTTTTCCCCCTGTGTTTTGTTCTCCACAGAATCCTGGTATCGATCGGTGAATCGTTTGGAGTAAGTGATCATTTTCATCAACATAGTGGAAAATATTATTTCCTGAAATGGGCATTGTGTCCAGTGCACTAAAATTATGTTCTGTCTTCTTTCCTCTGCAGACCTCAGATAAGTTCCAGAAGATCAATGCGATGGTGAACAGCAGTGATAGGTCCTTGAAGAGGAGTTTGGATATGAGCTCTGCCCCCAAGCCCCTGAAGAGGTTGCGCTTTGATGTAGAAGGACAGGATGAAGCTGATGAGAGGTAGGAGATACCTACCGTAAATTCCGGACTATAAGCCGCAACTTTTTTCCCAGGCTTTGAACCTCGCAGCTTAAACAATGACGCGGCTAATATATGGATTTTTCCCGCTTTCAAAAAAAAAAATTATCCAAAAAAACATTCTGTGACGTGCTCAGTTTTTTGGCGGCATGAAGCTTTCATTACACCAATGAAATTGCCGAACGGGTTAAGGTCAAACAACTTTTTTGTTTACTGTTTAGATTAAATCGAGCGCTCTCAAATACGGCAGTCATTTTGTCACCCTCATCATGGCAAAGACACGGAGAAATGCATATGATGCAGCTTTCAAGTTGAAGGCGATTGATCTGGCTGTTGGAAAAGGAAATGGAGCTGCTGCACGGGAGCTTGGTCTTAATGAGTCGATGATAAGACGTTGGAAACAGCAGCGTGAGGAATTGACTCAGTGCAAAAAGACAACTAAAGCTTACTGCTCTTTTTTTTTTTTTTTTTACAAGCCATGTTTCGTTAAAGCCCATTTATTTTTGTTACAAGCCGTGTTTCGTTAAAGCCTATTTATTTTTGTTTCAAGCCGTGTTTCGTTAAAGCCTATTTATTTTTGTTACAAGCCGTGTTTCGTTAAAGCCTGTGTAAAGTTCATTTGTTTCAATGTACCAGTAGGCACCTGCGGCTTATAGACATGTGCGGCTTATTTATGTTCAAAATAATATATATTTTTTTAATTCAGTGGGTGCGGCTTATATTCAGGTGCGCTTAATAGTCCGGAAATTACGGTACCTTTTAATTTTGGTTATACTAGGCTGCAGAATGTTGTGTTCATGCAGAGGTGAGGCATGGTTCAAATAAGTTGCTGATCTCATCTTGCTCTCCTCACAGCAAACCTGCTGAAGATTCGAGACTGATACAGAAACTTGCAGAGATAGGTACGTTTGTTTCTGGCTTTACCTGAATTCTGCTTTCATCATCCTTCGTTTCATATATTATCAGTTCTATTTTTCTTTTACCATACCTCAAACATTATAATCCAATAGACTTTGCTTTTATCTACCTCAAGTGCTGTAGTCTGTCTTTCTGTTAACTGTCTATTGTTCTGTATGTATGCCATGAAACTCAAGGTTGTCTCTGTTTGTTTTCAGGCTCCACTCGGACCCGCATGCAGGAACAGAAGATGAAGGATGATGCAGAATCCGAAAAGGACAAGCCTTGAATTTCACTGAAGGACTTACTGTCCAGCAGCACTGTTTGAGTGTATAGGTGCCAGAGACAACTCCTTACCCCTGACATCCTAGACCCCCAACCATCCCTTGATAAAAGGAATACATTTTTTTCTCCATTTGTTTTTTATATTTTAGTTTTGCCTGTTTTTATATTTAAGAGTAATTTTTGAGAGTAATTTGTGAATACAGAGTAGTCTTTCTCTTTGTTTAGTGTGGATTCTTTAACGGTGTGTTTTTTTTTTTTTTAAGATCAAGTGAGTATTACCATGTTTTATAGAGGGACACTAGTTTTAAAGGTATGCTATAAGAAATCGTTGTTTTGACTTGGTCTTCTGGAGTTAAAGTCAGGGTGGTTGATGCAATATGATTACATATCTCTTCTATTCCTGGTCTATTTTGAAGTAGGAACCAGACTTGAAATAACCTCAAGGATTCTGAACAGGCAGACCAGCGTGATGTTTTTTGACAGAAACAATCAACACACCTTACCTTCATTGACATCTGACATGTTTTCAATCTTGTGATGTGACTATATAACCTGGAACTTAATTTGCTTTCGGAAGCATTAAAGATGTGACAGTCTTGTTATAGTATCATTAGTAACAATATCTTTTCATTAGATCAAATCCATAAACTTGTATTCATATCTCCTCTTCACATTGACTGTTGAATGGCTACATAGGAATGTTTGGTTTTTGTATTAAGGACATTCTTTACAGTTCAAAGGGACTCGGTAGCACTTTATTTTACAGTACAGAAGAGACCAGGTATTTACTCAAATGTTATATTGGAAGTTATCCCGAAGAAACCAATAAAGAACATTTTGGGTAAATATGAATTGTCAGTTGAGTACTTTATAATAGCAAACCCAGTAACATTTACTACCTAGGTATTTATACTGAACAAAAATATACATGCAACAATTTCAACGATTTTACGGAGTTATAGTTCATATCAGGAAATCAGACAATTGAAATAAATGAATTAGGCCCTAATCTATGGATTTCACATGACTGTGCAGGGGCACGGCCATAGGTGGGCCTGGGCATAGGCCCACCCACTTGGGAGCCAGGTCCACATTCTGGGGAGCCAGGCCCAGTCAATCAGAATTAGTTTTTTGCCACAAAAGGGCTTTATTACAGACAGAAATACTCCTCAGTTTCATCAGCTGTCTGGATGGCTGGTATCTCGACGATCCTGCAAGTGCAGAAGCCGGATGTGGAGGTCCTGGGCTGGCATTTTTACACATGGTCTGCGGTTGTGAGGCCGGTTGGACATACTGCCAAATTCTCTAAAAGAGCTTATGGAAGAGAAATGAATATTAAATTCTCTGGCAACAGCGCTGGTGGACATTCCTGCAGTCAGCATGCCAATTGTAGGCTCCCTCAAAACTTGAAATGTCTGTGGCGTTGTGTTGTGTGACAACTGCACATCTTAGTGGCCTTTTATTGTCCCCAGGACAAGGTGCATCTGTGTAATTAAGGATCATGCTGTTTAATCTACTTCTGGTATACCACACCTGGATAAGGTGGATGGCTTGTCTTCGCAAAGGAGAAATGCTCAATAACAGGGATGTAAACAAATGTGTGCACATAATTTGAGAGAGAAGCTTTTTGTGCATATGGAACATTTCTGGGATCTTTAATTTCAGCTCAGGAAACATGGGAATAACACTTTACATATTGCGTTTTATATTTTTGTTCAGTGTATATATGAAATGTTTATACTTTGTATTGTATGTCATAATACCAATTCTGTTCACTGCCAGGGGGCCCTACGCACAGTGCATTCGGGAAAGTATTCAGACCCTTGACTTTTTCCACATTTTATGTTAGTCTTATTCTAAAATTGATTAAAAACCATTTGTTTCCCTCATCAATCTACACAACACCCAATAATGACAAAGCAAAACCAGATTTTTAGCAATTTTAGCAAATGTATATAAAAAAAAACAAATACCTTTTTTACATAAGTATTCAGACCCTTTGCTATGAGACTTGAAATTGAGCTCGGGTGCATCCTGCTTCCATTGATCATCCTTGAGATGTTTCTACAACTTGATTGGAGTCCACCTGTGGTACATTCAATTAATTGGACATGATTTGGAAAGGCACACATCTATGAGCAATCGGGGGAGAAGGGTCTTGGTCAGGGAGGTGACCAAGAACTTGATGGTCACTCTGACTGAGCTCCAGAGTTCCTCTGTGGAGATGGGGGAACCTTCCAGAAGGACAACCATCTCTGCAGCACTCCACCAATCAGGCCTTTATGGTAGTGACCAAACGGCAGCCACTCCTCAGTAAAAGGTACATGACCGCCCACTTGGAGTTTACCAAAAGTCACCTAAAGGACTCCCAGATCATGAGAAACAAGATTCTCTGGTCTGATGAAAGCGAGATTGAATTCTTTGGCCTGTTTTAGATAAAAATTAAACTTAAAAATACACCTCAATCTTGCTTTCATCAGACCAGAGAATCTTGTTTCTCATGGTCTGAGAGTCACGTCTGGAGGAAACCTACCACCATCCGTACGGTGAAGCATGGTGGGGCAGCATCATGCTGTGGGGATGTTTTTCAGTGGCAGGGACTGGGAGACTAGTCAGAATTGAGGGAAAGATGAATGGAGCAAAGTACAGAGAGATCCTTGATGAAAACCTGCTCCAGAGCTCTCAGGACCTCATTCACTAAACCTCAACTAAATCTTGTAATGAATAATGTGGAAATTGAGCAAGTTGAGGTGACTAAACTGCTTGGAGTAACCCTGGATTGTAAACTGTCATGGACAAAACATATCGATACAACAGTAGCTAAGATGGGGAGAATGTCCATAATAAAGCGCTGCTCTGCCTTCTTAACACTATCAACAAGGCAGGTTCTACAGGCCCTAGTTTTGTCGCACCTGAACTACTGTTCAGTCGTGTGGTCAGGTGCCACAAAGAGGGATTTAGGAAAATTGCAACTGGACCTTAAACATACACAGAGAGCTAACATTAATACAATGCATGTCAATCTCTCCAGGCTCAAAGTGGAGGAGAGATTGACTTCATCAGGTATTGACATGTTGAATGCACAGAGCTGTCTGTTTGAACTACTGGCACACAGCTCGGACACCCATAAGACTTGAACCCCACAAGACTTGCCACCAGAGGTCTGTTCACAGTCCCCAAGTCCAGAACAGACTATGGGAGGCGGCGAGCTTTACACCACTCCAGCTGACGCTTGGCATTGCATTTGGTGATCTTAGGCTTGTGTGCGGCTGCTCGGCCATGGAAACCCATTTCATGAAGCTCCCGACGAATAGTTATTGTGCTGATGTTGCTTCTAGTGGCAGTTTGGAACTTGGTAGTGTTGCAACCGACTACAGACAATTTTTACGCGCTATGCGCTTCAGCACTTGGGGGTACCGTTCTGTGAGCTTGTGTGGCCTACCACTTCGTGGCTGAGCCATTGCTGCTCCTAGACGTTTCCACTTCACAATAACAGCACTTACAGTTGACCGGGACAGCTCTAGCAGGGCAGAAATTTGATGAACTGACTTGTTAGAAAGGTGGCATCCTATGAAGGTGCAGTGTTGAAAGTCACTGAGCTCTCCATTCTACTGCCAATGTTTGTCTATGGAGATTGCATGGCTGTGTGCTCGATTTTATACACCTGTCAGCAACAGGTGTGGCTGAAATAGCAGGATCCACTATTTTGAAGGGGTGTCCACATACTTTTGTATATATAGTGTAATTCCAGAATGCTATTAGAAACTCAAACTGCAGAGGAAGCCATTAATTGTAATTTCACTGTTTGTCACCTCTCTCACTCCTGTTTTATCCCCAGGTTGAACAACTGTGTAGGATTCTCCAAGTTCTTTCTGCTGTTCCTCACCTGCAACAGTGTTACTCAATTTTATTTTTAAGTACTAGGTGGTGAGTGATTGGAGGACGTTTGTCTGAAGGCAGAGCAACCGTTTCATTAATATCATCTACGGCTCTGTGTTGTCGTGTTAATGGCTCTTTCTTTTTTCTTTTCTCCCTCTGTGTTTCTCTCTCTGAGGGGGCTCCCTAATAGGCCTGCTAAGTTACATGTTCTCTTCCTCATGCTGGTAGCTCTGATGTTCTTGGCGACTCTGTTCATGTTTGACAATGACAACATACCTTGGTGGTGGTCACGGAACCAAAAAATGACTGCATATAAAAGCAGTCTCCCATTGGTGAATATTTAAAGCTATTCTAATGGGCCTTTGTCTTGATTGAATCTGATCCCTTGTTTTGGGAAATCACCATGTCCGTTGTTAATGTCTAATTCATCAACGTAAATGTATGACTACCAGCAGTCCAGTAACAACCACACTCACTCATTGACTTGTGAGGTACGTATTGATATAAACTAATTACGGGTACTCACTCAGTCATTGTAAAGACACACCACACGTTTGTTCACTGGTGTATCTATTGGTAATCTACATGTAATAGCAGTCCTGAAATAAGATAGGTTGGTTAGTATGACAGGCATCCTTGCTAAATGGTCTGTGGATGAGACTGCTCTCTCAGCACTTGGAAAGTACACTCTTAGATTTGATTAATTGTTCAAATTAAGTGTTTATTTTCCTCTCGCTTTATCCCAGACAGACTCCTTAGAAGTCAAATTGTCACAGTGCATGAACTGACTGGTGACTGATTAAAAACAATCATGCTCTCTATCTTTGCCACTTAAAGACTTAAGAATGACATTCAACACAATATAATGTGCATGAAAATCATGCCAGGCCACCAGAAAGTGTGCAGGTGTAGTGCTACCTAGTGGCCATAAGGTTTATCATGGTGAGCGCTTGACAAAGTGCATAATCATTTCTCAGAAAACAAGGAACTGGGGGACTGAAATGTGTTTGCAGAGGTATTGTGTTGTTTCTGTCTGTGTTTGGAGTATTGACATTTGATCTATTGCCTGATTTCAGCTCCTCTGAGAGACCTCCCTGACGTCAATAAGAACAGAGCCAGTGAGTCATGGGGAGAAAGACATTCCATGAAGTGGGATTGGTAGAATCTGGTGAGGGACTTCTCTGTCAGTGTCAATAATGTTTTATTCTAAGTATTTGCATGATATGAGGAATATGTTCAAAACTTTACTTCTTTGTGGTTATTAGCTAGTAGTAACTTGTTTGTCTCAACAGCATTTGGGCCAGGCAGGCATATGTGAAGATGACTCTTCTTCCCATACAAAGATGATACATTCCATCCTCAAACTCACTCTGAAAGAAAAGGGGTATGCTTTGTCAATACATCCAAGACTGAATCATTTATCAGAATGTAGTTAATCATTTACTGTTGTATATGGCTTTTCTGTGTATTCTTTATTTTTTTCTTCAATAATACAAAACATACAAACAGCATACAGACACACAGAAACCTCAACGACATCACACCCCCATCGCCCACATCACGGCCTCAAACTGCACCATTTTGTTTCTCTGTCGCCCACGCACTTTCAACATTTAGATAATAAAGCATTTGACCTTTCCATTGTGTTAACGATGGAGGATTGACGATTCCTTGACTACACATAGATGTCATAAGGGCAATGTATTTCTGAGCTTCTTTTTCTAGCCTTTTCCACTCTGAAATGTCCAAATTCCGCTTCAGATCTGGTCAGAGTTTCTCTTGATTGGTTTGTTTCTTTTCAGTGTTATGATACATTAAAACTGTTTGTGGCAATAATAATAACACTAAAAACAATTTTTAAAGACAAGACAATAGAATCAGAGTATGTGAGCGGAGCGTGCCCTTTTGACTGGAGCGAGATTCTCAAAGGCTGGAACGTCAGCCTTCTCGCCCGCTCCAATTTCGCTCAAGTAGCGCTCACTTCAAGGACATGGCTGGCCTAGCATGCATTTGTAGTCTACTTGTGTGCAGCTATTGCTCACTAAATATTTTCATAAAGAAACTGATAAAACACACAGGTGCAAAATCAAGGTGACTTGATTCAAGGTGAATCAAGATGATGACCAAGAGCAAGAGAGGGAGTGCGGTGATGTAGTGTCCATAACTAAAGAATCATTGTGGAATCTGAAAACGTATCCTGAAAGCATGATGGTGTACTTATTAAGTGCACATGCTAAAAGAAAGGAATTAAGTGTGTCATTGTAGCAAAGCATTTATAAACTAAAAATAAGGTCGCTTAAAAGTTTAGTTAATTTTTGTTCTGTAGACATACATCCATCTCTATACACACACACACACACTAGGCCATAATTGATTTTGGCCCAATAAGCCTAGCATATTCCAACATTCAAGGAGCTTTCTGTTTTGATTGGGTTACTTTGCCTAAAAACCTTTAGACCTACCAATAGAAAAACATATACACAACTCTGCATCACTACCCAGCCTGGCAAGTGGCCAAAAGGGTGTTTAGCATCCCCAGTGGCTCTGCAAGTGCAGAGAGGATATTCTCTGCTGCTGGCCTGCTCTCCAGGCATCATCACATGAGCGTGAAGCCACAAACTGGCCAAACTGATTTTCTAAAAATAAATTCAAAGGCACTGTAGACTGAGCCTAATAATGTTTTCATTTAATTTGTATTTAATTCTAAGTCACAGCCTATATGCACAATTTATAGACTGATTGAATACAACTAAACGTTGTTTAAATGCTGAGCGCTTTGTCCCTACCAGCCTATTGTGTCGCACTCACAAATGCTTCACAATGTATTTCTTTGTAGGCTATAGCCTTGAAATAATATAGCCTAAATAATTTTTGTTTGTTCCTTCTTAGGCTCCTGACCTTTAGAGTGTTTATATGCTGTTTAATATGACATGTAAACTATTTCAAATGATGAGCGCTTCTTACATTCTCCTTTTCATTCAAATCATATGGTTTGGTTTCAATACTTAAAAACCAAATGCTAGATCCAGGTAGTCAAAAAAATAGATTGGTGTTGGTTAAATGCTGATTTTAATAAATGGAGAGAATTTGGAGAATTTTTTTCCTGTGAGTGCAGAGAGGTCTTTAGCACAGTGGTTGGAAAGGACATGGAGCACCGCTGCATGAGCGACGAGCAGGATTTCCGACTGCTCAACTCCGCTCACATACTTTGAATAGAATATATTGAAAAAAATCTATTTTAATTATTTAGACTTTCTAATGAGGAAAAACAACCTAGACTGAACTACCATTACTGAATAACTAAAACGGCAGCAGTACAAGCTCGCTAGACTAGTTCCTAAAAGACCTACATGGAATGTGCTTTTTTTGTTTCCAGGAAAATCTTTGCATTGTTTTTGTCAGACTGAGGAGCACACGTTAAGGCGGCGTACACAGCAAAGCAAGAATCTTCAGCAGGGTAACAACTCCTTTTGAAATAAGTGGACAAACTGACAGAGGGACCATTCAATGGTTGGTTCTCATAGTATGGTGCCCCATTGAATGGCCCTGGAGGGCTAACTAGTCTGTCCCAAAGTACCTCTGGCCAAAGTGTGTGGGAGCCACAGGGTGCACCTCGGTGGTCAATATGGTGATTTCTGGGAACTCTTGAATGATGGATTTGGCACCTGGTGAGATGACACAACCATTAGACTTGCAGTGCTTTCAATCAAACTGAATGGAAAACAGGCTGTAGTATGAAACCCCAGAATGTTGAACATTACGGAATCTACTTCGATATTAAGCAAGGGACTGTAGGTGAGGCATACCGTGAGGGGTGGAGAAGAGACTCAGGAGGATAATATGTTTGGGCTGAAGACCATGTTCAGTCAGAACTCTCACAGCCTCAATCACTGTGTTACCTGTACCTGAAGGCAGAACATGTATAGATAGCATAAACACAGGACAGACATCACAGTGACTTGACAGAAGAACAGGCAACATTATAGAAGTATTGAAGAAAAGTCTGCCCTTACTAGCCTTGTGATCATTAATATGACTCATCTGCTGCTACTTTCTATAAAATAACAAAATGTAATTTTGATTTCTCAAGGCAGTTTTTCATCCTTTCAGAGAGGGATGTTAGTTAGAGGACAAAAAGATGAACATTACTTCTCTCGGTGGCTTCATTTGTCCTATTTATCATTTTCATGGCCTTGCAGTGAGCTCTATGGTTTACCCCAAGCCGATAAACTTGTAATTATTTTCTTGGGGTAAATGATGCTGAAAAATATGCAGCATGCTAACTACTAAGGTCATTATCAGAGCCGAATAAAAGACACCTACCCACAATTATCTTAGAGGATGCCTATGATTACACTATTGTCTTGCTAACGGGAGCAATTAAGTCTTCATTTCTGGTTCATTAAAAAAGTGACAGTTCTTCAGGCCCAGGGCAGGGCAACACTTCACCTGAACTCTTTGTCCTGAAGAGGAGTTAGTACTGTATTGAGACTGTCTATTAGTGCTTTTCCACGGCAGGGTTTTACAACGTGCTTGGCCTAAAGACATGTAAAGACATTTGTTGTTTACATGCGTGTAATCCCCCTGGACTATGATTAAGGATGGGGAATGTGAGTACTACTCTCTGCAGACTCACTGAGAATGGGGCACACAAGTGCTGTATATCCATACTCACTGAGAATTGGGTACATAAGGAGGACTTTCCTCCTGCTGATGTCTGGGGGGAACTTTGCATAGTAGACTTTGGCCTTCTGGGTGTCCTCGTCACTCTGGATTAGGATCTTACCGATACGGATGGACCGGCAGCAGTCTCTGAGGCCCTGCTCCATGGCCTCGCCTACACACACAGCAATTAATAGATGTTGAATTCAACTCAATTCATTCAAGGGAAACCTCATACAAGATGTAGTAATGGTGAGCAAGTCAAACAGTCAAACTGATAAGTAAAACAGTTGAGTGGATAGCACTAGGTATGTCAGGTATAGGCAAGTCAACCAGCCAGGGATTCTATTCAGAGACCAATTCAGATTCATCTTCCTTTAATATCCTATATGATCAGTGCCTTACCACTTCTCATAATGCTGACACCGCAGTTGCCTTTTTCAAACTTGACACCATCATATTTATGCCCTGAAGAAGAGGGGGAACGAGGGAGCGATTTAAATCGACAGTTCCGTTCTTGGTGAGAAATTTAACAGTAATCCTGTAATATAGTATTCGCCCAATTTCTATCATTTCTCACGAATTTCATCTAATAGGTCTAACCTGTAGGAGTGGTCACTGTACACTCGCTGTATGGCAGCTGATTGAGTCCCTCTTCAACCACTAGTCTGATCTGTGGACAAACCGAGTGGGTCAAAACAATACAGTGTGCATTATACAAATGAGTCATTCAATTAAAAACATCATATATTAGTATTTAACCTAGAGTAAAAACAAGTGTCAATTGAACCAAGACAGTTTCTTACCAATCTATCAGCACAAAATACAAAATCTCCCCTGCTAGTAGACCTGTAAAAGAACAAGAATAACATGTAAGCTTACAGTAAGGGTTACATAAGAGGAAATCAATGCATGATCCACTTTCACCCCCCAAAAATGTAGGCCTATTCGTGGTATCGCCTTACAACAGAAACTCAAATTGTGATTAGTGTACTCATTCAATGTTCTGTTATCAGTATTGTATATTGTTGTCAGTAGGTCTAACATTATTTGTATTAAACCTCATGCTAGACAAGGAAGTTGTGGCCACGTTTAGGCTACTACCGAGTAATGGGGCAGACTATAATGACATTTCGCCTACATCTTCATAGAAATAACCAGGTGTATGTACAGTTCTGGGTAACAAAGATCCCAGATAACGCTACCGTAACCATATAAGTGCAGTGTAATATGACAGTTATAAATAGTAACATGGCGTCGATTGGCCATTCACTTGGTTTACAACGCATCATTCAATTCCACATTATTAGACAGTTATCTGGTGCATGATAATACAGGTCCATTATCTGTCAGATAATGTGGTTGCTATCTTTTTGACAAAATATGATGACTCACTTGTCTCTAATGATAGTCTGTAATTCTCGTATTTGGTCATTCAAAGGAAGCAGTTTTAATTGCGATCCGATCTGCCTCTGTAGTTCACTGTTGAATACATTTTCACAAGTTTCGGCGACTTCTGCATCTCTATTCGACTCTGTCAGAACGCTGTTTCCGCAGCTAGCAAACCGAACCTGCTTGGTGCTGCTCATTGCCGCGTGTTCTTGTCTGTCATTGTTGTTCAGCTGCTGATTTTGACAAGGCATTTTGATTTCCGTACCAATTCCGCTCTCAAAATACGTTTCCATAGAATTAAGAAAATGCTAAATAGTTGAGCAGTTTAAGGCTCTGAGGTTTTGCTATTCATATAGCTAGCTAAATGTCTTGTTGGGCATTTTTGTCTTCTCTGATTCTGGGTGGCGGCCATTGAGTGGCTGCAGCAAAAATCAGAGAGGAAGAGGCGAAACGAGAGGGTTCACTCTCGCCCAAATCTGTTCAATAGAAGCCCTTAGCGTTTCTATATGCTTATTTTGGACCTTGTCGCCTGCCTTCCCGCTTTTGGGACAACGACTCATTGTTAGGGCGGAGACAAGAGCATCTCGTCATTATAAACATATCTATGTTAGTATAAACCTACAGGAACATAAACTTTGTGACAGGAAGTAACGTCACATCTGATTCTCGCCTCATAATGGCCAGAAATGATGTAGGTCTAGTACCGCTTGAGAGCGCATTGATCGACACTAGTTAACACAGCCACAGAGTCATATATTGCATGAATGAGTTCTTATGTGAAAGTTTGACTGTGCTATCTAGTGGAAACCGGGAGCATTCTGTCAGCGCTTGAGACTATTTTCAATGCCTAGGCTACTACATGATGATGGACAGTCAAGTGCCATTCTTTAAAGAATTATCACCATTCACAAACCCCTAACAGAGCTCCCCAGCTTGTAGTCCTAAAAAACGAAAATTAGTTACCTATGGTTCATTCAGTCATTCCTATGGGTTATGTCTAGAAGGGTACAGCTTTTGTCAAAATTGGCTTTTCGTAGCAGGTTAGGATAATTAGGTTACGGTTAGGAAAAGGGTTGGGCTTAGCTAAAATGCACAACAACAAACAAATGACACGTTTTTTTTGAAAAGCTGTATCCCATCTAGACAGGACCATTCCTATGGGGGGAAAGAATGGGGTTTGGGATAAATGCTGAAAATAAGGTTTTAGGTTTACACAGTTTAGGAGATTTTACAAGTTTTGTTCTATGAGATGATATCAGTCCGTTAACCTGACCTTTATGAATTATGAAGCCTTTATGTGCTTGTTTTGATTACATAAATGCTTCAACATTCACAAAAAGTGATATTAGCTGATGAAGATTATATCATATAACAAAACATAGATCTTCTAAGCATGTGTTTACTGACCACATACCTTATTTTCGGCGTTTATCCAAGAACCCTCCAAAAAAAACGGTTAACCACGGTTATGTGAGCTATATGGATCACTCCAATATATTGGTATCACTCCGTGGCCGAGGGATACATCCGAGGTGAGGATTTGCAGATTTACTCCCGTGTTCACCTGTGTCACAGCTGGGGTCTGCCCCTATATATAGACCTCATGGCCGCGACACACATTCTCTACATCAAACCAACCGCAGAGGGAGGGAGGTGCCACATTTACCCGATAGTACCTAGCAAAGGTGCAAGAGGAGGCCCAGCTGGCCGCAGCACAGATATCAGCGAGGGGCACTCCTCTCAGTAGAGCCCAGGATGCAGCCACACCTCGTGTTGACTGTGCCACCACAGATCCCAGCACTGGCCTGTCAGCCAGGCGGTATGCTGTCGTAATCGTGTCCACGATCCAGTGATAGAGCCTCTGCTTTGATAACCCAGCCCCCGGGACTCTCTCACCATAGCAGACAAAGAGCTGGTCTGTTGTTCTCACTGACTGTGTCCTCTCCACATAGGCAGCTAGTGCCCGCACAGGGCACAGCATGCCAGAGGGAGGCCCAGACTCACCCGCCACTGCCGGGAGGTTGTAAGCAGACAGGATAAAAGGGATGTTCACATGCCTGTCTGACAGAGCCTTCGGGAGGAATGAAGGGTCCTCCCCCCAGGGTCCATCCGGTAGCACTCAGAACTTACCAAAAGAGCATGGAGCTCACCCACCCTCTTCATGGAAGCAATCACTACCAAGAAAGCCACCTTAGAGAGGTGTTTCAGGGAGGCAGACTCCAACGGTTCGAAAGGCAGCTTTGTCAAAGCTACCAAGACCACATCCAGATCGCCATTGAGTGGATCCTAGCTGGACACAGGCGACGAACCCCCTTCATAAACCTGGAGACCAAGGGATAGCGCCCCACTGGCCTGTCCATCCACCCCACATGGCAGGCAGATATAGCGGCCAAATACCCTCTCAGTGTAGAGGTTGCCAAGCCCTCATCCAAGAGAGACTGCAGGTATTGGAGGACATACTGCACCCCACATGACTCGGGCACAACCTCAATACCAGTACACCAAGAGCAGAACCGCCGCCAGCGCAACTGGTATGCCGCCGTTGTAGCCGATCTGCATGGTGTACATTACACCCTCCGGTAGTCCTAACATGGACCATTGGTGCCATTCAGCGGGTAAGCCCACAGACTGAGGCAGTACGGTCTTGGATGCCACAAAGTTCCCCCGGCCTGAGACAACAAGGTATCCCAGACAACAGGGACAGGAGAAGGCTGAACCAGGGTCGTCTGGGCCAGTATGGGGCCACCAGCAGCAGACGATGCTCCGTCATCCTGGTTCTGTCCAGCACAGCCTGGATCAGGAGAAAAGGGGGGAATGCGTAAGCTCCCGCTCTGGCCAATCGTGAGCCAGAGCATCCAAGCCCAGAGGCCCTGGTGGCTCCGACATGGAGTACCACAGGGGCAGTGTGCATTGTCCAGGGAGGCAAACAGGTCCACCTGTACCCTCCCGAACTTGTCCCACAGGTGCTGCACCACCAGGGGATATGGGCTCCAGTCCCAAGGTGGCAGGCCCTCCCTCGAGAGCATATCCGCTGCCAGATTCAGGATGCCAGGTACGTGCGCTGCGTGTAAAGACACTAGACGGCCCTGAGTCCAGAGAAGGAGCTCCCGTGCCATAAGATGGAGGTGGTGGGACCTCAGTCCACCCTGATGGTTGATGTAAGCCACCACTGTTGTGCTGTCTGTTCTCACCAGGACATGTCTTCCCTTCAGATATGTAAGGAAAGACTGCAGGGCCAGCAGTACTGCTCGGAGCTCTAGTGTATTTAATGTGCCTGCCGCTCCAAGGGGGTAGCCAACAGCTGCTGGCCGGCCTGCCCTTGGTCACACCCCTCCAGCCGATCTGGGAGGCGTCTGTGCTGACCAGCTCCCGGCGGCACATCCTCAGCATCTCCACCCCACTTGAGAGAAAGGAGCGACAATGCCACCTCAACAATGCCCTGATGCACAGCTGCACTCGCAGCTGGCGGTGACGGTGGCGCTTCGGGTGCAGCCGGTGGGAGTTGAACCACCGTTAAAGAGGCCGGATATGGAGCAGGCCCAGGGGAATCAGCAACAAGGCCGCTGTCAGCAACCTCAACAAGCGTTGGCAGGTCAGGGTGTATACCACTCCGCCCTTGCCGAAAGTGGTCGAGGCAAGATAAGATCGCCTGGAACCTTCTGGTGGGCAGGCATGCTCTCATGAGGACTGAGTCCAGTTCCATGCCGATGGCCACCCTCTGGGTGGGCGTTAGACGACGACTCTTGTAGTTTACAGTAATGCCCAGCCCGCCAATGTGGGTCAGGGGCATCTCTGTCTGATAGGATCTAGGTCCTGGTCGGGGCACAAATCAGCCAATCGTCCAGGTAATTGAGAATCAACAGTCCTCGGTAGAGTTGCCAGGACAGCATCCATGCACTTTTTGAAAGTGCAGGGTGCCAAGGAGAGGCCAAAGGGAAGAACCATGAATTCATAAGCAGTCCCTTTGAAAGCGAATCGGAGGTACTACCAATGAGCTGGGTGAACAGGAACATGGAAGTACGCATCCCTCAGGTCCAGCGTCACAAACCACTGGTCCCTGTACATAGCCTGCAACACGCTGGCTGGGGACAGCATGTGGAACCTCTGTACCTTCAAGTACCCATTGAGGTTGCGGAGGTCCAGAATCGGTCGAAACCCTCCATCTCTTTTTGGGACCACAAAATAAGTGGAGTAGAACCCACCTAGTCGTTCTGATGTCTCGATCCTGCGGATGGTACCCTTGTCCAGGAGTGAGGAGATTTCCAGCCACAGGGTTTTCTTCAGGGGGTTGGCCACCATGGTGACATGATGGCCCCTGAAGGACGGGACCGGAATTGAAGTCGGTACCCCTCGAGCATTGTGGACAGCAGGGGACTCTACACCCTCCTCCAACTTTGCCCTTTGAGAAGAGGCCAGGGAAGGGTGTGTCAGGGGTCCTGCCATAGCCCACCTCTCCTCTAGGGCCCTGAGCGCCTGGGCCCCCCAGGCATGTCCCTATGGCGGTGACGGTTGACAGGTTGTTGCTCCACCGCACGCTGTGCCCCTCCCCGCTGTCGTCCCTCAGCATGAGGCGATGGGACAGGAGAGGGACCCCACCATCGTTTGGGTGCAGGTCGGTGGCAATGGTCCGTCTGCCTTGGACCCGGGGCCTGAACCATCTCATGGTCTCCCGGTCCTTACGAACCTTATCGGTCTGCTCCAGAACGTCATCAACCCCAGAACGTCATCAACCCCTGGGTCAGTCGCCATGGCAGCTATCATGGTGTCCATGGTCAGGTACTCCCAGAGGCCGAGTGACTCTGCGCCCGCAACATAACTCCATGGTCCAGTCTCTGCTGTGAGTCGGAAGCGTCCCCTGGCAGAGGCCCAGCTCTCCTGCAAGGCCTTGTGGAACTCAGCAGAGATGGGGACAGATGGAGAGTTATCACTGTCCACCAGTTTGATGACCAGGGCAGTGGCTACCTGAGTGAGTAGGCTCCTCATAGCCGCTGGGGGCAATGAAGCCCCGCTGCCGGCTTCTGATGGCCTGCCAGCCTGGTAGTCCCACTCACGGTGGTGAACAGGGCCAGCCTCGTCCCCCAGGAACAGCCCATCACTGGCCAACAGGGAACAGCTGTCGTCGCCATCGAAGCTATCAACCTCCTGACGCAGGGCATGCGCCCTCCGTTCAAGGTGTTCCAGCGGTCTGACTCCTGCCCCCGTCCAGGACTGGCAACAGATGGGCTCTGACTACGGTGGCTCCGGCCATGTTTCCTGGGAGGGGTACTGGGCCCGGTAGAGGGACTAACAGCTCGTTGGCGCACCACTCCTGAGGGAGGGAGCTCGTCTGGCCAACCCACTTGCGCATGGCCTCCAATCGCACCAGGTGCCAAACAAAACAGGCATCCAGTAGGGCGCTCCACTGCCCTCTCCATGTGGCTCAAACCCAGGCAGTGCATACACGAGGTATGCGGATCCCCAGGGGGATGCCACCATCACACCTGTCACAAAGGGAAGCCAGAAGCTCAGCCAAGCCTACAAGGCCACGGAGCAGGGGTCTGATGCCCTGGGAGAGCTTATGTCGTGACCTGCCTGGAGGAATAGGAACCCGGTGAGGGATAAATTACCCAGTACCTCTGAAAAAAAAACCGGGGAAGACCCATGCGGAAAAAGCAGGCAGACAAAAAAAACAGCAACCAGCTAATGGATTTGATATATTTGTTTTTTGTTTTTGTTTTACGCCAAATGCGATATCACCTCCGGTTTAATATCCAAGCAGTAAAAACAGCACCATATGATGGAGTAACTCTGTTATGGAACTCCAAAGTTACTGTCTCAACGTAGTGGAAAGCCCACCATGATACTCTTACACTCTGCAGTGGAAAGAACAAGAAAAAAACCCTGCAGGGTAATTAGCAGAGAACCCGCGCCTAAGGTGCGGAGAGCAACATGTTAAAGCAATTCACAACACACACATAGAACAAGCCAGTCGACATGTTGTGTAAGGTAAATTACAGTTTGTGGCAACAAGAGCCACCATACTAATGGATGCACACAGAGTCATAGTCTAACGCTAACGAAACACAAGTACGACAAACCACGGGCAGAGGATACAGATCAACCTCGCACTGTGAGTTGAGCACTCAAGAGGAGGGGCTGGCCATGTGGCCAGCTGCTCCAGGCTGCAAACAGTCGGGGAGTATACTTCCACACAAGATATTACACTTACCAGTGACTTACCAAGCGAACTTCAGAAAGTTTGTACCTCAAACCATACGGACGTCCGCAGAGAAAATGAAAGAGAACGTGTGTCGTGGCCATGAGGTCTATATATAGGGGCAGACCCCAGCCGTGACACAGGTGAACACGGGAGTAAATCTGTAAATCCTCACCTCGAATGTATCACTCCGCCACGGAGTGATCCAATATAGTGAAACATAACATGAATTTCCCCAGAGTTGGTGCCTTCAAAAAGACGCCTTTACTATTGCTCTCTATATGCTATTTTCACATGCCCCATAAATCACAAATTCAAACCAATCTTCAGGTAATTAATATTTCCAGAAATGAAAACTAAATACCAGAACATGTTTGAATATGCCAACTTGTCTTGTCAATAAATGCTTTAGAAAGAACCCATTACATTAGAAGTTTATCAACACAAATGCTTACTATTGAAACAACTCAGTATTTTTTTAACATGGTTCCAATAATGAAAATAAAAATATCTTTCAAGTAGATCACCTAATAATAGTTAAACAAATATCTAGCCTCTTGAGGAAAATAGACTCATCACTCATTGTCCTTTGGAAAACGTCAGAAGGTGTTGGTTCTTCTTTCGGGAGTGCTTTAGAAAATTAGTTTAGTTTTAGATTAGATATATTAACGCCATGTTGCAGTCTTACGGTGCCATATTGCCTGGATTAGAGGAATTTGCACATGCATCTGAGACCGCAATCATCCCAGTGGCAGCTGGCATTAGACAATAGGCAGCAGAGTAAATAGTCATGTTGGTATCCCTCTCTCTGCCTGCATGACTGCGTCTCTACTGACAGACAAGTACCCCCGATCATCTGGAACCTGAGCTGCTGTTGTGTAGCACCACTTTACGCCACTAATTACGTTTTCAGAAAGGATACTAGTACTGGTACTCTCTTCACACTGATGAGTTGTTGGTTTGAAGGTTGTGGACTGTCTCATATTTTCACCTGAAAGCTGTGTGTGTGTGTGTGTGTGTGTCTTTGTGTGTGTGTGTGTGTGTGTGTGTGTGTGTGTGTGTCTTTGTGTGTGTGTGTGTGTGTGTGTGTGTGTCTTTGTGTGTGTGTGTGTGTGTCTTTGTGTGTGTGTGTGTGTGTGTTGAAACATCTGATTTGGACTACTGCCACATGAGATGAAGACTGCAGGAACAACCTAGGTTGTGTCCTTCAGAGTTGAGCTTGCCAAATAATCAGTGAGGGGAAGGAAGGTTACTCTTGTGGTTTGGCTAATTGGTAAATGCTAATCTAATGCAAGGCCATTGATACTGATTGAGGGCAATGAGAGGGCAAACAGTTCCCTGTCACATACCACAAACTATACTCTAACTACCATTCATGTTTTTTTATGAATTAAAATTAATGTTTTTTTTACAGTTTTGTGTAGGATGTCTGCTCATGGAACAGTTGTTTGTATGTCCTTTTCAAACAGGTATTAGAGCCGTTGCTGGCATCCCCAGGGGTGATTGGCATAGTTTGTAACAGCAGTGTGGGAGTTACATTGCTTTTCAAAGCACTCTGGTGATGTGAGAAAATTATATTCCTATCACCTGACATATACAGCAAATGTACGTCTAATTTCTTGTCAAATTTCTCTGTAATTATTTGAATTTTATGAATGTTCATTGTATTGAAAAAGGCAGGGACAGAATCTCAAGAAGGTGGGAAGTATTGTTCATGGTGTGAGATTGTGTGATAAATCCGTAGAACTCCTCGTCAAATTAGAGGGACAAATGAAGATTGACAACAGACCATTAACACGATAGAATGTGCCCAGGGCTCCTGTGGCCCCTGTCAGGTGGTAGCTCCTAAACGATTAACACCATACTGTATGTGTGTGAATAGACCTCTGTGCTCTGTTTCTATAGAATGTCTTAATTTGGCCTGACAATCACACAGACAACCTAGATCTAAACCATTTACTTTCTATTTCACCTTTGTACTTTCATTTGCATTTAGTTGAATGTATCTTTAAAGATATTCAAGTCTCAATGTATGGTTCACCTTATGTGGCAGCGTAGCCTAGTGGTTAGAGCGTTGGACTAGTAACCGAAAAGTTGCAAGATCGAATCCACGAGCTGTTGTTCTGCCCCTAAACAAGGCAGTTAAGCCACTGTTCCTAGGCCATCATTGAAAATAAGAATTTGTTCTTAACTGACTTGCCTAGTTAAATAAAGGTAAAAAAATAAATTATGCATGGTGTAGGCAGAGAATGAGAGAGATAACGAGCATGTTTCTGTGTCAGGGAATAACAAATATTCCCCTTCTCTTTTATTGAGATCTATTCAAGAGGTGACCAGCATGATGCCTGCCATGTTTTGATCTACAGGCAGTGAAAGGCCAGTTCCAGACGTCATGATGAAATACACAGAATTGGCCCCAAAACTGCATCACCCATGACAACCTCTCCCCTGGCTGCATGGCTGAGGAGCCAGCTTAGCTTAGTTGTCCCTTGGCAGGGCTGGCTCCTCTCCGAAAGGTTGCTGAATCGTAGACAACAGCTGGTTTCTTACAGAAAAGCCATTTTAATGTTACTTTTATTTGCTGTGTATTGTCTAATTCTGCCCCTTCCCTGTCACTTAATGCAGGGTCTGGCTTTCCAATTGTTCACTTGCCTGTTAATTTGCTCAATTGTGACTGCAGGGTTGTTGGGTCTCAAAGTAAAATGTGCCCGTAGACAAGGGGAAATGAGTGGCTTTGGCTTTTTTATATGACATCTAATAACTGTTGCGGTTGTTTTGATTGGACACGTACAGTGCATTCAGAAAGTATTTAGACCTCTTGATTTTTTCCCATTTTGTTATGTTACAACCTTATTCTAAAATGGATTAAATACAAAAATGTCCTCATCAATCTACACACAATACCGCATAATGACAAAGCTAAAACAGGTTTTTAGAAATGTTTGCAAATGTATTTGCAATAAAAAAACAGATACCTTATTTGCATAAGTATTCAAACACTTTGCTATGCGACTCGAAATTGAGCTCAGGTGCATCCTGTTTCCATTAATCATCCTTGAGATGTTTCTACAACTTGATTGGAGTCCATCTATGGTAAATTGAATTGATTGGACATGATTTGGAAAGGCATACACCTGTCTACATAAGGTCACACAGTTGACAGTGCATGTCAGAGCAATTGTCCGTAGAGCTCCGAAACAGAATTGTGTCAAGGCACAGATCTGGGGAAGGGTACTAAAAAATGTCTGCAGCATTGAACCCCCCCAAGAACACAGTGGCCTCCATCATTCTTAAATGGAAGAAGTTTGGAACCACCAAGACTCTTCCTAGAGCTGGCCTCCCGGGCAAACTGAGCAATCGGGGGAGAAGGGCCTTGGTCAGGGAGGTGACCAAGAATCCGATGGTCACTCTGACAGAGCTGCAGAGTTCCTCTGTGGAGATGGGAGAACCTTCTCTGCAGCACTCCACCAATCAGGCCTTTATGGTAGAGTGGCCAGACAGAAACCACTCCTCAGTAAAAGGCACATGACAGCCCACTTGGAGTTTGGCACACCTAAGAAGACTCGAGGCTGTAATCGCTGCCAAAGGTTCTTCAACAAAGTACTGAGTAAAGGGTCGGAATACTTATGCAAATGAGATATTTCAGTTTTTTTATTTTATAAATTTGCAAAAATGTATACAAATCAGTTTTTGTTTTGTCATTATGGGGTATTATGTGTAGATTGATGAATAACTTTTTTTTTTACTACATTTTAGAATATGGCTGTCACGTAACAAAATGTGGAAAAAGTCAAGGGGTCAGAATACTTTGCGAATGCACTGTATATTTAAAAAGAGTGGATGCCCCACTGGCCACAAACTGGTTAAATCAACATTGTTTCAATGTAATTTGTTAACATATTGTGATGTGGAATCTATCCGGAATATACATTGGATTTGAAAAAAGTAATCAACTGTTGTTTTGAGGGTGAAATTTCAACCACAGGATTATGTCATCATGGTAACCAATTTTCAACATAGACAGACAAACAAATCTTCTATAAAATATGTTGATTTTCTACATTTGAGACAACATCAGGTCTTCAAAGTTATATCCACTATAGGCTGGGCAGCACCTCCTACTGGGGAGTTGATTTATCTACAGCTATCCATTTGATCTCCCATTCAGGGTTTTAACCAAGTCCAGCCTAGCTTTGATATTTGTCACTGACTATTACCAATGTGTTATCTTGAGAATGACTATTGAGAGATCTCTAAATAACTAAATAGATTCACTGTTGCTATCAAAGTCATTCCAAAGGGTAAGTTTAACAGAGCAATTTAAATGGAACCATACTTTATTAGTCATGTGTCATCAGTGATAGAATGGAGGCCTACAGCGATTGTTTAAATTCAACCCATGGTTCAACTAAAATAGACAATACATATATAGGCAAAGGGTTTCAAGCTTGGGTTGATTTCAAATTGTGTTTGGTTGTCAACGCAACCAAATGTCAAAATTTGAAGGAGATATATATTTTGTGCCACTGACTTAGTCTGGGTTTAATTCCAGTCTACAAACAAATAATTTATATGTTGGATTCACGTCTCCGGCTCAACCAAATATCTAAGTTAAAGGACAGGACTAAATCAAACTTTATTTAAAGTTCATTTAAAATTTGATTAGATTTAGTCCTATTCTTTAACTTTGGTTGAGATGGAGACGTGAATCCAACATATACATTATTTGTTTGTAGAAAAACTGGAATTAAACCCAGACTAAGTCAGTGGCACAAAAGATACATCTCCTTAAAATTTTGACATTTGGTTGCGTTGACAACCAAACACAATTCAATATCACTTTTACAATACAGTAAATATCCTAATGTTATCTTACTTATTCAACCTTAAAATGAGTAACACATCCATGGCCACGTTTTCAGGTTACTGTAATTGTCTTATGTAATCATAATGTAATCATTATGTAATCATCAGCTTGCATGTTAAGATGGCATGCAAAGGGTGCAGTTCTGTGGAGCTCTTTGCAATTGCTATAATAATAATAATCTGTGCAGAATCTCCAATCTGTTTTATTGTAATCATATTTGCAATCCAGGTAATTTGGTTGTGATATTAGATGAAGCACAAATATAACACATTTTATAACGTTTTTGTCATATAGTAAATAGCCTAGTCAAGACTATGTTGCAAACTAATGTAATATTCAACCGTAAAATGAGTAAGACATCTAGGGACAGATTTTGAGGTTACTGTAACTGTACATTTCTTTTTATGTAATCATATAAAGCGTGCATGTTCAAGATAGCGTGCATGCATGCATAGGTTGTCACAGGTCTGTGGAGATCTTCACAATTGCTGTAATAATCTGTGCAGAATCTCGAACGACATTGATCACTTGCACCATGTACTTTTAATGTAATCTCAACTGTAATCCAGGTCATTTGGTTCTGCTATTAGATGAAGCACAGTAATATCACATTAATCTGTTGTATAAAATAAAAAAATTCCCATTTCAACTTTGCTGTGCTTTTAAATGGTTGAAAGTGCAGTGATAACACATTTATATGACAACTAAACCAAAAATCAGACATTGTTTTTCCATTGGAATTTGCTTTTAGATGGTTAACACATTGTTAAATTCCAAAACTTCTGGCTGTCTTTTTGAGTGGGTGAATAAAGGTTGAAATCTTTTTGGTCAAAGTCTCAACCAAATATTATCCATATTTCCACGTTGAAATGACATGGTGTGGGGCTTTATCATTCATCTTAATGATGGAAAAAATACATACTCTCAATCACAACAAGCACCCACTGTAGCATCTGTGAATGTATTCAATACACTCTTTAACATTTAAATGGTATTATGTTAATTTAAAATATCCTAAATTAATCCTGAACATCATCTCTTGACAGTAGCATTTGTCGGTATATGTAACTGTCTTTTGTATAATAAAATGCAGCACAGCAGCCTAAATTTCGCTGCTGCTGGATATTTTAATGAAACCGTTTTAAGTCTTGTGTATGGAACTCTGTGTGGAGATTAATTGGTTTTGTGAAAAGGGAGGGACGGCTCTTGCGGAAAACAAAGACAAAACACAATTTTTAAAAACAAATTACAAAAAGCCTGGCTCCTCAAATAGAATTAATGTAAGCAGCTTATTTGAAATGCTTCCAAATCACCTCAGCATCCGAGTGGAATTGTGTTGCTAACTTTTCTGTTCCTTAATGACAGTAAAACAGAAAAGAGCTTATTTTGTCAGATTATGTCAGTGTGCTGTGTGTTCCATCTCTGAATATGTTACATTTGTGCAATGAAACACTGGGCACCAGGAGCCTTACTAACACACTGGTCCTGTAGAAACTTGTGAATTGTCAGATTTCCATAAACCATCAACACTGAAAGCACACGGATATGCAAATAGCCTGGCTGGTTTCAATGGGTCCAGGTCTGCGTAACCATGGCTGGCTATACAGTCCCACAGTCAGCATGAAAACACTTACAGTATTCCAACAACCAATGTGATATCTACATAACAGGACAGCTTCTGTGCCCTTACATCCCATCTTAGTTCATTGTGAATTAAACGTTATAAATGTATTTTATTTATTTTTATTTAACCTTTATTTAACTAGGCAAGTCAGTTAAGAACAAATTCTTATTTACATTGACGGCCTACCCCAGTCAAACACAGACAACATTGAGCCAATTGTGTGCCACCCTATGGGACTTCCAATCACGGCCTGTTGTGATACAGCCTAGAATCAAACCAAAGTCTGTAGTGACACCTCTAGCACTGAGAAGCAGTACCTTAGACCGTTGCGCCACTTGGGAGCATGATGTAAATGGCAAAAACTGGAATGTTTGTGCAAAACTGCATAATATGCTACAGTAGGAAATCTCCTTTGTAGAAAATGATAATGACTACAGGAGCCTTTTCTACAAAAAGCGCCTGCATGTACACTGTGTATAGACAACACCCAGGGTCAGAGTTCACCTGAGTCCCACCTCCTGTAACAACTCCTGATACTACAGTCATAACGAGCTTTAGGTTCACCAGTGTCACCTGACTGCTGTAGCCCTCACTGTCTGTCTGAACACTGTGTTTCTAAGAAATGTAGATGGATTAACCCTCATTATTAAGAAATAACCCCTCTGGATGGGGTACGGAACTCTGCAGCTCCAACCTATTTCTGATTATACTAGTTAATGAGCATAAGAGACAGGAAAACTCTCTGGCTTATCATATTTTATTCCTGGACAAACCATCCTGAAAAATAAATACATACCCATATACTGAATGTACCCTTTGTTTTATTAAGTGTGACGTTTCAAACAGAAGGTCTTCGTCAGTCTTTAGTTCCACTCTCTATTCAAATTTTACAAAGGACAAAGGGGCATAAACCAACAGAGATTACTCTCATTATACTGGTACTTGAACATCATAGATATATGACATTTAATATTTAAGATGGCAGTATAAAGAGTAAGTTGCTGTTAAACGTCAAGTCGCGTCTGAAGCCTTCAGGGTTAACTCTGCATTAATATCTGTGGAAAAATGTGATCACTAAGGATTAGGGACATGGTAACCAGAGGGTGGCCTGTTCAGAGCTCACTTATTAGTGAAATAGTGTGGTGGGGGAGTTTACATGTAGGCCTATAGTTTAACAAATGTATTAAACAATAAATGGATGTTGCTTATATGAATTTGCACAAGACATAACCTCAGGAAAATGGGACCTGAATTGTTTGGGTTTGTAACTTCCTTGACGTAATAAGACATGCGCTGTGATGATACAGTGGCTTGCAAAAGTATTCACCCCCTTGGCATTTTTCCTATTTTGTTGCCTTACAACCTGGAATTAAAATGAATTTTTGGGGGGTTTGTATCATTTGATTTTCACAACATGCCTATCACTTTGAAGATGCAAAATAATTTTTGGGGTGAAACAAACAAGAAATAAGACAATAAAACAGAAAACTTAAGCAAAGCCAATACTTTGTTGAGCCGCCTTTTGCAGCAATTACAGCTGCAAGTCTCTTGGGGTATGTCTCTATAAGCTTGGCACATCTAGCCACTGGGATTTTGCCCCATTCTTCAAGGCAAAACTGCTCAAGTTCCTTCAAGTTGGATGGGTTCCGCTGGTGTACAGCAATCTTTAAGTCATACCACAGATTCTCAATTGGATTGATGTCTGGGCTTTGACTAGGCCATTCCAAGACATTTAAATGTTTTCCCTTAAACCACTCGAGTGTTGCTTTAGCAGTATGCTTAGGGTCATTGTCCTGCTGAAAGGTGAACCTCTGTCCCAGTCTCAAATCTCTGGAAGACTGAAACAGGTTTCCCTCAAGAATTTCCCAGTATTTAGCCCCATCCATCATTCCTTCAATTCTGACCAGTTTCCTAGTCCCCGCTGATGAAAAACATCCCCACAGCATGATGCTGCCACCATCATGCTTCACTGTGGGGATGGTGTTCTCGGGGTGATGAGAGGTGGTTTTTCTGGCCACTCTTCCGTAAAGCCCAGCTCTGTGGAGTGTACAGCTTAAAGTGGTCCTTTGGATAGATACTCCAATCTTCGCTGTGGAGCTAATGCCCTCCTTGCCCGGTCCGTGAGTTTTTGTGGGCGGCCCTCCCTTGGCATGTTTGTTGTGGTGCCATATTCTTTCCATTATGAAATAATGGATTTAATGGTGCTCCGTGGGATGTTCAAAGTTTTGTATATTTTTTTATAACCAACCCTGATCTGTACTTCTCCACAACTTCTCCAACTGTTTGGAGAGCTCCTTGGTCTTCATAGTGCCCCCTTGCTTTCTGGTGTTGCAGACTCTGGGGCCTTTCAGTACAGGTGTATATATACTGAGATCATGTGACAGATCATGTGACACTTAGATTGCACATGGGCGGACTTTATTGAACTAATTATGTGACTTCTGAAGGTAATTGGTTGCACCAGATCTTATTTAGGGGCTTCATAGTGTAACAGTGTAGGTTCCGTCCCTCTCTTCGCCCCAACCTGGGCTCGAACCAGGGACCCTTGTGTAACAGTGTAGGTTCCGTCCCTCTCTTCGCCCCAACCTGGGCTCGAACCAGGGACCCTTGCACACATCAACAACTGACACCCACGAAGCATCGTTACCCATCGCGCCACAAAAGGGGGAAACCCTACTTCAAGTCTCAGAGCGAGTGACATCACTGATTGAAACGCTATTAGCACACACCACCGCTAACTAACTAGCCATTTCACATCGGTTACAATAGCAAAGGGGTGAATACATATGCACACATCACTTTTCCATTTATTTATTTTTTGAATTTTTTGAAACAAGTTCTTTTTTTAATTTCACTTTACCAATTTTGTGTATGTTCATTACATGAAATCCAAATAAAAATCAATTTAAATTACAGGTTGTAATGCAACAAAATAGGAAAAACGCCAAGGGGATGAATACTTTTGTAAGGCACTGTATATAATATGAGATTATTGTTGTCAGTCATTATATGAATCGATAGACAATCAGAAATGTGTAATCGCTGAGATACAAGGATACATTTTTACTTGCTCATTAATTCCTTTCTCCCTCTGCATCTGTAATCTCAGAAGTGACTGCTCCCTCAGTGAAGGCTTTGTTGTGCCCCCATCCCAGTGCTGAGCAGGTTTAAAGACCCAGTTTAAAGCTGCCACTGTAAAGGGCCAGCCGCCCACTCACAGTCTGTGTAACTCTGTGGGATAATGAGGAAGGGAGAACCAACACTTAGTTGGGCAAAACAGTATCATAACAACAGTATGGCAGTATTAAACAAAGTTCCCAACAGGGATAGGCCACTACACAGGGCATGATATAACAAGAGCACCTGCAGCATCTGGGGTAGAGAATATAGCAGATGTTTGAGTGGTGCTTTTCAGTAAATTAAATATGGAGAAGGTTAGTGGGCAGGTTGACCATAACCCCAAATTCCCAGTCTGCCAGCAGGGCTTGCTTCTGTTCTGTTAGACATTCTTGTTATCCATATCTCTCATAAGATATCTCATAAGGAGTATCCTACTCAGACAAAATAGACTGATTATATCAGTGTCTAAGCTATGCAGCATACAACTCAAATTAATTATGACATTAATTAATACAATTTCAGCGATGATTGATTTCAAACTGAAATTCAGGTCTCTCTGTCAACAGTCAGAATTGAGTCTTTATTAAGCCTCAAGTCAATTAAATGTTTTACCTTACTGTATGTGAGCTCCAAAAGTATTGAGAGAAATAAGCTTTTGCTGTGCATATGGAACATTTCGGGGATTTTTTATTTCAGCTCATAAAACATTAGACCAACACTTTACATGTTGCGTTTATATTTTGGTTCAGTATATATAACTACTGCTGTAAATATACTGACAGACTGACCAGGTGAATCCAGGTGAAAGCTATGCGCAACTCTATATTAGGTAGGTGTTCCTAATGTTTGGTATACGTAGTCAATATTAACGTATTGTAATCATGTCTAAAAATGGGATACAAGGGATATGTCATTCTCTGCACAATATGTTTTTCTCCTCAAACTATGCCACTGCAGGTTATCAGAACTGCCAGTTCAGTTCTCTTGGTGTTATTTCTAGAAAATATGTATCATGTGGTTATAGTGAGTCAGGCACCATTGATGAGGAGAGCTCAGGTGCATTCATGTCAAATCTCAAGGATACCTGGGAAAAAGGCTGCTCAAATGAAAAGTTGGTAGCTAGAGGAAGGGTTAGTAGCTAGATTAGTATGGAGTGCTCTTATGTGACAAATGAAAAACACTTTGTTCACTTAACTCGAGGATCCTGCAGCCTCTCCAAAACGTAATCATAATTGCAGGTCTAGGTGGTCGACAATGATTATCGTCTGAGTTGAAGAAGAACTTAAAGATTAAAATGATCACATCCACGATTTGCCAGATTTTCCTGCATCTCTTTTGATTTGAGAATAGGAGTAGTTAAATCAGCCGGTCTCCTTACCTTTAACTAGATGGATCCATGCCAAGACAGCCCTACCTTGGAAGATTTTTAGGAGCAGCATATTCTCAGAGAGTGAATAAGAATATAGCACTGAACAAAAAGAGCTCACCTGCAATTTATATTTATACCCAAAATTCCATTCTCTTACAAGGTTGGAGATATCTAACTCACATGCCCAGCTCCTTGAAGGTGCCCAGCCCAGGTTATTTTGGTTTCACCTTGCATTTAATTGTACAGACAACTGTTGTCCCATGACTGTCAGACTATGGCCCTCTAGGACTGGAGTTGCACCCGGAGAAAAGGGTGCAATTGCAGCCCGCCATTCGTGGCGTTGCTGCATGTGGGCATTTCTGCATCTGCAGGAACCCCTCTTTTTATACTTCAATTGGTCCATTTTTAAGCTAGGACTTTGGTACACAGGCGGGAGGTGGGGCTACTCCAGTACAGTAGGCAATGCACCATAAAGTTGGATGCCAACCGCCGATAAACCCCACACAAGAGGCGGGGGTGACAACGGTAGCTAGCTAGGACACAGGTCGGCAGTGTCTTCGTCCCTGTCTGTTGAGCACTGCTTTCCAGCAGTTCTGTTAATGACGGCGAGGGCAGGCGTTCGGCAGGCGGTAGCGAAGGACACTGTGTGCTAGCTACAAATAGTGTCCTTTGCAACCAAAAAACTCAGATAATACTTTTATTTCCCCATTGACACACATCTTTATTGCACAGACAATTTGTGGAAATCCATAATATCAAGTGTCACACAGGCATGAATCGTGTGCTCGAGGGGAGGCATTCATGCAGGAACCAATGGGATGCTCGAGGTAGGGTGCACATGCAGGAACGCCCCGAATTGCAGGCTGCAATCATGCTTTTCATGTTAGGAAGAGTGGTAAAGCTATAATAAATATAATTAATCCAATTTATAAAGCCCAAAAACTAGGTTCCAGGTTTAGCTAAATATACATTTTAAGAGAAGAGAGCTCTGCTTGTCATTTAACGTTTCAACGCGTGTGATGACACTGTAATAGCTATTTTCCTTGAGAACCAAACTGCACCGTTAAACTGGGCGCGTCAACGACGGAGAAGCGCGGTCACGAGTGGAATTTGTGGGCGCGCTCTTTATGGCAGGTCGCAAAAGAGGGGGAGCAAACTGACACGAGCCTGCCGTCGTTGTCAGGGACTGGGTGCATCTGGGAAAAAAATATATGGCATAACAATAGCAGCATCCAGTATCGGTATACATGAATCCAGGGAGCCTAATAGGAAATGAACATGACCATGGCGCTTTATAAAACATGACCTACACATGACACATGGAATGGTCAAAATATTTTGTTTATTTCCTGGATTACAAAGAAGACTGTAGAATAAAATGGAGTGGTAGGGGGACCGAGGCGCGCTGTCTCCATCATAGGGAGGCGCGTCCACCTGCTGATACAGGGAGTCCGGGCTTGGGAAAAACATGGTGAGGTTGCTGCATTGAGGAGAAGATACAGTTTCCATCTGTCAAATAAACAACTGTGCAATTGAAATGCTGGCGACGGGAAAAGCGCAGCCCGTGTGAATATAGAGGTAAGTTAAATGTTGTACAGTAACGAATATGGTTTTTCAGTTCAGGGCAACACTTGCATGAAGAATATTCAACGTAGCCTGCAATTTCTTCATATGGCTGCATTCGAAATAAAAGGGGGCGGATATTTCATGTATCACATTGGATCAACATTCATCTGTTGGGGAATGTGTATTTTAACCATGTATTTAATTTATTACAGTTACTTCACTTTTAAACTGAGAAGGACATCAATTGTCATAAAATGCATTAAGAGGCATCATTCCTTAAATGTTATGGTTTAAAAGTGATACCCTACATTGGAGCATTAGAGCACCTGCAAACTGCACCCCACATCCCATCCCCCAAAACACAAACACACACACACACACACACACACACACACACACACACACACACACACACACACACACACACACACACACACACACACACACACACACAGAGGCAATATGAGAATTGTCAGTACAGGTCGTGGACAACCTTTGCGGTATTTGGCAGTTCAGTAAACAAGGTGCTTAAACTTGAACATTTCACTGAATAATGTGCTCCCCTTGGCATGAAATCGACCATTGCTCTGTGCTCCCAGATTCATTTATTTTCAGCATTGAGTTCCCAGCTTTTCATCTTCCCCTGTGGTTAGATGCTGTGTTCAATTTCAGTTCACATATGTATGTGACATAAGGTCAGACCTGCCACACTCAGAAATATACTCTCTTTGTGTACAAAAATGACACACAAATGAATTCATTGTTATGATAGTATTATTATCATTGTAAGGTTTCATCTATCCTACTTCTCACACGTATGGCAATAACATATATCAAGCTCTCTGCCAGATTGAGGGGAGAGAGCTCAACTAGATGATTCACCCTCTTTCCAGAATAATGCCTGGATAAAGGTCTCCTACTCTCTTTAACTCAACAACATTCCTTTGTGAAATGGCTGGGGAATTGTTTATCAGGCTTAATTATGCACAAGTGTTCATTTGAAATTGAAGGTTAATTCATTGGTTTCGTGTTTTGGAAAATACGTCAGATAAGAGGACCAAACTAACCCTGTTCATTTAGCCCAGAGTATCCCCATTAATAGGCCCTGAACATCCTTTCATTTGATCAGGTCTGTATATCAACTCAAGCATGGTTCCTGCTAAAGGCTACCCATCCCAGTGCCAGACCTAGTACGTTTCCTTTACTGTCCCAAGGGGTTGTGTTGCCCCAGGTCGCTCCATGGATGCAATAAGGTTTCAAAGTCATTTTGAAGAAATATGCTGGTCATTTCCCCATGCATCAATTCCTCTTTCCTTTCCTGGTCCTACCATCCCATCTCTCCTCATGTGTTTGAGGAGGCATGTTCAGGGTGAGACAACAACAATCCTCTTAATGTATCCTCTGTCCCACCGTTCTATGGGTTTTGTCTTCCTTACTTCAGCAGCCCAAGGTTCTCAGCCAAAGAGAGAGCAGGTTTCTGAAAGCTGGGCTGCACACAGCACTGCATTGTGTTTGTCTGAAAGTAGTGCCAGAGGGGGAGGAGTGAGGCTGCCTGGGAGGTTGGGTGAAGGGTTGTACCAATACCTGGGCAGATGTCACACTGATTTAACACATTTCAGTCTTCTATATAGGAGCCGGTATGTATGCTATCAACCTGAATTTCACCCCTGTTAAAATGGCTATACAGAACATGAACAGATATGTTTCCATACGATTTAACCTGTTGAATAGTGGGCAAGTACCCCTGCACATTAACTCGCTGCCAGTACCCCCTGTATAGCCTCGTTATTTTATTGTGTTACTTTTTGTACATTTAGTTTATTTAGCATTTTCTTATTCTGCATTGTTGGTTAAGGGCTTGTAAGTAAGCATTTCACGGTAAGGTCTGTTGTATTACCGTTGTATCCGGCACATGTGACGAATACGATTTGATTTGATTTGAAATGCTATTGTGCCTGGTTTTCTCTCATTCATTCCCTCAGAGAGCGCCCCCTCCCTCCCTCAGTACTGCACCGTTGCGGTGACTGCGGCGCTGCTCGGCGTCAGAGGGAGTGGAGGCAGTGTGCTGTAATTAACAGAAAGGTAACAACCCCGGGAGACGGGGGGCTCAGCCCCTTTTGATTGCTTTCATGACTGCAGGGAAAGAGTCTGAGCCGAGCTTCCTCTCTAGTGGGACAGACAGACAGACAGACATTAGAGCAGAGCAGAGTGCTGAGCTCTTTAGCTGCCCATGCTGGGCCTGTTTCATTCACAATGCTCCTCTATCCTTCTCACAGGCAGGCAGATACCAACCCCACTGCTGTGGTCCTGGAGGACTCTTGTCTGTATCTTTTTGGGTAGCTCCTCCCTTGCTGTATAAAACACTCAAAACACCCATAGGGCATGAATATGGCACACACACTCCAAAAAACGGTGACTTGTTGTATATTCCCTAAGGCCTCCAAGCGTTAGAGAGTTAGTAGAAGGGAAGACAGTTGTTGCATCTCTTCCTTTAGAAAAAAAGCTTTTTCTCTCAGCTTTGGTTGCTAAATAACCTACTACCAATGTCTCTTAGCTGAGGACTCATGCACGCTCTATTATTAACAAATATGTGACAAATGGCTTTGATTCACAGGGAGATTGAGGGGGGAGGTGTTGATATTGTAGGGTGAGTACATGTTGCCATTGTGGGCTGCTGCAGAATGTCAGGCTGTCCGTCAGACGTCTTTCTGTAAAGGGGCCCTGTTGCCGTCGTTGTAGAGCCATGTACTCAGAGAGGCTTGGCAAAGACAGGTCCTGGTGAAAGCAGCAGCACAGAGGAATAACAGGAGGCTTTTGTGTTCCTCTCCCCCTTGAAGCTGGAGCCTCCGGTTTAATGCACTAGAGCTGTGTAGGGGGAGGAGTCGTTCTGCCAGCCGTTAATGACCTTGGTCATCAGAAAAGTTCCAGACGAAAATAACAGCAAGGTTTTACGTTTCTATTTTGATAGGGTCCACGTTTTCAGAGGTATGGCAGTTATGTTCTGTCTCTCACAATCAGATATCTCAGAATATTGGTTAACCTCTCAGGTTAACCTCTCAGTAAATGAACATACTCTACAGTCTCTCAGTGACAATTTTCTAAACTACATGTTGTATTGATACATAGGTCAAGGTTCAGCGGTGCATAGGTCAGAGGTTTGATAACCCTTTTTAAGTGGGGTAAGGATAAAACATTTTACTCATTGTTGTTCTGCAACACCTAAGGGCAAGACATTAATCTTATTTTCAACCTTACCTTGCATTGAGCATATGATAAACAAAATGCAAATATCACTTCCCCCACTAAGATATTTACGGCATAGACATTTACCTCTATGTACTGTAATTCTGTCAGTGACATTTGCATAACGCTTTTAATAACGATTAACTGATATTCCTCAAATTCCTTCCTTCTCCAACCTCATGGACATACAGTACAATCGAACCATGGTTCACAATATATCCATTATTCAGATAAATCTTTAAGGCTTGAAGAAGAAGAATTACTTTCAGCTGGTTTTCCCTTCTTCCATAACTCCTTGTCTGGGGGATCGTCTAATCCGTCTAGTTTCAGTCTTAAGCAAGGCTCTAATGCTGGATAAATATTAATCACATTTTTAATAAAAGGAGTTTGCTGAAGAAGCTGCTGTCAGGCCTGTCCGTCAGGGGAAGTGAGGTAAAGCCTAGTAAACAGCACTGCCCTGCTCAAATCAATGGCTGTTTACTAGGCTTTGTACTGTCCTGCTCCTGGCCTGCTCTGAGTTCTTATTATTATCTTTATTCAGCTCCTTTATTTTTGTTTGGAGCGACGACAAGAGAAATCATACAAAGACCTCCCACAAAACCAAAGGGTGGGAATTAAAGGAGCTACAATATCGAACAACAGTTATACACTACATGACCAAAAGTATGTGGACACCTGCTCGTCGAACATCTCATTCCAAAATCACGGTCCCCACATTGCTGCTATAACAGCCTCTACTCTTCTTGAAAGGCTTTCCGCTAGATTTTGGAACATCCTGCAGGGACTTGCTTCCATTTAGCCACAAGTCGGGCACTGATGTTGGGCGATTAGGCCTGGCTTGCAGTCGGCATTCCAATTCATCCCAAAGGTGTTCAATGGGGTTGAGGTCAGGGCTCTGTGCAGGCCAGTCAAGTTCTTCCACACCGATCTTGACAAACCATTTCTGTATGGACCTCGCTTTGTGCACGGGGGCATTGTCATGCAGAAACAGGAAAGGGCCTTCCCCAAACTGTTGCCACAAAATTGGAAGCACAGAATCGTCTAGAATGTCATTGTATGCTGCAGCGTTAAGATTTACCTTCAGTGGAACTAAAGGGCCCTAGCCCGAACAATGAAAAACAGCCCCAGACCATTATTCCTCCTCCAGCAAACTTTACAGTTGGCACTATGCATTGGGGCAGGTTCTCCTGGCATCCGCCAAACCCAGATTCTTCTGTCGGCCAGGCAGATGGTGAAGCATGATTCATCACTCCAGAGAACGCGTTTCCACTGCTCCAGAGTCCAATGGCGGCGAGCTTTACACCACTCCAGCCGACGCTTGACATTGCGGATAGGGATCTTAGGCTTGTGTGCGGCTGCTCGGCCATGGAAACCCATTTCATGAAGCTCCTGACGAACAGTTCTTGTGCTGACGTTGCTTCCAGAGGCAGTTTGGAACTCGGTTAGTGTTGCAACCAAGGACAGACGATTTTTACACGCTATGTGCATCAGTGGTCCCATTCTGTGAGCTTGTATGTCCTACCACTTCGCGGCTGAGCCATTGCTGCTCCTAGACGTTTCCACTTCACAATAACAGCACTTACAGTTGACCGGGGCAGCTCTAACAGGGCAGAAATTTGACGAACTGACTTGTTGAAAGGTGGCATCCTATAACGGTGCCACGTTGAAACTGAGCTCTTCTGTAAGGCCATTCTACTGCCCATGTTTTTCTACGGAGATTGCATGGCTGTGTGCTCAATTTTATGCACCTGTTAGCAATGAATCCACTAATGAATGAAATAGCCAAATCCACTCATTTGAAGGGGTGTCCACATATTTTTGTATATATAGTGTAGTTGTCCCCTGACAGTTACAGTACTTTACAGGGAATCTTTACCAATTCCATGTAGAGATTATGCTGAAGAGGCCAAATACTTGTCATCTCTTCCTCTTAGTCACTGTGCCATTGAATCACTGTAATTATGTCAGCACACCATCACACCTAATATAAGTTAGAAAATGTTCTGTAGCATTTTGGGCCTCTTGGTTCATCAGTATTTAGTTCTATAGATTGAGCAGTAATAGATTATAACACTCCAAAATATCCAAGATCTTCTGAGGATAGGTGGTTTGATAGGATATGAAAATGGAACTGAAAAGTCATTTAGTTATTTTCTGTTATCAAAATCTAAACCTCTAGCTTCACACATTCTGTTCTTTCCTCTCTGCATCCACTGAGCTTTTGACCCCCAGCCTCTCTCTCTTACACACACACACACACACACACACACACACACACACACACACACACACACACACACACACACACACACACACACACACCAGCTCCTTGGCTCCTCACTGGCATTTGGGCTGAGTGACAGAGCAGCCCATCGGTACAGTAATTGGTATTCAGAGGGGCAGCTGGGATGCACGCCTCGCAGACAGAGGGGGAATTTAGTGAGTCAATACACTGCTTCATTAGAGCTGTGAGTCACCACGCCATGCTTCAATTGTTTGTATTTGTCCAAGAGAAACCAACGCCTCCTCCCATGCAACCTGACTAACCCCACGCTAACCTCAGATTGGTGGTTAACTGGTCCCCTACTCATTTTTTACCCAATAATATATTTACTGTGGTACAGAGATTGAGATGTGGCGTCAATATGCTCACAGTCACACATCCACACCAGAGTTGTATGTCCATCGGTGTATTGTATTGGCCAGAATGGTAGTTTATCCACTTGTCTCAGGATAAATCTCCTTATGAGGCCTTAATCCTTGAGTCTAGGATGATATTTAATCTCTTATCACAAATATATTTTATTCATCCTAATATTTTCATATTTTAACAATCCAAGCTACTGGGTGCTGAATATGTTAGCATATGATTATATCAGAAGATAAAGTGGGAGTATTAGGCTTCAGGACACAAATTGAAATGATTGAAGTGTGACCTGACCTCTGTATTGTGTTTTTTCAGCATACTTATCTCTCTGGTTATTGACCATGGGAATCAAACCTAAGCACTGTCAACCAATTGTGTATTGTACACAACACTATCTGAAATATCATTTTTTCCTTGTTACTTACGGTATGCGCTAGAGCAAGCCAGATGGCTTATTATCATTTCAATGCTTTTATTTTTTCAATTATTGGATATTTTTGTGCACTGGTATGCTAAATACATTATTAATCAACAAGATTAACAAAGTAAACTGGTTTTAAGACCTGTGAAATAGTACAGTAACACAGAATCAGTGTGCAATTTCCTCACACGCCATTAGTACAATCTTGTGTGTGCTCCACCCCTTTACTCTCATGTAAACTCAAAATAATCTCAAAATATTTCCCTTATGCGGCGTCTCTTTCTGAGTTTTTGGTCCGAATTTCATATCCTAACCCCCATACATGAAGAGGTTGCTCTTTTGTTTGCTTTCTCCTGACCAGAAATACACTGTTCCCGTCATACATAGATGGGCACAATGGTTCACATCACAGGGACTATAAAGGATAAACTGTAGGGTGTTAAACTCATTATGCCACAGGGGCTGCATTCGGTCTTGAACGTTGTCAAAATTAGACAAAAATAGTCCTCTATTAATAGTTTCATAGCTTCCATTTCAGTGATTATTAGCGAACTGGACACAGTCCAGACACTGTATGAATTTAGTCATTTAAAAGTATATTGAGTTTATTACATTTTTTACTCAAACCACCCGCGGGACGGATTGTTTGACACCCCTCCTGTAAGGAAATAAACCCTCTGTGTCAACGGGCCTTGATTTGCATGCCGATACATGTTCATTTTTAGGATCAATAAAGGGTCAAAGAAAGTAGTATACAGTGCATTCGGAAAGTATTCAGACCCCTTGACTTTTTCCACATTTTGTTACGTTACAGCCTTATTCTAAAATGGATTAAATAAAAAAAAATCCTCATCAATCTACACACAATACCCCATAATGACAAATCGAAAACAGGTTTTTAGATTTTTTTGCTAAAAAACCCAGAAATACCTTATTTACATAACTCGTTGCTATGAGACTCGAAATTGAGCTCAGGTGCATCCTGTTTCCATTGATCATCCTTGAGATGTTTCTACAACTTCATTGGAGTCCACCTGTGGTAAATTCAATTGATTGGACATGATTTGGAAAGGCACACATCTGTCTATATAAGGTCCCACAGTTGACAGTGCATGTCAGAGCAAAAACCAAGCAATGAGGTCAAAGGAATTGTCCGTAGAGCTCAGAGACAGGGTTGTGTCGAGGCACAAATGTACCAAAAAATGTCTGCAGCACAGTGGCCTCCATCATTCTTAAATGGAAGAAGTTTGGAATCACCAAGACTCTCCCTAGAGCTGGCCGCCCGGCCAAACTGAGCAATTGGGGGAGAAGGGCCTTGGTCAGGGAGGTGACCAAGAACCCGATGGTCACTCTGACAGAGCTCCAGATTTCCTCTGTGGAGATGGGAGAACCTTCCAGAAGGACAACCATCTCTGCAGCACTCCACCAATCAGGCCAGACAGAAGCCACTCCTCAGTAAAATGCACATGACAGCCCGCTTGGAGTTTGCCAAAAGGCACTTAAGGACTCTCAGACCATGAGAAACAAGATTTTCTGGTCTGATGAAACCAAGATTGAACTCTTTTACCTGAATGCCAAGCATCACGTCTGGAGGAAACCTGGCACTCAAGGGCACTACGGTGAAACATGGTGGTGGCAGCATCATGCAGTGGGGATGTTTTTCAGGTGCAGGGAATGGGAGACTAGTCAGGATCGAGGGAAAGTACAGAAAGATCCTTGATGAAAACCTGCTCCAGAGCTCTCAGGACCTCAGACTGGGGTGAAGGTTCACCTTCCAACAGGACAACGACCCTAAGCACACCGCCAAGACAACGCAGGAGTGGCTTTGGGACAAGTCTCAGAATGCCCTTGAGTGGCCCAGCCAGAGCCCGGACTTGAACCCAATGAAACATTCCTGGAGAGACCTGAAATAGCTGTGCAGCGACGCTCCCCATCCAACCTGACAGAGCTTGAGAGGATATGCAGAGAAGAATGGGAGAAACTCCTCAAATACAGGTGTGCCAAGCTAGTAGTGTCATACCGAAGAAGACTCAAGGCTGTAATCGTTGCCAAAGGTTCTTCAACAAAGTACTGAGTAAAGGGTCTGAATACTTATGTAAATGTTATAGTTCCATTTTTTTTTTAATATATTTGCAAAAATGTCTAAAAACCAGTTTTTGCTTTGACATTATGGGGTATTGTGTGGATTGATGAGGGAACAAAACTATTTAATCCATTTTAAAATAAGGCTCTAACATAACAAAATGTGGAAAAAATCAAGTGGTCTGAATACTTTCCGAATGCACTGTACGTTTTCATCTCACGTGAAAGTAATTATACTTTAGCTAAAGTCCTTTTCACATTGCCTTTTATTACTTTTCAGATATTAGTCCACATTGCCTTTTATTACTTTTCAGATATTAGTCCACATTGCCTTTTATTACTTTTCAGATATTAGTCCACATTGCCTTTTGTTCCTTTTCAGATATTAGTCCACATTGCCTTTTATTCCTTTTCAGATATTAGTCCACATTGCCTTTTATTACTTTTCAGATATTAGTCCACATTGCCTTTTATTCCTTTTCAGATATTAGTCCACATTGCCTTTTGTTCCTTTTCAGATATTAGTCCACATTGCCTTTTGTTCCTTTTCAGATATTAGTCCACATTGCCTTTTATTCCTTTTCAGATATTAGTCCACATTGCCTTTTGTTCCTTTTCAGATATTAGTCCACATTGCCTTTTATTCCTTTTCAGATATTAGTCCACATTGCCTTTTATTCCTTTTCAGATATTAGTCCACATTGCCTTTTATTCCCTTTCAGATATTAGTCCACATTGCCTTTTGTTCCTTTTCAGATATTAGTCCACATTGCCTTTTATTCCTTTTCAGATATTAGTCCACATTGCACTCCAGAAAACATGTTTTGAACACTCAACTAGATAGTAAAGATACACTCTAAACTGGATGGAGTGGGGAGTTGATTTGTGATAGACGTCTCACTGTGTGTTGTTTTTATTTCCATCATTTGCAACATCAGGCACCCCAGAATGATGTCTTTGTGCTTCATAATGGAAAAGTTATCACATTTGTGACTAAAATGAAGAACTCATTTCAAAAGCCCTGGGATGGGGGTCTTTGCATGTTAATGAGCAGATTGAGCTTTTGCTCACTGGCGTACCACGCAGCCCCCTCAAATTAGGGGGGCTCTGGGAGCCCACAACCCCCCCCCGATAGGATATGAACATGTCATAAGCCATGGCAAAAATGTTTAGATATGAACATGTGATTATTATTTGACCCTGCTGATCATCTATGAACGTTTCAACATCCTTAAGGATGATCTAGCCTTAATGACCACCGACACAGCCAGAAGAGGAAGGGCCACCCCTCAGAACCTGGTTCCTCTCTAGGTTTCTACCTAAGTACCGGCCTTTCTAGGGAGTTTTTCCCAGCCACCGTGCTTCTACATCTGCATTGCTTGCTGTTTGGGGTTTGAGGTTGGTTTCTGTATTAGCACTTTGTGACATCTGCTGATGAAAAATGCGCTTTATAAATGCATTTGATTGAATTTTATTGAAAACTGCACGTTTCCCTCTCTGTCCTATTGCAAAATGTGTAGAATAGCATGAGATTATCTATAAAACTGTACATGTTTCTCTCTGCCCATAGTAGTATGTGTAGAATTGCAGGAAAATAGTTTTAAAACTGCAACATTTTCTCTCAGCCTTAAGGCAAAATGTGTAAAATAGCATGAGATTAGCTACAAAGGGGGGCTTGCTCAGACCTTACAGGGGGCCCAGCGAAACTGTAGACCTTTGTTACAGTCACAATTTTTTTCCATCTTTCGTCCTCTGGTTTGATTTGAAATAAAATGATAATCATACGCATGATGACAAATAAGTTGTGACAACGGAGGACAAAGCGATATACAGTCACCAGCAATTCTGTTTTTGCTTGTTTTTTAGTGGGGGTTTTTTTGCACCGAAAATGTGGGAGGAATATAATACATTTCTTCAATGATGTACAAAATGTAAACAATATGTATGAAGGCCTAAATAATATACTCTATTAGATTATACTCTAATAATGCATACACTATATTTCATAGGAGGTGAACTTAACTGCTCATTTGTCTTTTTGAGCTGCTTCATGATTTGGAGTGAAACAGAAGAGGAAGCTGATGGGAGAATGAAAGAAGGGCTGGTCAGCCAGCAATGTTGACAGTTCTCTTCAATACACGATCTAACACCCCAAACTGGTCAGAGGGATAACGAATGGCCCTGTTCCACAGTGTGTGTACTAGTAGGTTTGTTGTTTGTGTATGCTGGAGGTGTTATTGACTGTAATAAGGAAGAGCTTCTTGTTTACTGCAGAACCTCCTCTTATCATGGGTATATAGTCCTTCCCAGTTCCCACCTGAAGGAACAGGGAGAAAACATGTTCTATTCTCAGGTCTCCAGTTCTAACCAGGACATCTTCCTATATGGGCTGTATTGTGCAATCGGCATGCAACCCCTCTGCTTCTCTGTTCTAAAGCCCCCCTTTCTGTCACACTCCCCCCACCCTCCTTACCCACCCCACTCTGTTTGAGATGTGGCCTGTGTGTGTAAGTGGAGGGGGTTGTATGGGTGCAGAGAGAGGAGAGGCTGAATCACAATTAGCTCGAGTTTTCGCCTCTTAATACAGCAGCACAAATGGGCCAAAGAGGCTTGGACTACAAAAGACGCCAGAGACAGGAAAAACAGGACCAGAAAATGTCACATTCTGTGGATTCGCTAGTTGAACATATTTGTTATTTACAACAAAAAACGAAATAAATGTAGCACCCTTGGATTGCTCCATATGTTCTCTCTATATATTATTGTCTAAAAGGCAGAAATAATAGATGCTATGATTCAAGCCCTGGTCTGTCTCGGTGACTCCACTTGGAAACATTGAGAGAAATCCAGAATCATGAGTCATGCCTCAAACTGTAGCCATTATAATTGCTTATTGAACCAGATGAGAGCCGAGGCTTTACAGCCAAGTTAAATGCAGTATGTTACTTATGTCACCTTTGCTTCATTATGTTTTATGGAGAAAAATGAATGGCTGAAAACAAAATAATTTTGTTTACAAGGTTGTTGTTGCTATGATCTCCGGCCCCTCTTGTTGGGTTCTCTCAAGGACTACATCACATTGACATTATTCTGACTCTGTTTTTAGTTCCAGATTCCACACGTTGTTCAGCATAAATCCTTTCTCTATACTTGTAAATAACTCACATAAGAGGTTGAGTCACGTGGGCGGCAGATAGCCTAGCAGTTAAGAGCTTTGGGCCAGTAACCGAAAGGTTGCTGGTTCAAGTCCCCGAGCTAGCAAGGTGGGGGGGGAAAACTGCCATTCTGCCCTTGAGCAAGGCAATTAACCCCCATCAACAACTGCTCCCCGGGTGCTGATGACCTTGATAAAGGCAGCCCCCTGCACCTCTCTGATCCACAGGGGTTGGGTTACATGCGGAAGGACATTTCGGTTGAATGCAGTCAGTTGTGCAACTGACTAGGTTTCTCCTGTATTTATTTTATTTTCATTTTATTTAACCTTTAATTTAACTAGTATTGCAGGGCTTGGTCTCTGACTGTCACTTGGAATAGTGTAATAGCAATTCATAGCTATTACACTCTTTCCTACACACTATCACTATTGATATCAGAATAAGAATGGTATGATGAAATGATAGTAGTAATAATAATAATAATAATGAAATGATCGTTACAAATTTCAATATTTTAACGTGTTGGCCAATCCATCCAATTCATCACTGCACATGCTCCTATGCTTTTAGCCAACCCTACGTTATCTAGGTCATTTGGATTGCTTTGTCTTGTGTTCATTCTCCTAAAGTGAGATAAATGTGGACCACCATGCAGGTAGTTTCAAGCTGAGTTGCTGAGATGTTTTCAGATGTGGTCCCTCTCTTTTGTTCCCTATGACTGTGCTCTGTTCTGGACTAGTCGGCCATGTGGAGTTCCCGATCTGTCACTTAGGGTCCCATATGCAGTCAGTCTGCCACAGCAGTTCTTGCCAGACATGAGGAACGTTTTGAATAGATGCAATGCTGTCTGGTCATACAGGGGGATGGGTAGTTGAAATAGCCATATACAGATATGGGATCTTAATTTGATCAGTTTTGTCGTAGGTGTAAAAGGTTACAGTAGGCTATTGTTTGCGTGAGATCTAATGAGAGAAAGAGAACTGCAAGTTTTCATTGAATTTATGGAAATCTATAAGCGCAGGAAAATTATTTGCTGCAACAGATACTATATCTGTACATGAGCTATTCCTGGAGCTAGAATTGAGACTAAAATACCTACCGTATTGGGATGACCATCATCATCTTGGAGTATAACTTGAATGAGTTTGAGTAATTTATTTCAACATATCTCAAAATACTATACATTTATAAAATGATTATCTGCGATATTTAACGATTGATGGGGTGTTGAAAGTACAAAAGTGACCCATTGTCTTGTTTTGAAGTTTTTTTAAACAGAGGGAAACTGGTATATTGGATTAACTGAAATGCATATATTTGATTTTGTTTGTAAATGTATGCCTGGTGCTGTTTTCCTTCCGTAAGTCAGTGGGTGAATTGACAGTTGAGGGTGGATGCAGTTAACTGCACTGTTAAGACCTTCTCATTTATTTTTTTGTGTTGCTTTGTTTCTGCTGGGTAGGCAATTGGCAAGCTTTCCAAGTCTAGTGCACCATGCTTGGAGGGGCGGGGGTGTCTATTGGAGAGCCAAGTCTTTACTTCCAGCAAAAGATAGAGGGCAAAATATAGTCTGTCGGGATTTAAATTTGCTTCAATTGTCACCAAATCATATCGACTAGCCTACATCCCATTTCCAAGCAACCTTTGTTTCTCGGCTTGCTTTTCTGACATCTCGCAGGATATTTCATCCAGTATTCATTTGAGGGCTCTTAAATGATTTCATGTCTCAGAATTAGCTCTACAATTCTATGAAGTTTGAATCCACCGAATCTCTCGGTTTGAGTCAGTTGCAGCGTTGGTATTTCCCCAGGAGAATACACAATCACAAGTGTAATTGGATATTTTTCAGAACCGTTGAAGAACGGTGCAGATGCAAAGTTTGGTAACAGAATGACGGCACAAACAGTCATTCTGTTACCAAATTTTGCATCTTCACTGTTCTTCAAGTAAATGTGTTTTTGTAAAATGTTTAGTGGAAATTGTTAAAAGTAGTCCTTGTGCATAGAGTTCAATGGTTTGTTTAACTTTGCAATCATAGCTTTTTGTTTGGTATACATTTTAAAGTGAACAATCTTAGTCTCAGTATCACTCTTACTGTGGAATTACCCTAATACATGATGTCAAACCGTGCATACAGTAGCTAGCAGACAGAGAAAGTACACTACATGACCAAAAGTATGTGGGCACCTACTCATCAAGCATCTCATTCCAAAATCATGGGCATTAATATGGAGTTGGTCCCCCCTTTGCTGCTATAACAGCCTCCACTCTTTTGGGAAGGCTTTCCACTAGATGTTGGAACATTGCTGCGGGGACTTGCTTCCATTCAGCCACGAGCATTAGTGAGGTCGGGCACTGATGTTGGACGATTAAGCCTGGCTCGCAGTCGGCATTCCAATTCATCCCAAAGGTATTCCATGGAGTTGAGGTCAGGGCTCTGTTCAGGCCAGTCAAGTTCTTCCACACCGATCTTGACAAACCATTTCTGTATGGACCAAGCTTTGTGCACGGGGCATTGTCATGCTGAAACAGGAAAGGGCCTTCCCCAAACTGTTGCCACAAAATTGGAAGCACAGAATCGTCTAGAATGTCATTGTATGCTGTAGCGTTAAGATTTCTCTTCACTGGACCTAAAGGGCCTAGCTGGAATCATGAAAACAGTCCCAGACCATTATTCCTCCTCCACCAAACAGTTTTAAAAAATGTATTCTTTTACTTCTTTTTCTCCCAAATTTCATGGTATCCAAGTGGTAGTTAAAGTCTTGTTTCATATGGACTCGGGAGAGGCGAAGGTCGAGAGTGTCCTCCGACAACACGACCCAACCAAGCCGCACTGCTTTTTGACACAATGCCCACTTAACCCGGAAGCCAGCCACACCAATGTATCAGAGGAAACACTGTACACCTGGCGACCGTGTCAGCGTGCATGTGCCCGGGCCGCCACAGGAGTCGCTAGAGTGCGATGGGACAAGGACATCCCAGCCGGCCAAACCCTCCCCTTGGCTGGACAACACTGGGCCAATTGTGCGCTGCCCCATGGGTATCCCGGTCACGGCCGGCTGCGACAGAGCCTGGACTTGAACCAGGATCTCTAGTGGTACAGCTAGCAACTGCGATGCAGTGCCTCTGACCACTGCCCCCTTGGCCCCCTCCACCAAACTTTACAGTTGGCACTATGCATTCGGGCAGGTAGCATTCTCCTGGCATCCGCCAAACCCAGATTCTTCCGTCGGAATGGCAGATGGTGAAGCGTGATTCATCACTCCAGAGAACGTGTTTTCACTGTTCCAGAGTCAAATGGCGGCAAGCTTTACACCACTCCAGCCAACGCTTGGCATTGCGCATGGTGATCTTAGGCTGCTCGGCCATGGAAACTCATTTCATGATGCTTCTGACGAACAGTTCTCGTGCTGACGTTGCTTCCAGAGGCAGTTTGGAACCCGGTAGTGAGTGTTGCAACTGAGGACAGACGATTTTTACACGCTACGCGCTTCATTCTGTGAGCTTGTATGGCCTACCACTTCGTGGCTGAGCCGTTGTTTCTCCTAGACATATCCACTTCACAATAACAGCACTTACAGTTGACCGGGGCAGCTCTAGCAGGGCAGAAATTTGACAAACTGACTTGTTGGAAAGGTGGTATCCTATGACAGTGCATTGTTGAAAGTCACTGAGCTCTTCAGGAAGGCCATTCATGTGTGTTTCATGTGTGGCTGTGTGTTTTTGATTTTATGTCAGCAACGGGTGTGGTTGAAATATATAGTGTATGTTCACTAACCCTGCGTTCATAGCCAAGTGGGAAGGTGGTATTTACCACATACAATGCATTTAAAAAAAATATTATACAAAAAAGAAAATCCACTTCAATGCTCCTCCAACTGTTAATTACTAGTGGGAAACTTGTCTATCATCCCTGAACTCCGACTTCTTCCACATGCTGACCTCTGATGTCACTTACTGAGAAATTACCTCGATAACAGAATTTTTGGCAGTTAAATGCAACAACAAAACATTACATTAGTTTTTTAACACTATAATTTGTTTGCAAAGCATGATAGCTGTACTTTTAGTTTATGGTTGACGCAGCTTGGCCATTGTTATTCACAAGAAGCATTGCCTGATGTGAACCATGCCTCTAACAAAAGAGATCTCAGAAGACCCAAGATGAATAATTGTTAACTTGCATAAAGCTGGAAAGGGTTACAAAAGTATGTCTAAAAGCCTTGATGTTCATCAGTCCACGGTAAGACAAATTGTCTATAAATGGAGAAAGTTCAGCACTGTTGCTACTCTCCCTAGGAGTGGCCGTCCTGCAAAGATGACTGCAAGAGCACAGTGCAGAATGTTCAATCAGGTTAAGAAGAATCTTAAGAGTGTCAGCTAAAGACTTAAATAAATCTCTGGAACATGCTAACATCTCTGTTGATGAGTCTACTATACGTAAAACACTAAACGAGAATGGTGTTCATGTGAGGACAACACAGAAGAAGCCACTGCTGTCAAAAAAAAACATTGCTGCACGTTTGAAGTTAGCAAAAGAGCATCTGGATGTTCCACAGCACTACTGGCAAAATATTCTGTGGACAGATGAAACTAAAGTTGAGTTGTTTGGAAGGAACACACAACACTATGTGTGGAGAAAAAAGGCACAGCACACCAACATCAAAACCTCATCCCAACCCTAAAGTTTGGTGAAGGGAGCATCATGCCTTGAAGCTGCTTTGCTGCCTCGGGGCCTGGACAGCTTGCTATCATCGACGGAAAAATGTATTCCCAAGTTTATCAAGACATTTTGCAGGAGAATGTAAGGCTATCTGTCCGCCAATTGAAGCTCAACAGAAGTTGGGTGATGCAACAGGACAATGACCCACAGCACAGAAGTAAATCAACAACAGAATGGCTTCAACAGAAGTAAATACGCCTTCTGGAGTGGCCCATTCAGAGTCCTGACCACAACCCGATTGAGAAGCTGTGGCATGACCTCAAGAGAGCAATTCACACCAGACATCCCAAGAATATTGCTGAACTGAAACAGTTTTGTAAAGAGGAGTGGTCCAAAATTCCTCCTGACCGTTGTGCAGGTCTGATCCGCAACTACAGAAAATGTTTGGTTGAGGTTATTGCTGCCAAAGGAGGGTCAAATCAAATCAAATGTATTTATATAGCCCTTCTTACATCAGCTGATATCTCAAAGTGCTGTACAGAAACCCAACCTAAAACCCCAAACAGCAAGCAATGCAGGTGTAGAAGCACGGTGGCTAGGAAAAACTCCCTAGAAAGGCCAAAACCTAGGAAGAAACCTAGAGAGGAACCAGGCTATGAGGGGTGGCAAGTCCTCTTCTGGCTGTGCCGGGTGGAGATTATAACAGCACATGGCCAAGATGTTCAAATGTTCATAAATGACCAGCATGGTCAAATAATAATAATCATAGTAGTTGTCGAGGGTGCAACAAGTCAGTAACACAAGAGTAAGTGTCAGTTGGCTTTTTCATAGCCGATCTTTGAGAGTATCTCTACCGCTCCTGCTGTCTCTAGAGAGTTGAAAACAGCAGGTCTGGAACAGGTAGCACGTCCGGTGAACAGGTCAGGGTTCCAGCAGGTCTGGGACAGCAGGTCTGGGACAGGTAGCACATCCGGTGAACAGGTCAGGGTTCCATAGCTGCAGGCAGAACAGTTGGAACTGGAGCAGCAACACGGCCAGGTGAACTGGGGACAGCAAGGAGTCATCAAGCCAGGTAGTCCTGAGGCATGGTCCTAGGGCTCAGGTCCTCCGAGAGAAAGAGAGAAAGAAAGAAAGAGAGAGAGAGAATTAGAGAGAGCATATTTAAATTCACACAGGACACCGGAAAAGACAAGAGAAATACCCCAGATGTGACAGACTGACCCTAGCCCCCCGACACATAAACTACTGCAGCATAAATACTGGAGGCTGAGACAGGAGGGGTCAGGAGACACTGTGGCCCCATCCGATTAAACCCCCGGACAGGGCCAAACAGGTAGGATATAACCCCACCCACTTTGCCAAAGCACAGCCCCCACACCACTGGAGGGATATCTCCAACCACCAACATACAAGGCCGAGTATAGCCCACAAAGATCTCCGCCACGGCACAACCCAAGGGGGGGCGCCAACCCAGACAGGAAGACCACGTCAGTGACTCAACCCACTCAAGTGACGCACCCCTCCCAGGGACGGCATGGAAGAACACCAGTAAGCCAGTGACTCAGCCCCTGATCTGTTGTCAACCAGTTATTAAAACCAAGGGTTCACATACTTTTCCCACCCTGCACTATGAATGTTTACACGGTGTGTTCAATAAAAACATGAAAATGTATAATTGTTTGTGTGTTATAGGTTTAAGCAGACTGTGTTTGTCTATTGTTGTGACTTAGATGAAGATCAAATGTTATGACCAATTTATGCAGAAGTCCAGGTAATTCTGAAGGGTTCGCAAACTTTTTCTTGCCACTGTATTATCTGACTACTGTTCCTTAGTAATTAAGACAAATTGGAAGGGCAATGATTATCATTTTAAATGTATTTTTGTTGGGTATTGGACACTTTTATTGAGACACTTTGGAAATCAGAAGCAGATACAGGTAGGTGGATTTAACCACAGTCTCCAGTGGGGCATTGTATTTCTGACTTGAGTGTTACCACTACACCACAGCTCTGCACAGGCAATGATTATTCTGAACACTGGAAATTCTTTCTCTGTAAAATATGTATCACAATCATCTGTTGTCAGCTCTTATATTGAGAGGCTGGTGTTTCAGGTTTCAGGATATGACAGCTAGAAAACAATGGTTGTGTCCAAGTGTTTCAAGTCAGCAAAATGAGGGATCAAGGGGGTCATACTAAATGGTTATAAAGTAGCTGATGTTTTGTGTTCGTAGTACTCAAGTGTATTCAGCCAGGGAAGTCTTGTTCGGCCTGTATGTGGGTGGTGCTCCCTCCTCTCCAGCTCTCTGTGGAGTTTTGTTCTATTCTGTTTTATTTTTTCTTGTGTTTATGCCTTGGTAGTGGAATCACTCGGGAAGCCTTTCATATCCCCACTCTGCGCTGCCCTGGCGGCTGTCAGTGTAATAGTATGTGAGATGGATTATGGGGTTATTTCCCTGCAGTGAAAAAACGATTGTTGCATCAGTCAGTCAGTCAGCGCCTTCCCAGACTGGCCTCTTAGTACACTGGAGTTAAGCTTTGTCAGGATGCCCTCCTGCACCAGAATTATGAATCACTTCTACCTCCCACCTACAGCTATACGTGCTATACAGTGTACAAACTCACTCTCACAGACAAATGTGTAGGCCCTATATACAGGTAGTACTCTATGTGGGACTGTCAATTTGAGTCTGCGCGAGTAATCCATCCATCATGCAAAATTGATTACATGAATCAGGATATGATGCAAGAAGGAAAACCGCCAGATATGGTCATCTGTATGCTCAAAGTAATGTTCTTGGTAGGGGTAACGGTTCCGTAACCACAGATGCTTGGAGACGGGAAGCAAGTACAGGGTGCGGATTTAATAATAAATAGACATGAAACTAAACAAGAACAGCGTCTGGACAAGCGAAACAAAACAACATCAATGCAGACACAGGAATGAAACTGAGGAAGTGACAGATCTAGGGGAGGCAATCAATGACGTGATGGAGTCCAGGTGAGTCCCATGAAGTGCTGGTGCGCGTAACGATGGTGACAGGTGTGCATAATGATGAGCAGCCTGGTGACCTCGAGTGCCAGAGAGGGGGAGCGGGGACAGACGTGACAGTACCCCCTTCTAGGGACGCCACCTGGCGTCCTACCTGGGCGAGCCTGACGGGCCAGCCAAGGCGCGGGAACCCGACGAGCCGGCTGAGGCATGACGTGGGAGCCTACCAAGCCAACTTAGGCTTGTGAGCCTGAAGAGCCAGCTGAGGCATCCCTGGTTGCTTCGGCAACGGCACCTGGACCCGACGTCACCAAAAAATTTATAATAACTCCCTGATGCTTCCAATTGTGGTGTCTGCATTCTGTAAAGGTTCCGTAACCACAGAAGCTGGGACACGGGAAGCAAGTACAGGGTGTGGATTTAATAATAAATAGACATGAAACTAAACAAGAACAGCGTCTGGACAAGAGAAACAAAACAACATCAATGCAGACATGGGAATGAAACTGAGGAAGTGACAGATATAGGGGAGGCAATCAATGACATGATGGAGTCCAGGTGAGTCCGATGAAGCGCTGGTGTGCGTAACAATGATGACAGGTGTGCGTAATGATGAGCAGCCTGGTGACCTCGAGCGCCAGAGAGGGGGAGCGGGAGCAGATGTGACAGGTAGGGGTAATACTAATAAATAACTCATAAAATTCATAAAACATAATTTCATCCTCAGTACCTCCAGTTTCAGTTCCTCCTCTTCATCACTGCAGGTTTTCCACCTCTGCAACCTACCTCTTTACTCTGTATTTACTCCTTTCTTCTAAGCCGCTTGTGGCTAGTCAAAATAAAGTGCTATTATGGGTTTACGGATTAGAGCTTCTCTTATCAGGATTTATATTAGCTGCTTTGATATGAAATACAGCAGCTCCCCATTGGCCTTGATACCCCTCTTGATATGTATGGAAGGTTTGATTATTACAGGTTCTTAAAAGTCTTCACTCCTGTTTGCTGTTTACTGTAAATGTTTTTTCCCTTTATCATGAAATCTGCTGTCTATCTGAAGGGTGAAACCTTTTCTCTGTTCATTACAGAAATTAGACTAATACATCAGTAAGATACGCTAATGTTGCTATGAATTAAAACGCTAAACTAATGAAACAGCTTCTAAATTCAAGTCATGAACAACGATGGTAACAATTAATGAAAAAATAGATACGGTTACATATCTGGATATTATTTTTGGGATATATCATATCTTGCCATTTTGACAATATCTCAATATTATCTTTGCGCTGGTTGGCTGTACCTGCACCAACAATCCAGTATTTTTCCTTCATTGCTTATTCTCCAGATTATTTTTAAATAGGGAGCACATTTTTTCCCAGCAGTTTTATTTCTATGGTTGTGTCACGGATCCCTCTGGAACTTTCATTGCGCACACCTGGCCCCTATTCCCACTGATTGTATTTGTATATATGTGCCCTTTGGTTCCCATGGTGCTGTCGATTATTGTTACAATATCCGTTGGTGCGTGTGAGTACCTGTGCTGTGTGTTTTGGCTTTCGTGCCATTGTGAATTGCGCAGGTGATTACGGGTCTCGTCCCGTTGGTTAATCATCGTGTGCGTGTTATTTATTCGAGGTACTTGTTTTAGCTTTCTACTAGAGGTCGACCGATTAATCGGAATGGCCGATTAATTAGGGTATTTTTGGACGCCGATTTGGCCGATTTTATTATTATAATTTATTTTTTTCTATATAATTTTTTTTGTTGATATTTATTTAACTATGCAAGTCAGTTAAGAACACATTCTTATTTTCAATGACGGCCTAGGAACGGTGGGTTAACTGCCTTGGGGGCAGAATGACAGATTTTTACCTTGTCAGCTCGGGAATTCAATCTTGCAACCTTATGGTTAACTAGTCTAACGCTCTAACCACCTGCTTTACATTGCACTCCACGAGGAGCCTGCCTGTTACGCGAATGCAGTAAGAAGCCAAGGTAAGTTGCTAGCTAGCATTAAACTTATCTTATAACAAACAATCAATCAATCATAATCACTAGTTAACTACACATGGTTGATGATATTACTAGTTTATCTAGCCTGTCCTGCGTTGCATATAATCGCTTAGGTACACGTTGCTCCAACCATAAACATCAATGCCTTTCTTAAAATCAATACACAAGTATATATTTTTAAACCTGCATATTTAGTTAATATTGCCTGCTAACATGAATTTCTTTTAACTGGGGAAAATGTGTCACTTCTCTTGCAAACAGAGTCAGGGTATATGCAGCAGTTTGGGCCGCCTGGCTCGTTGCGAACTGTGAAGACTATTTCTTCCTAACACAAAGACAGCCGACTTCGCCAAACGGGGGATGATTTAACAAAAGCGCATTTGCGAAAAAAGCACAATCGTTGCACGACTGTACCTAACCATAAACATCAATGCCTTTCTTAAAATCAATACACAGAAGGATATATTTTTAAACCTGCATATTTAGCTAAAAGAAATCCAGGTTAGCAGGCAATATTAACCACGTGAAATTGTGTCATTTTGCGTTCATTGCAGTCAGGGTATATGCAACAGTTTGGGCCGCCTGGCTCGTTGCGAACTAATTTGCCAGAATTTACGTAATTATGACATAACATTGAAGGTTGTGCAATGTAACAGGAATATTTAGACTTAGGGATGCCACCCGTTAGATAAAATACGGAACGGATCCGTATTTCACTGAAAGGAAAAACGTTTTGTTTTCGAGATGATAGTTTCCGGATTCGACCATATTAATGACCAAAGGCTCGTATTTCTGTGTGTTATTATGTTATAATTAAGTCTATGATTTGATAGAGCAGTCTGACTGAGCGATGGTAGGCACCAGCAGGCTCGTAAGCATTCATTCAAACAGCACTTTTGTGCGTTTTGCCAGCAGCTCTTCGCTGTGCTTCAAGCATTGCACTGTTTATGACTTCAAGCCTATCAACTACCAAGATTAGGCTGGTGTAACTGATGTGAAATGGCTAGCTAGTTAGCGGGTGCGCACTAATAGCGTTTCAAACGTCACTCGCTCTGAGACTTGGAGTAGTTGTTCCCCTTGCTCTGCATGGGTAACGCTGCTTCGAGGGTGGCTGTTGTCGATGTGTTCCTGGTTCGAGCCCAGGTAGGAGCGAGGAGAGGGACGGAAGCTATACTGTTACACTGGCACTACTAAAGTGCCTATAAGAACATCCAATAGTCCAAGGTATATGAAATACAAATCGTATAGAGAGAAATAGTCCTATAATTCCTATAATAACTACAACCTAAAACTTCTTACCTGGGAATATTGAAGACCACCAGCTTTCATAGGAACCACCAGCTTTCATATGTTCTCATGTTCTGAGCAAGGAACTTAAACGTTAGCTTTCTTACATGGCACATATTGCACTTTTACTTTCTTCTCCAACACTTTGTTTTTGCATTATTTAAACCAAATTGAACATGTTTCATTATTTATTTGAGGCTAAATTGATTTTATTGATGTATTATATTAAGTTAAAATAAGTGTTCATTCAGTATTGTTTTAATTATCATTATTTCAAATAAATCAATAAAAAAATTGTCCGATTAATCGGTACCGGCTTTGTTTGGTCCTCCAATAATCGGTATCGGCGTTGAAAAATCATAATCGGTCGAACTCTACTTTCTACCCTGCGTTTTGTTACGTGTTTGTTTGGTCTTCGTCCACGTGCCTTTACGCGGCACGCCGTAATTTGGGCTTAATAAAAAAAATAAAAATTACGCATTCCTGCGTCTGTCTCCCGCTCCTTCATGCCAACGTGATAGAATAATCGACCATTAAGGGAGACAGTGGGAATGGCCCAGCCGACGATGTCCGACGTCGCCGCAACAAGTCCGTCCGACGACGCCACTTCAGCAGCCACAACCGGTCCGTCCGACGCCACTGCTACTGGTCTGCTGCATCGGGTCCTGATCGACCCGCACTGCGTTCCTGTGATTGTCCGCGAGGCCGGTGTCGTGTGCTGCTGGTGAGGTGCGTCAGGAAGGGGGTGTTGTCACGGATCCTTCCGGAACTTTCATTATGCACACCTGTCCCCTGTTCCCACTGATTAGTACTTGTATAACTGTGCCCTTTGGTTTCCATTGGGCTGTCGATTATTGTTACAATGTCCGTTGGTTCGTGTGAGTACCTGTGCTGTGTGTTTTTGCTTTCGTGCCATTGTGGATTGTACAGATGATTACGGGTCTCATCCTGTGTGTTAATCATTGTGCGCTTGTGTTATTTATTCGAGGTACTCCTCGCTCTTTTCAACCCTGTGTGTTGTATACATGTTTGTATACATGTTTGTTTGGTCTTCGTGCCCTTGCACGGCGTGCCGTAATTTGGGTGTAATAAAAAACCCTATTACGCATTCCTGCGCCTTTCTCCCGAATCATTCATACCGACGTGACAGACTGATCAAAACTCGTTTGCAGCAGACATATGGTGAGCAATATGTTTGAAACATCGAATCATAATAAAATCACAGTATCGAATCACAATACATACTGTAGAATCATGAGAATCACAATACATACTGTAGAATCATGAGAATCACAATACATACTGTAGAATCATGAGAATCGCAGTACATATCGTATCGGCAACTAAGTATCGCGATAATATCGTATGGTGAGGTCCCTGGCATTTCCCAGCCCAAGTATGCATCCATTATTAGTTAGGTGCCTACAGCCCCTCACACACTTACTCTACTGTATGTGGCCTCAAGTAAATTAAACCAATAAGCAACATTTCAGATGTGTTTTTATTCCCTTGCTCAGCAGCTAAGAACACACTGTTTTTCCAAATTTTGCTCAATATGGCTTCAAACAAAGGAATGAGTGCATGCAGAGTGCAGTATGATGTAATATAGTCAAATATACAGTAACTATGCAGTGGTTGACGTAGTGCTCTGTAGGATTTTGAAAGTTGAATTATTGAAGACTTATCATTTTCTATAACATCATCATACCTCTGCAATGGTGTACTGCTATGCCCTACTACAAACCCATACTGTAGTGTTTCATTATTTTAAGTGAAACTGGTCAATCATACGTTATGTTTGCTATGCTGTAGCCCAGCACCACCATTTGGCTGATTTCTGGTTCATATAAAATTGTGATTTCAGGGTTTCTCTGGGAATTCAGTTGTTCCTCCTGAGAAGAAAGACTCAGTGTCACATATACTCCCATTTAGAGCCCTGATTGCAGCAGATGGATCAGGTGATGTGGACTGAAAGTGAATCTCCTGCATTAGCAGTGATCCCTTCTGTTTAATCACCTCAGAGCCTCTGGGCCAGTGGCCCGCACTCTGAGCAGAGAGAGAGCTCTGATAACCTGGGCCTCTTAGAAATAACATCATTTCATTTCATATGATGGGATGTGTTTTCCTTTTCTCTGCATACAAAAATGGAAAAAAATAAATTGAATGTGCCTCACAAGGGTCTGATAACCACAGATGCTACCCCATGCCAGTAATGGATTCAAGTCTGGCAGTTATACTTTCACGCATTTGTCATCTTGGGCCCGCCAGGTGTTGTTTTTAGTTGTAAAAAGATGCTGAGCATCTCCCACTGAATAATTTTTCATGTCTCTGCAAACTCTCTCCCTATACTACTATGTTTCCAATGGTCCCTCTCTATGCAGTGCTGAGATTAGACAATTCTAATGTTAAGATTTTCAAACTGCTTACATTTACATCATTTACATTTAAGTCATTTAGCAGACGCTCTTATCCAGAGCAACTTACAGTAGTGAATGCATACATTTCATACAACTTCATACATTTCATTTCTGTGCTGGCCCCCCGTGGGAATCGAACCCACAACCCTGGCGTTGCAAACACCATGCTCTACCAACTGAGCTACAGGGAATCACCAATGACTCATACTGACTAGAGTCTTCCCAGTAAGATTAGTGCACAGTGGTAGACACAGACCCATGGCCAGGTTATCACATAGACCCATGGCCAGGTTATCACACAGACCCATGGCCAGGTTATCACACAGACCCATGGCCAGGTTATCACACAGACCCATGGCCAGGTTATCACATAGACCCATGGCCAGGTTATCACACAGACCCATGGCCAGGTTATCACATAGACCCATGGCCAGGTTATCACATAGACCCATGGCCAGGTTATCACACAGACCCATGGTCAGGTTATCACACAGACCCATGGCCAGGTTATCACATAGACCCATGGCCAGGTTATCACACAGACCCATGGCCAGGTTATCACATAGACCCATGGCCAGGTTATCACACAGACCCATGGCCAGGTTATCACATAGACCCATGGCCAGGTTATCACACAGACCCATGGCCAGGTTATCACACAGACCCATGGCCAGGTTATCACACAGACCCATGGCCAGGTTATCACACAGACCCATGGCCAGGTTATCACACAGACCCATGGTCAGGTTATCACATAGACCCATGGCCAGGTTATCACACAGACCCATGGCCAGGTTATCACATAGACTCATGGTCAGGTTATCACATAGACCCATGGCCAGGTTATCACACAGACCCATGGCCAGGTTATCACATAGACCCATGGCCAGGTTATCACATAGACCCATGGCCAGGTTATCACACAGACCCATGGCCAGGTTATCACACAGACCCATGGCCAGGTTATCACATAGACCCATGGCCAGGTTATCACACAGACCCATGGCCAGGTTATCACATAGACTCATGGTCAGGTTATTACATAGACCCATGGCCAGGTTAAAACAGAGAGAGAACCAAGGCCAGGTTAACACAGACAGAGGCCCAGGTTAATTACACAGAGAACCAGGCCAGGTTAACAGTATCGTTCTAGCTGGCAGTGAGTCAGCACTGCGCTGGCAGAGAGTCTTGTTTCATGCGGCTCACAAACCTTTGTCGCAAATTGCCTCCAGGAGAAACAACATGGCTTAATAATGTGTTAAATTGGACATGATCGTTGGACATAGGGCTAATTTTATGCAACCTCTTATTGCTTCTTCTCCGTCTCCATTAATCTGGCCATTTGTTTTTTCTCCCTGGCTGCAAGAAAGGGATAGTGGGAGGAGGACGGGGTGTTTGAGAGCTAGGAAAATATAATATGGAACAGAAATCAAAATTTTTTGGGGCATGATTTTATACAATTGTTACTTCTGACATTTGCTTAGAACAATTCTCATTCAGCAAGCATGTTATTGAGGAGTTTTGAGACTTGAGAAACACTTAAAGCGATCAACAAAAGGCCAGGAGGATGTGCCTGCAATTTGCATGCAGACTGAGGCTCAGGTGTTTAAAAGCCTACTAGATACAGTATAAGGCAGTCTCCTATAATGGTGCCCAAAACAATATCCCTTGGTAGCCCATAGATGGGGACATATATTTGACAGGAACAAAGAGTAGAATCTTGGGCTAAAGGTAGAAATATAGCATCCCGAATATTCCCTAGCCTCTTTTGAAGCCCCAGAAAGAGTAGCCGCTGCTCATGCAGAAAGGCGAGAGTCAACAAAGATTTGCATGGCAGTATATATTATTATGATGACATAATACACCTTTTCCTTTGGTCAGCACCAGTGTTTTCATGTGTCTTGTGTTTTTCCTCCGCAGGTTGGATAGTGGTAATAATGTAAGAGACAAGAACCACGCTAAATTGATGGATGTTTTTCAAGAACCCAACTTTGCTGTGCTGGCTTCAAACCTGGAACAGATCAACAAAGCGGATGAGAATGGTAAAGACATGTGTATGTTGCTTTGCTAGAAACACATTAGGCCTACTTGAATAAAAAACAACAACGAATGGACACACCAAGATCTAATTCTTCTCCACAGGTGTAGCTATATTGTATCATATTGTACTGTATGTTATAGCATTTTACAATGTGTTTTTATGAAGGAACAGAGGGAATGCTGCTACATTATCACGGAACATTATGTCACAATCAAGGCACGGAGTTCTTATATGGAACAAGATGCTACAGTACGCATTGTTTTCACCTCCTCCGCTATTTAGCTTGGCTGTGACCTTCACAAAGCTGAAAGGAGAGAAGCCTCAGCCTTGATATTTAGTGACCTTAACCTTTGCTACCTGTTTTAATGCTCAGAGACGGTCTAATGAATGTGTGGAATGTTTTCGTCCGTTTTTTTAATTCTGAAAGTACTTATCATCCTTTCCCACGACACTCCAATCCTTAACGACCCTGAATGTAAAAGGGTAAAGACCAATCACACAGAGGAGGGGAAAGGTTATTACTTCTATCATTCCTTCCATTCATCCTGTAAATACATCAACATAAAGATGTTCAATCAGAGTAATAGAAAATATTATTTAAGATTGAAAAAATAGGCTAATGATTTCTATATTTCCACAAAATTTGTCCCATGATTACTTTCTATTATGGCTTTTATTCTCATTGCATTCTTATCACAAATTATAGAGCACAAGAAACACAATGATGGTGATTAATGATGAGCATTTCATTTTTCTCAAGAAAAAGCTGAATTCCCCTTTTCAGCTTGAATTAGCTCTAATATGCCTCGTCTTTGTACAAAATTATTACTTTGTGCAGCCTGTTTGAAAAAAAACATGACCTGTGCATTTTACCAACTGTAAGAGAGGCTAGGAACATACACTGAGTGTACAAAACATTATGAACACCTGCTCTTTCCAATGACTGACCAGATGAATCCAGGGGAAAACTCTGATCTCTTATTGATGTCACTTGTTAAATCCACTTCAATCATTGTAGATGAAGGGGAGGAGACAGGTTAAAGAAGGAGTTTTAAGCCTTGAGACAAGTGAGACATGGATTGTGTATGTGTGCCATTGAGTGTGAATAGGCAAGACAAAATATTTAAGTGCCTTTGACAGGGGTATGGTTGTAGATGCCAGGTGTGCCGTTTTGAGTCAAGAACTGTAACACTGCTGGGTTTTTCACGCTCAACAGTTTCCTGTGTGTATCAAGAATGGTCCACCACCCGTAGGACATCCAGCCAACTTGACACAACTGTTGGAAGCATTGGAGTCAACATGGGCCAGCGACCCTGTGGAACACTTTCGACACCTTGTAGAACCCATGCCTCGATGAATTGAGGCTGTTCTGATGGCAAAAGGGGGTGCAACTCAATGTTAGGAAGGTGTTCCTAATGTTTTGTACACTGTGTACATTGAGCTGAAAAGGAAAAATAATTAAAGAAAGGAAATAGTATAGTATATTAAAATGTCATCTTATATAGGAAATACAGTATGTTAAAGTACTCTCACATTGTCCATCAGTGAGTTCACAAGGGAATTAGTTGATATCTGATACTATCTCTTTGTTCCGCTCTACAGAATCACACAACCAGGACAGTTCTTTGAAGCCAGACAGTCCCGG